>NC_138048.1:77550198-78150198 GCF_964194185.1 Rhinolophus hipposideros
CTCTTGTGAATAGTACAGCAATAAGGATGGGAGTTTGATATCTCTTTGAGATCCTGATTTCAAGTGTTTTCCAATAAATGCCCCAAAATGAGATTGTTGTATCATATGGTAGTTTCATTTTTTAAGTTTTTGAGGAATCTCCATACATTACCGATACTTGTCTTTTATATTTTGGATAATAGCCAGCCTAGCAGGTGTGAGGTGATTTCACCTTGCATTGTGATTTTGACTTGCATTTCCCTGATGATAAGTGAAGTTGAACATCTCTTCATCGACTTGGCCATTTATTTGTATGTGTTCTTTAGAAACATACTTAATCAAATCTTTGCCCATTTTTAAGTGTGTTATTGTGTGTGTGTATGCATGTGTGTGCATGTGTGTGTCTGAGTTCCTTATATACTTTGGCAATTCACTCTTTATCTGCTATATTTGTGCAAATATTTTCTCCCATTCTGTAGGTTCCATTTTCACTTTATTGTTTCCTTTGCTGTGTAGAAACATTTTAGTTAGATGTAGTGACAATTGCCTATTTTTTGCTTTTTGTTTCACATCCATGAAATGTTTGCTAAGACCAGTGTCATGAAGTTTTTCATCTATGTTTTCTCTTAAAAATTTTGCTGTTGCAAATGTTACATTTAAGGCTTTCGTCCATTATTAGCTCATTTTTTTGTTTATAGTGTAAGATAGGGGTCTAATTTCATTCTTCTGCAGGTGAATATCCAGTTTTCTCATCACCGTCATTTAAGAGACCATCCTTTTCCCTTTGCATATTCTTGGCTCCCTTGTTGAAGATCAGTTAAGTCTGTATTTGTTGATTTATTTCTGTGTTCTCTATTCTGTGCCATTGATCTGTATGACTATTTGTATGCTGAACCTACTGTTTTAATTACTATAGCTTTGGAATATATTTTGAAATGAGAAAATGTGATAACTCCAGCTTTTTTCTATTTTTTCAAGATTATTTTGGCTATTTAGGGTTTTTTTGTGTGGTTCCAAATTAATTGTAGCATTGTCGTTTTTTTCTATTTCTGTAAATGATGCCATTGGAATTTTGATAGAGATTGCTATGAATCTATAGATTGCTTTGGGTCGTGTGGACATTTTAAAAATATTATTTTTTTCGATCCATGAACAGGGATATCTGTTCTATTTGTTTGTGTCTTTCTCAATATCCTTTAGCAACATTTTGTAGTTTTCAGTATATAAATTATTCACTTCTTTACTTAAGTTAATTCCTAAGTATTTTTGCTATTATAAATGCAATTGTTTTCCTAATTTCCGTTTTAGATAGTTCATCATTAGTGTATAGAAATACTACTGATTTTTGCATGTTTATTTTTATCCTGCATCTTTACTGAATTTGTTTATTAGTTCTAACAGTTTGTGTGTGTGTGTGTGTGTGTGTGTGTGTGTGTGTGTGTGTACTTTAGAGTTTTCTACATAGAAGAGTATGTCATCCACAAACAGAGACACTTCTTCCTTTCTAATGTGGATTTTTTATTTTTTTTTCTGTTTTGTGCCTAGTTGTTCTGGCTAGGATTGTTAGTACTTTGTTAAATAGAAGTGGCAAGAGTGAGCATCCTTGCCTTGTTTCTGATATTATAGGAAAAACTTTTTTCCTGAATCAGTATGATATTAGATGTAGTTGTTTAATATATAGCCCTCATTGTGTTATGGTAATTTCCTTCTATTCCTAGTTTGAGAGTTTTTATCATGAAAGGATGTTGAATTTTGTCTAACACCTTTCTGCAATGTTTGTTGAGCTCATATGTAATTTTTATTCTTTATTATGTTTATGTGGTATATCACATTATTTGATTTTTATATGTTAAAATCACAGATACATGTCTTGTATATGTTATGTCTTTTATATGTTAAAATCACAGATACATGTCTTGTATCACAGAAACAAATCCCCCTTGTTCATGGAGTATGATCCTTTTAATATACTATTGAATATGGTTTTCTAGTATTTTATTGAGGATGTTTGCATTTATAGTCATCGGGGATATTGTTCTATATTTGTTTGTTTGTTTGTTTTTGTTTCTGGTTTTGTTCTGTGCGTGTGTGTGTGTGTGTGTGTGTGTGTGGTATCTTTGACTTTGGAATCAGGGTGATCCTGGCCTCTTAAAATGAGTTTGAAAGTATTCTCTTCACATCAGTTTTTTTCTGGGTGAATTCGAGAAGAATCGACATTAATTCTTTCTTAAATGTTCGGTAGAATTAACCAGTGAATCCCTCTGGTCCTGGACTTTTTTCTGTTGGGAAATTTTTGATTATCAGTTCAATGTCCTTACAAGTAATTGGTATGTTCATTTTTTCTATTTATTCATGATTCAGTCTGGTTAAGTTATAATATTAGGAATTTATCTATTTGTTTTTCTAGTTTACCCAATTTATTAGTATATAATTGTTCATACCGCATTTCCCTGAAAATAAGACATAGCCAGACCATCATCTCTAATGCTTCTTTTGGAGTAAAAATTAATATAAGACTTGGTATTATATTATATTTATTATATTATTATATTTTATTAATTGACTAGGTCTTATATTAAAATAAAACCAGGTCTTATATTAATTTTTGCTCCCAAAAACCTATTAGAGCTGATGATCTGGCTGGATCTTATTTTAGGGGAAACAGGGTAGTAGTCTTTTATGATCCTTTTTATTTCTGTGGCATTATATGGAGTTTCTCATCTTCCATATCTGATTCAATTTACTTGACTTTTCTCTCTCTCTCTCTCTCTCTCTCTCTCTCTCTCTCTCTCTCTCTCTCTCTCATTTTTAGGTAGTGTGGCTAGCAGTTTGTCAATTTTGTATATGCTGTCTTCACAAAACTCTGTTTAAAATTGAGGACACACATACACTGAAAGTGAAAGGGTAAAGAAAAAGAGATCCCATACAAATGACAACGAAAAGAGAGCAGGAGTGGCTATACTTATCTCATAAAATAGATTTTAAGTCAAAAACTCTCACAGGAGACATTACATACTGATAAATGGATCAAGTCTTCAGGAAGATATAACAAGTATAAATATATATGCACCTAATAGCACGGAACCTAAATGTATAAAGCAAACATTGACAGGACTGGATTGAGAAGTACACAGTAATAAAATAATAGGAGGAGACTTCAGCATTTCACTTTCAATAATGAATAGAACATACAGACAGAAAATCAATAAAGAAGCAATGTACTTAAACAACTCTACAGACCATATGAACTTAATAGATTTATACAGAACATTCTACCAAACAGCAGCAGAATACACATTCTTCTTAAGAGCACATGGAACATTCTCCAGGCTATATCACATTATATCACAAAACAAGTGGTAGCAAATTTAACAATGTTGAAATCACACCAAGTATGTTTTCTGGCAATGATGGTATAAAACTGAAATCTATATCAGAGGAAAAACCTGAAAATTCACAAATATGAGGAAATTAAACAACACAATTTTGAACAACTAATAGGTTAAAGAGAAATTAAAAGAGAAATTGGAAAATGTGTTGAGATAAGCAAAATTAAAATATAGCATACTAAAACATAGGGGATGCAGCAAAAGGAATACTAAGAGGAAAATTTATAATAATAAATGTCTTTATTAAAGAAGAAGAAAGATCTCAAATAAACAACCTAAGTCAGTATCTCCAAGAACTATGAAAAGAAGAATAAACTAAGCCCTAAGCTTGAAGAAAGGAAATGATAAAGATTAGACCAGAAATTAATGAAATAAAAAGTAACAATAGAAAAAAAAATAAATGAAACTCATAGTTAGCAATTTTTTAGGTAGATCACATTATAATAATTAAATCATATAAGTTCATGTAAAAATTCAAGTTCAGTGTGAAAAATTTCAATACCATTTTTACTTAAAACTTACCAAATTATTTCTAAAGTAGAGTCAAAAGATTACGGAATCTGATAAAGGTTTTTGAGGAAAAAAGTCAGAGTTTTATCTTAGTTGGAGTTCTATTCATTAATCTTGGGTAATATTAGCAACACATGATCTCTTTATATAGATTTTAGAGTGCAGCTTCAATTTACAGTGGTGTATGTAGAATCACCTGGGATACTCTTCCATAAAAGGTATAAACATGTTGGATCACATGTACCTGATGAAACTTCTGGATATAACCAATTATTTCTATTAAAACAATAAAAGCAACCAACTGAAAACAAACAAACAAAAAATAGTAAAATAAATGAGTTGTGGAAATAGCAGAACAATGGAAATTACAAAACAAAATGTGGTATTTCCTTTTTTACTATTTCTCATTATGATCTATAGGAGATCCTAGCATTGAAAATATTCATTGACTGTAACTTCACTGAGCCTTTTTTCCTTATGAGTAAAATATAATTTGGGGCAAAATGACTAAATGAAGTCCCTTTTAACTCTGAAAATACCCATGATATATGTTTTGCAAATCCTTATATCTCCTATTCTCTGCATTTTCTATATGCACAATGCCCTATACTGTTCATGGAGAAGACTGTTCTGGCAGTTACTACATAGTCCTAAAATGTGACAGAAAACATGCAGGTGATGCTATGTGTTTTAGGCAGTTGATTTACCTGCAAAAGGTCAATCCTCTGCTAACACACAGACTCTGACCTTGGAATTTATATGGGTAGGTTGGCAAGTAGGGAATTTTCTTGGTAGATAAAAGAGTAAATCATCTCTTGTCTGATGGGGTTGGGAGGATTAGATGTGAGAGAGAAAAATAAAAAGTTGAGATGGTGGAACAATATATTGGATCTGGAAGTGCAGAATGCCAGGTAAACACAAATTTTTTTTATCAGAAAAACAGGCTAAACCACCATGCTCCACAAAGGTAAAGCCGCAGAATAGGTCTGTAAAGATGAAGAGGAAAAAACTTCCCCATCACTATAAGAAACACTGAAAATATATTTCTATGTGTTTTGAACTGTTTCTTTACAATTTATATAGAATCCCAAGGCTGCTCTCTTCTGTATTTTTACTCTCCATTGCTGCTGGTCTGGTTGAGAGAAATTGCATTCATTTATGTAATCAAAGTTGATACAGGTTGCCTTCATTATCACTTGTGCACAACTTATGAATCTGACAGATAAATGTCTGACTTAGACACACATGGTCTCTCTTATAATTTTTTTTCTTTTTTTTTTATTTAATGAGGTAAGGGTATAACTTTATTTTCCCAGATGGATAGATGTTTCCGTGTGAACTAAATTTAGAATCTCTAATGATTTTATATACGTCGGTTTGAATCTTATGTTTTTTAGGCTTCCAGAGCTCATGTAGCTTTTCCAGATTTCTTCAGGAATTCCACAGCAGAGTGGTGGGAAAGGGAAATTATAGATTTCTACAATAACCAGATGAAGTTTGATGGCTTGTGGATTGTAAGTCAACTTTTACTAATGTATATTCTAAGTTATTAATTGTGTATTGATCATACAAAGTTCTTACTGGATTCTAATAGTGTCAGTAAAGTATTCCTTGTGAAAATCAGCTCATTTCCTTTTTCCATAAAGCTTTCTTTTGCAAAGGACTGCTAACGTACAGTTTTACGTAATTGAATGCTATTTCCTGAATATTGAAGTAGAATATATTCACCTTGACCAAGGAACCAAAATAACCTTTTTTTCTAACTATTTATAAGTATTTATAAACATTTATTTTATTTTCATTCAGTGTAGATATAAATCTCACACTCAACTCTGTCTTTGGTGTAAGAAATTATAATCTACATTTTTGGCAAAATTATCTCTCAAACAATTTCTAATTATAGGTGTAAATTTAAAAAGTGGGTAATAAGATTTTTAATAATATAATTTTGAGATAGCATAAAAAAAGAGTTTACCACAAGTAAATAATTTAATACAGGATATTTTATATTATACTTCTCTAGATTTTTGGAGGTGACATTTCTTTGTTGATTTTTTATGCATTATATGCATTAATTTACTCTTTTTTCTTTTTTTTAATTAAAGTTTATTGTGGTGACAATTGTTGGTAGAGTTACATAGGTTTCAGGTGTACAATTCTGTAATACATCATCTACATATCACATTGTGTGTTCACTACCCAGAGTCAGTTCTCCTTCCATCACCATATATTTGATCCCTTTTACCCTCATCTACCACCCACCTACCTCTATCCTCTGGTAACCACTAAACTACTGTTAAAGAAACCTTTATAAAGGTGCTATTATGTGCAAGCCTTGAAGATATAAAATTATATAAAGCACAGATTTTTTAATTAATGGGAAATACAGGTTTGTTTGATTATAAAATTACGTACTATAAGGGATTCTATTAAAACTATCTCCAGAAATCAAAATTTGACCAGAAAAGATAATATTTTTTCAGGTAGACTAATCACCTTTCAAAAGTAGCTCATTTATTTATTTATTTAGATGATGGTCCCTTTATGTGAAGTTACTACTATCCTGAAATATGTGCTCAATAGAGATACTCTTTAAAGTTTTCTGTATTTGTAAACTATATCTTGTCGTTTTAAAAACTACAAACCATTTTTTTTAAGAAATTGATACAAGGCTGGTTTTGAGGCATGAGTGTTGGAGGGAAGATGTGGGAAAACGTTCATTATTATAATTTAAGTTTGTGTGTAGAAAACTCAGAAAAAAATCATTTTTATATGTATATTATGTCTACAGAGGAAAAATAGGACATTTTATATTTGTCAAAAGAAGACATGAATTGCAAAATGATAAACACTGAGCTAAGCTAAATTCTTTAGTATCATTGATATGCCTTATATTTTTGCTTTTGAGAAAAGTGAATAATAATTATTATTATTCAAATATGCTGCTTTAATTTATTGACAATGAATTAGTTCTTTTGAGAATATATATTCTAAATTTGTTTCTGTTCTCTTTCTCTCTCTTTTAAGGATATGAATGAACCATCAAGTTTTGTACATGGAACAACTACTAATCAATGCAGAAATAAAGAGCTAAATTATCCACCTTATTTCCCAGGTACAATATTATCGTTTGCCTTTGATGTTATCATATTATTATCATTATTTATTTATTAATTAGGTTTATATACCTTATGATGTATGGAACAAGGTTTACGTTCCCAGTTCTCACTACCCAACTACATACTGTACCACATTTCAATCCATTACCAATATTATTTAATTGATTTGGGAAGAAAAATTAAGAAACATGTTTTATCTATATGAACACATTTCTAAATTTGTTTGAAACTATTTGATTTTCTTAAGAATATTCCCAGATCTGAAAATATTCACTATTCTTTATGACAAAAATAGAAAGCTTTTATGAATTTCTTTTATAAATGTTTCTTTACTAGGAAAAAAAATGAAAGAATACAAATTATTTTGGTTGTCCCTGACCTGGGAGAGAAATGTCCAGTCATTCAGTGTTTATCTTCATACTGTCATGTAGGCAGTAAAAATATAAACTATTAACATAAAATGATGGCCAATCTTTGAAAAATGCACCTTAAACTGTGAAAAAGTGAATCAAAAGGTAGTGTCAGTATAGCAATTGCCTGGCTATTAACTTCAGTGCTTTAGGTTACCTAATTATTTTTTTAAATCTGTTTAAACAGTATTTCTCATCTAAATGAATAAAAACTCCTATTGTTGATTTTTAGTAGTACATTTATTTTTCTTGTTTTTATTAATTCATGTCAATTAGTAACATTTTTTGTTACCTAATATAGTAAAAATTTTTACATATTTTTCAGTCACAATTGTAACTATGATCAATGACAATTATAGACTATTTTTCATTTGTAATTAGCAAAGACAAAGTGTACAGATGGTTAAAAAGTTAATAATGTTTTAAATCAAAAGTTAATGTTTTTGCCAAAAGACTATAGTTACATTTTATACACTTTAATGTAGATAAATTTATAATATGTTAATATTTTTCATTGGTTCTCCTTAGAACTCACAAAAAGATTTGAGGGATTACATTTCCGAACTATGTGTATGGAAACCGAGCAGATTCTAAGTGATGGATCATCAGTTTTGCATTACAATGTTCACAATCTATATGGATGGTCACAAATGAAACCTACTTATGAGTAAGCAGTATTCATAATTATCCTTTCTGACTCTCTCTTATCTTTTAGGTATTAGATTTAATGTTACCTACTTTGAGTGTCCTCTGCCAATCTTCGTAGCACTTTCCTTTCCAATGTTCTCTATAACTTATTTTGTCCTTCATGATACTTAAAATAATTGTGTTCTCGTTTCTCTCTCTCTCTCTCTCTCTCTCTCTCTCTCTCTCTCTCTCTCTCTCTCTCTCATCTGTATCACTGCTTTGAATTTCCATCCCATTTCCTAAAGAATACTGAACCATTTTATATTGTTCCCCACCTCGTACTCAGCTCATAGTAGCACAGTGCCTAACGAATAGTAGGTGCTCAATGAATAGTCTTGAATGAATAAATGAGTAAAAATATATAATTTCGTATAATTAATTAAGACATTAAAGCTTGGCTAAATCAATTATTTAAGTCCATTATTAGCAAATTAGAGTATGTGTGTATGATGTTGAGCTTCTCCAATTTTAATGACCTAATTAAACAAACTTATTTAAGGCCAAATGATAATGGAACACAGGCCATTTTTTGAATAAGAAATCTTTTTAATCACTGTCCAATAAAACTTTCTGCTATTATAGAAATGCTCTATAATTTTGGGTTGTCTAATATGGTAGCTACTAACCAAGAATATAATGACCAAAATGTGGAGGCAGCTTGGGTGTTTGTCAATGGAAGAATAGATAAAGAGGAGACAGTACATATATACAATGGAATATTGCTTGGTCATGGAAGGGAATGAGTCCTTGACATTTGTGGTGGGATGGATAGATCTGGAGGGTATGGTGCTGAGTAGAGTATGCCATACAGAGAAAGACAGATGTAGTATGATTTTGCTTATATGTGGAATCCAAAGAACAAAATTCACAAACAAACAAAGCATAAACAAACTCATAGATACAGAGAACATTTAATGATTTCCAGATGGGATGGGAGGGAGTTAGGGGTGGGTGAAAAAGAGGACAGGATTAAAAATTACAAATTGGTTGTTGAACAGTAGTCATGGGGATGTAGGGTATAGCATAAGGAATATAATTAATAATATTGTAATAATTATGTATAGTGTCAGATGGATACTAGATTTATCAGAGTGGTAGTTGGGAAGGGTTTGGGGGGAAGGGTGAAAAAGGTACACATTAAGAAGTACACATTGGTAGTTATAAAATAGTCATGGGAATATAAAGTAAAGCATAGAGAATATAGTCAATTTAATGGTAATAACTATGTATAGTGCCCAGTGAGTACTAAACTAGTCAGGGAACACTTCTCAAATTACATAAATGTCTAATCACTATGCTGTACACCTGATATTTATATGGAATAATATTGAATGCCAATTGTAACTGAAAAATTTAAAAAGGAGGGAAAAGTGAAGGGGAAAAAAGGTTCAAATTTCCAGGTATAAGACAAATAATTCAGGGGGATATAATATACAACATAGAGAATATAGTTAATACTATTGTGATAGCATGGTATGGTGTCAGATGGTTGCTAGATTTATCATGGGGATCACTTCTTTAGGTATGTATATATGTGTGTGTGTGTGTGTGTGTGTGTGTGTGTGTGTGTGTGTGTGTGTGTTGAATAATTATGGTGTATACCTCAAACTAGTATAATTACTATGTTACCTATATTTTAATAAAAAAATTAAAACAAAACAAACAAAAATGCCCAATAAGACTACTTCTGTAACACAGCATTAAGATTCTATAATCTAAATTTTCCAAAGTCAACAGGCAACAAAGGACAAACGGTCTTATGGTTGAAAGCGTTTATTAAAATTCAACTAAGTTTGTTGTGACTAAACTATTTGTAAATTTGGAATGTGTCAGAAATATTTAGAAAATCTGTAATTTTGAATTATATTTTAGTGATGACAAGTGATATCTCAAATAAGAAATATTCTTTGAAGGGTTATAGATGATATGTTTCTAAGGCAAGAAGTTAGATTTCTCTTTGAGAAAATTATTTTGGAAATGCTTCATGCAGAATTATTCTCAACCAAAAATCTAACAAGGCATGTCAGTTATTAATTTAAAGCCTCAGTAAAAATTTTGCAAAAGTAAGACATACAAAGAAAACAACCATTTAAAAATATGTATTTCTTGCATACAGACACAAAAAGAATTTGTGACAACTCTATCTTTGTAAATAATTTTATAATAGTTAAATAAATTTAATTTTGTTTACAAATTAACTAAATTTAGAATATATTTTCATGTATATTTTAAAATTCATAGTTGATTTTTGAAAATTCTCTGTATATATGAACTCATTGTTTGTTAAATGCCAGGAGATATATGTGACACATATCAAATATACTAATGTTCCTAAATCAACTGGATCTTTTATTTATAGAAAATAAAGAAATAAATATGATTATCTTCTATGACCTTTTTAAAGAGAGACGTACATGAAAGTAGGAAATTTTAAGCTAGTAAATATAATATTATTCCTGTTATTAACATTTCAATATATCATCTCATGTCTGTTTAAAACATTTTTAGTTTCCTGTAGTTTTGATTTGAGCTGTTCATTAATTCAAAAATTTCTCCAAAGAGTGAGGAAGGGAGAAAAAAAAAAAAAAAAGACCTGATTTGTAAAATCCATTCCCTTCATCTGCCTTTGAATAGATTCCATTATTGAAATAGAACATTTACTTTTATTTTTAAGACCAGAAAATCCTTGCTCTCTTTAAACTTGCCTCTATAACAGGAAGTATAATAGTAAAGATTCTCTTGAGAGTAATGCTAAGATTAAGTGTTGACAAGTTATAATTGAGAAGGGTTGGAGCAATCAATAGAGCCTAGACCTTTATTCAGGAGAACACATTTAAGTAGAATAAAATGAGTTCATTGAAAAAACTCACAAAATGATTAGTAAGTTGATTTGATAATACCATTATTTATTAACTTGTATTCATTGAACAAATAAATGTAAGTCACTTAGGTATGTTAATCTGGACGAAAAGAACGATATCCTTCATGCCTGTGAGGATTTTATAGTATACCGTGTTTCCCCGAAAATAAGCCCTAGCATGATTTTTCTGGATGACATCCCCTGAGCTTAAGTCCTAATGCATCTTTTGGAGCAAAAATTAATTTGGAACAAAAATTAACGTGGTCTCATTTTCGGAGAAACACGGTAATGAGAGAAGATTTATATAAAAATCTGTTGTAATAAGAGACAACATAGATACCATAAATTAAATCCTTTATTTAAATGAAGTGTTCATAACTAGACATATCTGAAGAAAATGTAAAGACTCATGGATTCTTCTTCATTTATATTAGTGCATTGAAGAAGGCAACTGGCAAAAGAGGAATTGTTATTTCTCGTTCCACATATCCTACTGGCGGTCAGTGGGGGGGGCATTGGCTTGGAGACAACTACGCAAAATGGGACAATTTGGAAAAATCGATCATCGGTATGTGAAAGTCACCATTTTTCATTATTCTTTTGAGTTTTCTATTAGGTATTCACTTTTGCTGGTTTTAGTTTATATACTTCAGAAGTCTATCTCAGAAATATGCTTTCGACATCGTATTTTTTGACTAGTAGAACAATGACAAGGCAATGGGTCAGAAAGCAGAATCTGGGATGCTGTGTAGAAACTAATGATATCCAAATATTTTATTTTAAGAAAATAATTTCATCCCTGTTTATCTCAGTTTCCTGGTAGGAAAGGACAGGAGCTGGAAAAGATAATATCTAGAGCTAAGAATAAAAATGGGTAGAAATTCTAGATTCTAGGAAATAAGAATCACTCATTGATGCTAAATAACGAAACACTTCAAACTAAAATTTTTAAGTTTTCTGGCAATGGTTGGATAAATAGTGAATGAGACCTAATTTTAAAGGGGAAATTGATACTTTTCTGTTGCATATCCAGTCTTAAAAATGCTTTACTATTTATATTAGGATTTGAGTAAAACAATCAATTTTTAGAAATAATCCTTTAAATGAAGAGCTGGGATATCATATGCATTCTATTTTAATGAAGTGATCATTCCTCAGTGGATTTTACTTATTAAGGATAATTCCATTTTTTTCAAATGATAAGACCTATCAGTAAACGATTACAGAGATGGTCTTTTATTATAAAACATGAAACCAAGGAAATCACTACCACTTTCTTCTCCTACTATAAGGTGTTCATAACGATTTTGTTCTATAAATATGTCATCTTGCAAGTTTCAAGAAAGCATAGAGTGTCTTATTTTTATAAATGTCCTTAACACTATAAAGTAAAAACATATGAGTATTATAAGAATAAATGGTAGAAATGCATATTAATAATCTGAAAAAATGTTTCATTGAATTAAAGGTATATTAGAAATAGAACATCTTCATAAATAAAAAAATATTAAAACATATGAAATAGCTTTCTAAGATTTCTTTCCCTATTTTATTTTTTAGGTATGATGGAATTTAGTCTCTTTGGAATATCATATGTAAGTAGCTCTATTCCTTGTATCTTCACAACTTGTAAATATTAAGAAACAAACAAAATTAACTAAATATAACAATGCATTTTAGACTGGAGCAGATATCTGTGGTTTCTTCAACAACTCAGAATATCAGCTCTGTGCCCGCTGGATGCAACTTGGAGCATTTTATCCATACTCAAGAAATCACAACGTTGCACATACTAGGGTATGTAATTGCTGCATTTACTCTCCTCCCTTTCACCCCACTAACCATAGAAGTTTTAGAATAGAATTCACCTTCCCTGACTGATATCCAGATAAATGCTTTTAACCTCTGTATATTTACTGAGGACCCCCTAAGCCCATCATTTTGAGAATTTGGGCTTAGGGGTCCTTATTTATACTTTTGGGTTCAAGACTAAGTTGGAATACTTACTGCTGTTCTATATAATTTTGGAGCAGCTAGGGGGAAAAAAAATTGCCTCTGGAACTTTTTTCCAAACTGGAACGAAATAAGATAATCAGCTGCAAACTACATAAATGGAAATGAAAGTCATTTGAAATACTAGTATCGATGCATGCAATAGGGAGATTTAAAAGACAAATGTTAAAACAATGAGTTTAGAAATTGAGGGAGGAAAAGGAAAAAGGGAATCATGAGAAGTTATTTCTTTGTAGTAACACAGCTATACACTTTATTAAATTGTCTGGAGGAAATTTTGAGTAAAAGGGGAGACAATATTAAAAATTACAGAAAAATGCAAACAATTGGACCTGATATTTCATTAAGCTTTAAGTTTTATGATACTGACTTTCAGTGAAGCACAGAAAAATTATCAAAAGCACATCATGGAAGGCTTGTAGACAGAGCTAGTCTTTAAAGGGTGAATTCTAGCCCTAATAACTGAATGGTAGAGCTCAAATGTGTTTAAGATCTTTATGCCACTCTTGGGAAATTTTAGACAGAAAAGAAGAGAGGATTTATTTTAGAAATTGCAAATGAAAATCTATATAAAGTAGGAAGGCAGCATGGGGCCATATTTTGGAAGAATTTGAAAGTTGGCAATAGAGATGTAACTTGATGGAATAGGAATATTTTAAGAGGAAAATTTGTTGTCAGTATTACAATTTAGAAAGCTATAATGTTGGGAGAGTGGGACAGGTATCAATAGAAGCCTGAACAGGGATTCATTCAATAAGTATTCATTGAGAATCTACTAGTTAATATTTTTACAAAACCCCTGTCCTACCGATGCATATAATATAGGAAGGATAAAGATAATATATAAGTATGTGTAATATATAAGTATGTGTATATATATTTATATAAAATGTCTTAAGTGACAGAAATTTATGGAGTTTCTGTTTTAGAAGGAGTCCTCAGGGAAGTCCTCTTGGATAAAGTGACGTTAGCATTAGAGCAGAGATTTGAGTGGGAGAGAGAAACCAAAGTAAATGTATGGGGAAAGAGAATTCCACTTGGTGTGGGGAACAAGTGAAAGACCCAAGATGGGAATGTGCCTGGAGTTTTTGAGAAAATGAAATGGAGGAGGGAAAGACTAACGAAGTATTTCTAAATAAAAATCTAAAGAACAGAAGCCTCAATTCAAGTTTAATTATGAGGTAATGTAATTGAATTTAGGAACTTTAGAGTTAAGTATATGCTATGTATCAACATTTTAAAACCTTAATGATATCAGTGAAGTCAATAACAACAGATCTGATCTTTGCCTTTTTCTTCTTATTTGACTTTGAAACTAGTAACAATAAGATCAGATATAGCTTAATAGTACTTGGAACATTTAATTTTTAAGATTATGCCTAGCCTAACACTACATCTACCAGTAATACAGTCATCACGTAAGCACTCTTACTCCTGAAATCTAGAAAAGTTGGAATCTTAGGGTTCTATTCCTGTTGATATCAATAAAAAACATTTCCCTGGAGTTACGTGGCAGCCTTATTTGTTCCCCTGGAACAAATTAAAACATAAAATACTAATCACTTTAACTATGAATTATTTTTAACTACTTAGTGCAACAACATTTTTTTAACAGGATTTTATTCTCTTCAGTATCAATTTTAGTCTTTTTATCTGGAGTGTATATTCTAGGACAGACTGGGGCATGTTCTTTTCTCTTGCCCAATGTTCATTAGGTCTCCTTCTATACTATTAATTCTTTGTTACCATAATTTATTCATTTTTTTCATGAGAACACACAATGTAATGTACAGGGTTACCATGATGGGCTCTGCATGTCTCTGTTTATTTCAATCCACTTTTGTGTAGCATTTCATTTCTCTCCTAGACTTTTTGCCCCTACACTGAGTATCATCATAGTTGACAATGTATTTGTCACCTATTCAAATGTGAACTGCTTTTTGCATGTAATCACTTAAACTAAATTAAGCCATGGGTTTAGCTTACATATTTTTTTAATTAATGTGTTAATATTATTCTCTCTCTCTCCCTCTCTCCATTCTATTAAATAGAAAGATTGTTGCATAAGATTTTTCTGAAGATAGTTTACAGCACATGACAGTGAATTAATATTATTTCTTACTTTGTATTCTCCAAATACATAACTGAAAATTATGATTTAAACTAAGAAAAAGTTTATGTCTATTTCAACTTGCTTTGTTTCAGAGACAAGATCCTGTTTCCTGGAATCAAACTTTTTCTGAAATGTCAAAGAACGTTCTTAATATTAGATATACTTTATTGCCTTACTTCTATACACAGATGCATGAAATTCATGCTCATGGTGGCACTGTTATTCGACCTCTTTTGCATGAGTAAGTACATTTTTTTTCAACACAGATAGCTTACGTTTAATTTATTCAATAATGTCTATTATACAATATACATGATTTTATTTTATTTATATTTACAATACACAATATTTTTAATTGGAAATTTTCGTTATTTTAATATACAAGGTATGATCAAGAGATATAGTGGATGTTTAAATTTAAAAAATGTATTATAGCAGAAGACACATTGCCATTAATAACTCAAAATACTCCTCCTCACTTTGAACAGATATATCCCTTCGTTCTTACCACTTTCTGAAGCAGTCTGGAAGTCCTCTTTCGTGAGTGTCTTTACTTCAGCCTCCATCAGGACAGTGCTCCATGTCACATATTGCTTCTGGCAATTTCTGTCAAACACAAAAATTTTGTCTGTCCTCATCCACTTTATTCACCGGATCAGGCACCATGCAACTTCTGGCTCTTCCCCAAAGTCAAAATGACCGTGAAATGTAAACGTTTTTAATTGATGCAGGACATCAAGGCAGCCAGAACAGCACAGCTAAGGACATATATGAAAGAGGACTTCCAGAACTGCTTCAGAAAGTGGCAAGAATGATGGGCTAAGTGTATTCGAAGTGAGGAAGAGTATTTTGAGGGTAATTAACGGCAATGTGTCTTTATTGTAATTTTTTTTATTTAAACATTCACCATATTTTTCAATCGTACCTCATACCATTTGGGCTAACTAACATTTTCATAAATAAATATTCTAATAAACATACTAACATATGCCATTAAAATGAAACACAGTAATCAGTTATTAAAAAGTAATTATTCTCCTTAGGAATTACTACTGTATACCAGGTATTTTTCTAGATGATTTACATAGAGTATTTTTGAAAAGTTTTCAACATAGTAATATTATCTCCATGTTATGATTTAATTAACTGAAGTTTACAACAATTAAGCAAATCTACCATATATAAATTCCTAACTGAAGACCTTTTCACCTCTTCCTGGATGTGTGCTAATGGGGTACTCTAGAAAAGTTCTAACATTCTCCGTAGAAAATTGTTTTGGATTTACTTTTTAAAGCTCAAGCAGACATATAGCCAAATCTTAAAATTCTGTTGTATGGAAAATAGTTGCAAAAGTTGTATCCTATTTTATGTTTAAGACAAGTACAAGCTGATTCTTATTGTGGATGTTAAAAAAAAAAAAAAACAAAACAAAGCACGATTCAAACAAAAATACAACACCACCAAAAAAAACCACACTTTGAAATAATCATAGTAAACCTACCTTTTTGTGTACTCTGTATTACCAGAGTAATTAAATAAAGTGACTTGTTGTATTGCACTATTGGTAAACCAGTAAAAAGTACACAGCATATATTTACTCAAATGAAATAGTAGTACCCAAAGTAAAATTACCAATGTAATAAATTGATCAGTATTCCTTCTGTTCTAATAATAGGATTAAAGATTCAGCTTTCTAAAAAAAGAGATTTAAAAAGAAAACTTATTCCTAGGTTGAAATTATCCTCTTTAGTTGCTTTATTAAACCATAATTTCATCTTTATTTCTGGTAACATTTCATTAATCTCTTACCTCTTTCATTTCCAGACACTCCACCTTTGTTATCTCCCTGTAAAATTCCTAGAACAGTTAGATTGTAGCTCTGGACTGAGACCTAAACTAGAAACCTTATTGTTAACTATGCAGACTCTTGTTCTATTGAGAATGCCTGGGGGAAATTCATGGAAGAGTAGACCCAGCAGTATGTCTTGGCATTAATCGTAGTTTATAGTAAACAAACCAACACAAAAACAAAAGAACAAACACAGATATTCCATTTTAATTGGAGAAAAAATGCAGACATTTAATAGTGTCTAGTCTCAAACCATAAAAAATAATTTATTTTTTCCTGCCATTTATATCTCAAACTCAGAAATCTATTAACATATGGAAGAACATTTAAGGATGTGTAAGTCTACTATTCATGAGCTGTAATTTAAGTAGGAGAGGGAAACTTTTTTTTTTTTTGGTAGAATTTTTATTATTTATTATTGAGGTAACATTAGCAAACTCTTTTTAAAGTTACTGAATCAACGTGTTTACAGCATGCTTGTCTCACATTTCTCTTCCAGGGTGTTTATAATTTTTATTTTCTACTTTGTTGGTCTTCTACAAATCACAGTTAATATTTGTGCCTCTATGAGTTCTCTTCAGAAATGATTTCTCATTCATTTGGTCTTACACGTTTATTACAATTGTCTGCATTTTGTTGGGGAGTTTACTCAGAGAGCATTGTACTGCACAGTGAATTACAAATCATAGAATTGTTTTTGATTTTTTTTGTAGATTGATTTTCATTTCAATCCACAAAAGTCCATATTCCAAAATATGGTTTAAATGCTTATTTTATGGTATTCAGAAGAGATAAAGTGCTTTTTAAAAAAATTATTTGTAAATATTTTGTCAAGGTTCTATAATGAGAAGCCAACCTGGAATATATTCAAACAGTTCTTGTGGGGCCCGGCATTTTTGGTTACTCCTGTATTGGAACCTGTAAGTTCAACCACATATTTTTGTTCACAAAATAATTTTTCCCTAACTTATGTTTTTAATGACTATATCTTTAAATTCCAGGATACTAACTTTGTAGAAGGCTACGTCCCTAATACTCGGTGGTTTGATTACCATACGGTAAGTAATTAAGGAATTCCGGGGAATTAACTAAACAGAAATGGGTAACAATTTGATCCAAACTTTTTCATTAATGACATATTTGGTTTATTTCTCACTTAAAAAGAGTAAGATTTTTTTTTTTTTGCTAATTATAGCTGCACAAATCAACACACAGTGAAAGATAATTAATTTATTCTGCCATAGTTTGTTATGTAGTCATTGATTTACTTCACCAAGTAGGCATGGAAAGTACACATTGTAAAGCAAAAGGTCATTACCCTTTATTGGATATACAAAGTAATCATTAAAGATAATGCAGTCCTTCCAATAATAATGTATGTGGCAAGTCAGGAATAGCTTTCATGACCTTTCCAAAACCCACACATTTTCTGGAATGTAAGCACCACAAAAACAAGTAGTGGTAAATTACTTTCAAAGCTATCAATAAACTAAGGACTAAGTATATGCTTTGAACAACATGATTTTCTGAACAAACGTTTGTGTCTGTTTTAAAATTGAAAGTGTGTCATTTAATTTTATAAATATGTCCCGTCAAGTATCAATATTGCTGATGATTATACTTCTTGCTGCTTTTGTTCCTCCTTCCAACCCTTTCATTTCCAGGGCCAAGATATTGGTGTGAGAGGAGACTTTAATACATTTGAAGCTCCTTTAGATAAAATAAACCTACATGTCCGTGGTGGTTACATCCTACCATGTCAAGAGCCTGCTCAAAACACATTTCACAGGTAAGTGAAGTGTTTACAGAGCTTAGATTAAGTTTTAAGGTATATCACCTACAGTTGTCAAGTACTAAAAAGAATCTGTGATTCTACCCTACTTCCAAGCTTACAAGTTAGCCTGCCAGTTTCATGGATGCTGTATCAAAAGAAATGAACTTTCTTTCACATGGCATATCCAAAATTGTGACTTTTATGTTTGCTTCAGTTTTCCCTGTCCCTCAAGTCCCATGAGGGTGACATGGAGTTTCCAAGGCAGATTCTACACATCCAGGAGGTTTGTGTCAACAGCTATGGAACTCCAAGCTTAGGGAAACTCAGTTTTTTATAGTGGGCTATCAGCAAACTTGTCCATTCTTTGCTTTGAAGGGAGACATTATCTTTATTATACTAGACGATTTTTTTAAATTAATTAAGGAAACACTGCTCTGTCTTCCAATACTGTTTAATTTAAAAACATCCTTTGAAGGATAGTTCAGAAGAAAAACTGTCAGTGCTTCTGTATGTAAGATATACAGAAACTTGAGAGACTCATGGAAATTTATCTTCAAACATGATATTCCTTCTTATAGTAAGAAAGTTTAATGGACTAATATGCCAACTAAAACTCAATGACCTCTGTTTAAATATGCAAAGGTATTGATTAATGAATTTCTTATATTTTGAGTGATTGCCTTACCTAAGTCCTCATTGCTTTCTCTGCCTCTGACATATGGAGAGAAGTATTATTTACTTTATGAAAACAATTTTTAAATGAACATTTTTAAAACTTTACGCACATATTGCTTAGAGGACTTCTCTTTCCTTCCATCTTTTCTGCTCCCCCTTTTCTGCCTGTCTCTATCAGTCCTGTGAAATATCCCCTGCCTCACTTTAGTCTATGAAAATGTATCCATTTGTATCATTACTCCTTCACTCTGCTAAATCCACTGCTACCCACCGAAGAACCAAACATGTTCCTTAGTAGCCTTGTCTTATATAAAGATGGCTGATAACTCAAATTTTCTATCCATTACCATTCATAACTGATTATCTGTTTAAGACCCTCTCTTCTTTGCCCCAGAATACTCTATCTGATATTCTCTTCTCTCTCTTTCAGCAATATCTCCGATCAATCAGGGATACTGGGTCCACTATGTCTCCTGTGACTGATGTAAGAGTGAATCTCTTATACCAGCCACAGAGTCTCCATTTCCACTCCCTAAATTCCTGGCTTAGGCATTCAGATTCTAGAAGACTTAGTCTCTCTTCCTCTTCTCTTCTTATGCTGTATCCACTCTCTTGGTGATATTTAGGCTGACAACCTTAGTTAGCGTCAATAGTCTCTTTCTTTTTTCTGGAACTCTGCAGATCCATGTCTGTCAATATTCTACCCTGGTATCAATTAAAGATGAGGAAAATTGGAGGGGACCATTCATAGGTTGTTCCTTGAAGAATCCTTTTGTTATGAGAGAGGAGTGTGTGTGTGTGTGTGTGTGTGTGTGTGTGTGTGTGTGTGTGTGTGTCTGTAGGAGGTAAAGGAAATAGGATATTGGATTTAGCTGTATATAACAGAAGGTGCCAAAAAATGTATACACATTTTAGGAAAGGAACACTGTATTCAAATTGTAATACTCAATATATACTGATAAGAAAAGGTGAACACAAGCCACGTTTGACTTCTACAATTACAAGAAGTGCTCAAAGTGGTTACCATAAGCATCCAGATACTTCTGATTATGGTGAATTACTACTTGAGCAACGTTGACCAAAGTGGCCACTTGTATACATTTTTTGGCACCCCCATTATGTGTGTGTGTGTGTGTGTGTGTGTGGTAGAATGCAAGTTGTGAAATTGTTTTTAATTTCAGGTTTTAAATATGTTGGAAAATTGTAGATTAAACCAGATTTTTAATGTTGCTAATAAGGTATACTTATCTTTTACCCTAGTAAACTGAACTGAAATGCACACACACACACACACACACACACACACACACATATATATATTCATGCTAAAATATGCGAACATCTTTACATGAAAAATACAAGTTGCTATGAAGATATAAAGTATATATTCTGGATATTGTAGGAGACTTCCAAAGTAGCACATACAGCCGTCACCATTTGTGATTAGAAAAGGCAAATACTTAAGCATAATTTGTCTAAGAAATCCTTCCTTAGCAATATGAAGCTGTCAAACCACCTCACTTGTACAGTGAGCATGAAATCAGATATTTAGTTCCCAGACAAGTCTATATAGTCATAGGCTTGAGAGATATCACCCATTCCAAAGATAGGACTTACAACTTGCTGATCACTCTCCATATTCTTACTAACAATTGCCAATGATAATTCTGTGGCTTACATATGGAAATGTGAGGAAGGCTTAGACATGAGAGATAAAAAACGCTGTTAAAATAGTTTCATTTTTAATGGTTAAGGATTAACAGAAATAATAAATATATGAATAAACTTCATATGGTTTTAGTTATTACAAATGAGGCCACTTCTGATTTATTATAGTAGGTGAACCCTTGAGATCAAAGGACATACATGATATTTTTATTAAATATAGCAAGGATTTTCTGGTTTATATCATTCCATTAAATCATGAGAAAAAGGAAAGGGCTTTATTTTTTTGTCTAAAACAGTTTACCATCTCCTTAATTGATATTCTTACTTGTGTTCCCTCATATACTTACATAGATGTCATATCATAACAAGACATATGCTATTCTGTAAACGTCAATAAAATGATATTTCTCCCTTATAGTCGACAAAATTACATGAAGCTCATTGTTGCTGCAGATGACAAACAGATGGCACAAGGAACTCTGTTCTGGGATGATGGAGAGACTATAGGTGAGTGTTCCATTTAGCAGATAAATGTAATTGATAACATACATATTATAACATTACTTTTATGTTACCTATTATTGTACTTTGGAAGCTAAATAAAAATCTAATAATATTATTTAAAGCTAAAACAGTTTAATAAATAGTTGAAACTTTAAAAATAGTATTACAAATATTGAAAGACTTTCTTCTTATTCTAAATATTGTTAATCTCTAGGGTAAATGTCTGGTTAACTGGGAGAGTTGGGTAGGGTAGGATTGTATATTGATAATTTTTGTACTCCCAGAAGCTAGCCCAGTGTTGTTCATATAATAGACATTCAATATGTGCGTGGTCAACTAGGCTGAAAGCCTATGTTTCCTGCATGCATAGTGACCCATAACAATGCCTCTAAAGCATACGATAGTCCAGAAACAAAACTCAGGTTTGTTTGACTACTAAATGTGTATCGCTTTTGCACCATTGTGTGTTTGGTTTTTTGTTTTTAATATATAGCATTTTTGATTAAAAAATTCAGGATTTAAAATTAATTCTATATTTACTATTTACTCCATGGTTGTTCCTGAAGACCAGACTGAACAGCTAAACTTTTAGCAGCATGTGCTATGCTGACCCTTGTTATTAGAATCACCTAAGGTAATTTGTAAAGAAGGCAGACTCTAAGGCCCATCCAAATTCCATTAATTTGGGAAGAGGTCCAGGACTCTGTCTTTGAGTAAAATGTCCCAAAGTGGTTATTATGCTATTAAGTAAATACTGGTGGAGGATTAGGTTTGCAGTGCCAGCTCTGCTAGATGAGAGTTTTGAACATTCTCTTGATACAAACCTTAGTCATAAAACTAACATCTGTGTGAAATTGAAGTTCTCATGGGGCAGTTCAGTGCAATTTAAATAAATTATGCACATATGAGAAACTTTTAATTAATAGCCAAGGCATGTATCTTTCATGTTTTCAAGTAAATCATAGTTAAATGGTCTGCAACCATAACAAATAAGAATCTATTAGTAAATAAAGTATATCAGGAAGTTGACATAAAAATCACATGGTAGTAATAAGCAAGACTCTTAAACAAACAAACAAAAAAAACCTCTTCCTAGCAATCTGTGATTTAGAAGTAGAAAAATCAGTTCGTTATAATGCTATGGTTTTAGAGCTCTCACCTTCATTATTAACACATTAGCTGAGATCCTACTGAGTTTGCAGCCTTTCTTTTCTACCCGGGCCCAGCAAAATGGACTTTGAATTTTCTACAGTTTCCCAGTACTGGAAAGTTGAGGTATGCACAATTTGCATCCTTGTCTTGGGACCCTTGAATCTTACTATGGAACAAATTGAGTAAATTCATTCTAACAGCAAGGAAGACAAAGCTTATTTTAGAATTATTTACTCCAGGTCTTCCTAATAAACTATATGGATGAAGGGACTTGGTATGGCCTTTACCCCATTGAAGTTTCATGCTACATTTTTTTTCTTTTTATTACTGGAAAAAAAAACAACATAATTCAGATATTTCTCTATGTCTTCATCCAACAAACCAAATGGTTCTAGACAATTATATCTACTTTTTTTATTATATTTTATAATCTCACTACATTTGTTATAATTCAATATAAAGATTTCAAAAAATCCCCTGTAATTTCTTCAGTAAACAGCAACAATATACAAGACATGCTTAGTTTATAGATGTCTTATATTAGAATCTCCAAAATTTTTTTTGGTCACAGCAAGCTTGCTAATCTAGTTGCTAACTACACTCAAATTTTATGGAATATTATTATTTGCTGACATAGTCTTCTTTTTAAGAAAATCAAAGATAAATCAAAATAAACTTATTTTGAAACTTGTGTACATTAAGTAAATTTTTAACCATTATAGCTAGTAAATTCATATAGCTTAGTAAAACGTTAATTTGTCCTTCTTATATGAATGAAATAGACATATGTGTACCCTTTACTAAAATCATATATGGTATCTTTCCCTTATTGATGAAAAACAACAAAACTGCTCATAATCTCCTAATAGCTGCCATTTTTGCCATAATGTTTAACTTATTATTCTATACTTTAAAAATGGTCCTTAAGAACTGAGCTTATAATTCTATATTTAAAATTTAAGACTAAATTTTATGTGCACATTAAATAAAGCATGCACAGCTGTCCTTGGTTTGCAGCATAGCTTCTCCCAGGCACCTCCAAATCCAGCACAGGTAGCTATCAACCACACATCACTTCGGAGCTCTTTCCAGGTGGGCCCAGGTAGTGGCTGACCTAGGCCTGCACTAGAGCCCACCAAGAGGCCTCAGGACCAACATATTCCATGGCACCACCAACACCAGAGCACCACCCAATTAACTTCATAAATGACAAACCCAAAGGCTGCACTCGGCAAGCACCAGAGCACCACTAAAGTAAATCCTGCTCCATGGAAACAGACCCTGCACAACAGCTGCTTCACTGTAGTCATGGCTAGTCCTTACAGGCAGTCAGCCTGAGGATCAATCCCACCCACTGACATTCCAACAGCAGTCAAGGTCAACTACAACAGGACGGCACAAACAACACACACAAGTGACAACCCTGGAACCTCCGGCTCAGATGACCAGGTAGTCTGCACCACTGGACCCCAGGACACATACTACATAAGACTACCCTGCCAAAACATGGAGATGTATTATTTCTAATATATAGAAACAAGTACAGGGAGGCAGCCATAATAAGGAAACAAAGAGACATGTCTCAGATGAAAAACAAGACAAAACAAAAAACAGGACAGAATTCTAGAAAAAGAACTAAAAAGAGAAAGAAAAAAGCAAAACAACAAAAAATGGAGGGATGCAATCTACCAGATACAGAGTTCAAAATATTGGTTATAAGGAAGCTCAATGAACTTAGGGGAAGAATAGATGAACTCAGTGAGAACTTACACAAAGAGATAGAAACCATAAAAAAAGAATATATTACATGAAATCAACAGATTAGATGAAGCAGAGAATCAATCAATGATTTGGAAGACAAAGTAGTGGAAAAAACTCAATCTGGACAGAAAAAATAAGCCCCCAAAATTAGGATTGTTAAGGGACCTCTGGGATAACAATAAGTGTAACAACATTTGCATCACATGGGTACCAGAAGGAGAAGAGAAAGACCAAGGAATTGAAAACATATTTAAAGAAATAATAACTGAAAACTTTTCTAACCTGGAGAATGATATAGATATGTAAGTCCATGTAGTGCAGAGTCCCAAACAAGATGAACCCAAGGAGGCCACACCAAGGTACATGGTCATTAAACTGCCAAAGATTAAAGGCAAAGAGAGAATCTTAAAAGTAGCAAGAGAAAAGAATTTTGTTATGTACAAGGGAGCTCCCATAAGACTGTCAGCTGATTTCTCAACAAAAACTTTACAGCTAGAAGGGACTGGCATGAAATAAAGTGATGAAAAGCAAGGATTTACACCAAGATTACTCTATCCAGCAAAGCTTTCATTTAGAGTTGAAGGACAGATAATGAGCTTTGCAGACAAAAATAAGCTAAAGTTCATCACCACCAAACCAGTATTTCGAGGAATCTTAGAACGACTTATTTAAGATGGAAAAAAATAGGCAAAAAATATGAATAGTAAAATGGCAATAACTGTATACCTATCAATAATTACTTTAAATCTAAAGGGATTGATACTCCAATCAAAAGACATGGGATGGCTAAATGGAGAAGAAAGCAAGACCCTTAACATATACTGCCTACAAGAGACTCACTTCAGATTGAAAGGCACACACAGATTGAAAGGAAAGGGACGGAAAAAGATATTTCATGAAAATGCAAATACATAAAAAAAACAGTAATAAAGCTGGGATAGCAATACTTACATTAGACAAAATAGACGTTAAAACAAAGACTAACAAGAGACAAAGGCGTTTCATATACAATAGCCTAGGAAGCAACCTAAGTGTCCATCAGTAAATAATTGGATAAAGAGGGGGTGGTATACACACACACACACACACACACACACACACACACACACACAATGGAATATTACTGGGCCATTAAAAATGTACTATTTATAACAGTATGGATGGACCTAGAAGGTATTATACTCAGTGAAATAAGTCAGTAAGAGAAAGACAGATACTGTATGATTTCACTTACATGTGGAATCTAAAAAACAAAATAAATTAACAGTCAAAACAGAAACAAACTCATAGATAAAGAGAAAAAACTGATGGTAGCCAAATGGGGTAGGGGGTTAGGGAAATGGGTGAAAAAGGTAAAGGCATTAAGAAGTACACACGGGCAGTTACAAAATAGTCATGGGGATATAAAGTAGTATAGCATAGGGAATATAGTCGATAATATTGTAAAAACTATGTAGGATGCCACTTGGGTACTATACTTATTGGGGGCTCACTTACTAAGTTATATAAATATCTAACCACTGTGCTGTATACCTGAAACTAATATAATGTTGAATATCAACTGTAATTGAAAGAAACAGTTAAAAAAATCCATAATGCATTAGTATAAAAAGAAAAAAAACGTTTTAGACAGAATATTATTTAATTTCGGTATAAGCAAATTTAATCTCAAATTAAGCAATTTTTCATGGGATTACTGAGTAAAATGGTGGCATGTATAAGTTGAAAAGGGAATTAAAATGCATTTTTTTTAATGTATCCTAACACTTGTTTCGATCATGCATTTGACTCTACTTTTGCCTTTCTGTCATATATTCATTTGGTTTTACATAGGAACACAATGTCAGAAGTGAAGGAAAACTGGACTTGATTCCAGACCTTGATAATGCAGATGTTCCCTGACTTAATAATGGTTCCATTTAGGATTTTTTCGACTGTGCAATGGTGCAAAAGCGATACACATTCAGTGGAAACCACACTTTGAATATTGATGATTTCCTGGGTTAGTGATAGGCTGCACGATTCCCTCCTGATGCTGGGCAGCAGCAGCGAGCCACAGCATCATGACGGTGAACAGCCGATTCTCTGTTGCATACTGTGTTGCCAGTATTTTTGTAATATTGTGTTTTGTGTTTTCTGTATTCAATAAATTCCAATATTTAACACTTTATTGCAAAAATAAGCTTTGTGTTGGATGATTTTGCCCAATTGTAGGCTAACATAAGTATTCTGAGCATATTTAAGGTAGGCTAGGCTAAGCTGTGATATTTATAGTTTAGGTGTATTAAATGCATTTTCTTTTTCTTTTTCTTTTTCTTTTTCTTTTTTTTTGCATTTTCGACTTACTATATTTTCAACTTCTGATGGGTCTATTAGGACACAACCTCATCATAAGTCAAGGAACATCTGTAATTAGTTGTTTCACTTTTGGCTACTTATTTAATCTCTCGAGACTCACTTTCCTTTCCTTTTCTATGCAGTTGGAGTAATAATAATACATATTTCAGAGTAGTGTGATAAAGTACTTAAAGTTTGACAAATAATAAGCACTTAATACATTATCGCTGTGAGATTGTTTTGTAAACTAATTTTAAATATAGTAAGATTATATTTTATATAAAGATATGGATATAAACACTATGCTTTATCAGTTTTAATACGGGTGACCTGTCATAATCTCTAAATTGCATATTTTTCTCAAATCACATTGAAATATGTTGCCAACATGTTCATTTTCCTTTATAAGCATTATTTCATTGTCTACTGTGTCCTTCTAGAACGCTCTCTGGTGTTTCATTTTTCGTGTTTGAACAAGTTAAATACACTTAGAGAAAAATTAGATATGCATTGTTTGTTTTGGTACCCTTTATAATGGGAAAGAGCAGTAAAGTATACTAATATTTATTATTGTTCTTCTTTGGAAATATAAATATGTCACTTATGTTTTTTCTCTACAGACACCTATGAGAGAGACTTATATTTCTTGGTACAATTTAATTTAAACAAGGTATGTATTAATATCAGATCATTTATATGCTATTGTGTTAAATAATAGTTGAAGTTTATGCCATGTTTTATGTTTGTTTTGTATTTACATATTTTATATTTAGTTTTAAAATAACTCATGAATAAACAATTTGATGCACTATGAAATATTTTGCTTATCAGATATGTATATATACACACATATATATATATAATTTTTTTAAAGATTTAATTACTTTTTTAAATGAAGGATTTAAAGTATTTATTTGTCTTTGTAGACCACTTTGACAAGCACTATATTGAAATATACTGCCCTAAACACAAATGAAATGAGGCTTGGATTCATCCATATATGGGGAATAGAAACAAATTCTGTTAATAAGGTTAATCTCATATATGATGGAAAGGAAGAATCACTTAAATTTACTCCAGAACCAGACAAGAAGGTAAGTGACATTAGAAAATATTTTTTAATGGAGCTATTCAAACTGTCTACATAGATACATTTTATTTCTCATCACTAAAGAAAAGTAGTCAACTATAACCTTTCTCGTTTATTTTCATTAAACTTTCATATCTATTTCCATATTATCATCTTTGGTAATCTCTCATACAAAGCAAGCTAATGGCACCCATTTTAAAATTGTCTTGACATAATTAAAGCAAGATTAAATTTACCTTCAACCTCTAATCATTGTCATCTCTATATGGTAAAGTGCCTCAAAATTTATTTACTTTTTAATAAAGTGTCTGCATTTCAACTATTATTATATCTTAGATAAAATATATTTGAAAAGCCTTGCAACATTAATAGATTTGTCTATTAGCACTCATGAATAATTTGATATACAGGTGTATGAGGATATAATTCACAGATTAAACAAGGAATCAGAATTCTTATGTTAAAGTCCCATGGCTGCCAGTAATTACTTTTTTCTTTGAACTAATAATTTTAGGTATTCTTTTTCTTTCCAAGTAAATAATAATATGCAAGTAAACAATCTCTTAAACTCCATCCAATCCTAAATTCTGTGAATCTATGTACTGTAAAGGTAGATTTCAAAAAACGTGTTCTAGAAACCAGCTGTTATAATTGTTTGGTCCAAGTTTAAGGCTACGTCTCCACTGCTAAAACTGTATGAGTGTGTGCGCACTTACTTGTTTGTGTTTAAAATTGAATGGAAACAACTAGCTATTAATCAAACAATCACTGAAAATGAATTTAACTTACACAGTAGCTATTTGTTAGCCTGACTTCAGCTAAAAATGTAACAATTGTGTCTTGGACACTGTCTTAGGTCCTTATAGACTTTATGGGATGTGATAGTTGAACATCACCTGAGGGGTCATTTTATCCAATTGAAACTTAACATCTGTCCTATTGTTACTGCTGTTTTATAGTCAAGTGGGATTTCCCCTTTAATGTGGAACTGTCTTAATTATTACTTTGACATTAAAATACTTTTATTTCTTTAAATGATATCAAGGTTGGGATATTAGAGTTTTGTATATTTAATGCCCTTCCTTGCTAAAATAAATGTTGATAACTAGAGCCACATCCTCATTTTTCTTCTCTTTAAAATTTTACTGGTTTTTAAAATTCCAGTATAAGTGAATCACTGATTTAGTCCAGTGATCTCATGGCAGACCAGAAACAGTCTTTGAAAAGAAAAATTAATTCCCCAGGATTAGTCAAGGGTTACAAATCACAATTAGAAATCAGTTTTGTTGAACTACCTGTATTCAGCAGATTGAAAAAGCATGTTTGCCTTATATATTTTCTTACTCTTTATTTGCTACTACAATGGTAAAAACTAAAGCTCATAATTTTTACTAAAAATAAACTGAATACAGTCAGTTGAACAGTGTTAAATATTTTAACATATCAAGTATTATTGCAAATTCAGTTTGACCAAATACTTGGTATAAAAACACACCATTTATAAATAAAAGTTCATTCCACTGCTTGCAAACACATTCACAAAGAATTTTAAGTATTAAGATAAAAATTTTTATAATGTTTTATTACCTCAGTGAGTCCAAAATAACATATTAACTTTACTAACAGTGGAGTGGCTCCTTCTAAGTATATTTAAATAAAACAAATTTTTATGAGAAGCTACTGTTTTCCAATTTTATAGATATATGAGAATAGGAGAAAGTGGTCAGTTTCTCTACCTGATTGTCCTTCTCTATGGGTGTTGGAATTATATGCAAAGGATGATTTAATTGCTCTGTCAGTACAAGTTTTAAAACATTTTCCTAGCAGCAGTTGTACTTACTTGCCTTTTGTCCTGGTATTAAAAGCTTTGTGATGATCTTACTATTTTTCACATATATATATATATATATATATATATATATATATATATATATATATATATATATGAAAAAAATGGTTAGATTTTGGTATAAGATGAATCAGTTTCAAACCAAACTAATGGATATTAAGAAAATCATTGAAGTTTAACCTTTCAAACTCTTCTATAAAATGTGGAAAATAAGTAATAAGATGCTGTGTTTCAGTGAAGAATACATTTTATAAAGCTCCTAGGAGAGTGTCTGGTACTCAGTAAGTAGTGAAGGCATGTTAATTTTCTTTATCTTGCATATTTGATTGAATCCAAACTTTCTGAGCTAAGGCACAGAGAATATTGGAGAAAAAGAAGCAATGGTAAGGTCTAATGAGATCATCACATAAAACTATTACAGGTGATTGACTGCAGCTTCTCAGTTGGTCACCTCCAAAAATATTTCCTATATGGTCTGATTGAAATTCTGTCCAGTGAGAGAAAGTGACACATCCAAAGTTGGTATCATTGATAACAAATTCAGCATCCCATAATCTTTTGACATTGACATAAAGAGAAACATATTTCTAATCTAAATTTGTGTGTGTATGACTGGATAATATTTCAAAGTGGGAAGTATAGAGATTTATACAATGCAATTATGATTAACTCCATATGTAGGACTCATGGAGAAAGTAAACAACAAATCAATATAATTGTTAATAGTCTTAGTTGTTCACTGTCTTTTGAGAACCATTCCACTTCTCTAGGATTTATTTTCATCATCTGTATAATGGGTTAATTGGGTGAGATTATCGCTAAAATAGTTGTGAACTCTGCAAGAAAAACAGAGTATATCTTGTTTACTTAGAGAACATTTATTTATGGAAACAGTCTTTATTGAAAATTGTTTCTGATTAAATAATTAATTGCCATTTTACTTATTTTTAGATTTTAAATATTGATCTGACATTGATAAATGTTACTCTCGATAAACCAATAGAGATCAACTGGTCATGAAGATTACCATCAATCCTGTTGCCAAAAGGAAATTAACATCTGGATTTAAGTTTCACCATACTTATAATGTTTTCTCTACATTGGTTTTATAATTGTATAAAATATGATTTTCATGACATCTATCTAAAGTTATTGCATAGTGTACATCAAAATGAATACTAATTTTATTATATTATTGTGGTCTGGATTCATTTTCTTAAACATATATAGTAGGGTTAAATAGTTCGAATTACCCTTGTTAAGTATCAGATAAAAGTGTAAATTAGTTACTAAATATATGTGAAACTAAGATATAATTAAAACAAGTGATTTTTTTAATTAAGTGAAATTTTTGTGTAATTGTATGCAATATTTTCTTCAGTTTAGTAGATTTGTTATGTACCAATAGTTATCATCAGATTTAATTATTTCTTAGTATGCATATTTAATTAGGAAGCAGAAAATAAGATGTATATAAGCATACAACATAAATTTTCTCTTTATTTTCTAAAATGAAATTGTGTTATTTTGCGTTACTATAACATTATGCTGTAATTACCATAGACTGAGTGGCTTAAACAACAGACATTTATTTTTCACAATTCTGGAGGCTGGAAAGTTCAAGATCAAGGAGCTGACACATTGGGTATCTGGTGAAGGCCCTCTTCCTGGTTTACAGATGGCCATATTCTTATTGTGTCTTCATATGGTGGAGAGCAGAGAGAAAGGGCATGAGCTTTCTGGTGTCTCTCTTATAAGGGCACTAATGCCATTCATAAGGGCTCCATCTTCATGACCTAATTAATTCCCAAAGGTGTCATTTCCAATCCAAATACTATTACATTGGGGATTAGAATTTTAAACATGAATTTTGGAGGTATGCAAACATTCAGTCCACAGCAGAAATCCAATTTTCCTTTCTAGCTTTGCTTTATATATAGGAAAAAATAATATTATTCTCTATTCTGTGTTAGTTGTATAATCATCTTCATTCATTCATTCAGATTGGAGGACTCTTGAAATCATGGTCTAAAATTGCATTCATTGGTAATTCTTTTAATACTTAGGTTGTTTTGAATTTACTTAATCAACTTATATCTGTAATTTGATATAATTATTTTCTAACTAAATAATTAAATATTGTTACAATGGAATATTTAAGATAATTTATAACTCAGAATATAAAAACCAGGGGGAAAATAATAATGATAATAATGACATAGTAATGATAATAATTAAATTTACTTTCAAGAAATAGTATAGCAATTGAGGGCAACTGACAAACAGACTAAATTATAAAACTAGGTGCTAGAAAGGAATCCATAGTCACTACAGGTGGGATTTTTAAATGAGTGCAGCCATGTTTGGAGGGCAATCATTCAGTATTCAGTGAAAATATTTTTTTATATTCCCTGTGACTCAAAGTTCCACCCAAGAAATGCTCTCACAGAGGTGCACAAAGAAGTATGCACAAGCACATGCAGTTTTTATCGTTGAGAAAGAAAAAGAGTAACCATTGACCCCTTTCAGCTTGGAGTTGGTGTCTAAAGCTTAGGCAATAACTTTTTGTTGTTGAAAATAAACATTTTCACGGAACGCCAACATCAGACAATTTCACCCTGTAACCACAATGGAGCAAGACAAAAACAAGACAACTCTTAATCATTTTTGAGAACAGAAAACAATGAAAACATTATCCAGATCCCAAGAATACCAAACACCTGTTTCTCTGGGCTAATATGAGTGACTTTTTTTTTTTTTTAATCAATTGCAGCTTTAGTCCTATTCCATTTATTCCACCCCCTGGGGGACATTATTAATATAATCAATCATCAAATTTGTAATTATAAAATAGTCATGGGGATGTAAAGTATAGCATGGGAATATAGTCAGTAATATAATAACTGTGTGGTGTCAGAGGGGTACTCAATTTATTGGGGTGATCACTTCATATCTAATCACTATGCTGTGCACTTGAAACATAATATTGTATGTCAACTGTAATTTAAAAATTTTTAAAAATGTATATTTAAAAAATATATAATCAATCATAAATTTGCCCGGATTTCTGAAGGAACCCAATATAGAGCAAAGCCATTCCTCAATGAAACTTCCCTCAATTCACATGACACAAGTCCAAATCTTATAATAAGACCTCCCTAGCAGTCTGTCACTGAGACACTGAGTTTGTTCTCCCTCCTTGTAATGAGTCGATAAATTTAATTTTTTTGATTAAAGTTATACCTCTAGTGTTTTTTTGGGGTGATAGGTATCAATTTTGACTATGGTAGCAAAGAAGCAGAGATAGTGTCTCACCTGGTAGAGCTCCTCATGATTATACCCTTTATGGAGTCTAAGTCACTTTGTTACAATAAATTTTGGTCCCCATGATGAAAGTTAGCTTTAAACATAAAACGAGATGCTGCAATGTGGTTATTACTACACGCAATTATATTTAGTTTTCAGTGTCATATTTCACATATAAGAGTGTGAAGGCTTCTAGATATACATTTTAAGAAGGAATGGTAAGTTATTTTTATCTTACCATGTAAACAATAGATTCTTATACTTATCTCTCCTAAAGAACCTAAGACAACCTGTGCCTCTGTTCTATACTACTGCTATTTCACCTTATAATATCTATTATAGACACACTAATTTTCCCTTGTCTGGGCAAGGAAACACTGACTTGCCTCAGGGAACTCAGTCCATTAAAACAATTTATCCCAAATTAGTTTTCTATTGTTGTATAACAAATTATCAAAACAAATTAGCAGCTTAAAACCATTCAGATTAATTATTTCACAGTTTGCAAGAGTCAGGAGGCAGGACACTGCTCAGCTATCTCCTCTACTGGGAGTTTCACAAGACTGCATTCAAGGAGTTAGTTGGGTTATGTTCTCATCTTGAGAATAGATTGGGGCAGAATGTCCTTCCAAGTACACTTTGGTTGTGGGCAGAATTAATTTCCTTACATCAGTAGGACTGAGGAACTGCCTTCTTGCTGGGTGTTAGGCCCTCACTTCTGAGAGCCCCACCTGTAATTTCTTACCATGTATGCTTTCTTAATATGGCTACTTAGTCAAGGCAGCAAGAAGAATCTCTGAAGCGAGTCTGGTAGTGGGATGGAATTACATATAAGATAACTTTAATTTATTGGGGTGACAATTGTGAAATTACATAGATTTCACGTGTACAATTCTGTATTATATCATCTATATATCCCATTGTGTGTTCACCATCCAGAGTCAGTTCTTCCATCACCATATATTTGATGCCCCTTATTCTCATCTCCCTCCCCCCACCCCCCTTACCCTCTAGTAACCACTAAACTATTGTCTGTGTCTATGAGGATCTTGAGAGTATAATGCTAAGTGAAATACGTCAGACAGAAAAAGAAGAGAGCCCTATGATTTCACTGATAAGTGGTATATAAACCAAAAACAACAAAAGAACAAGACAAACAAATGAGAAACAAAAACACATATAAGATAACTTAATAATAGGAGTTGCATCCCATCAACTTTTCCATATTCTGTTAATTAGAATGATTGACAGGTACTGCCTACACATAAAGAGGGGAAATTACACAAAGGCATGGATACCAGGAGGTGATGATTTATGGGAGCTATCTTAAATTCTGTTTGAAACACCACCAACGTCTAGTTGCAGTTAAAAGAAAATTATTTCTTTTGGTAATATAATAGAATCTCCCCATTTTTCTTCTTGGATAGATTGGAGCCACCTGGGAAGTATACTGACTTTTTTCCCCATCTATGTGTAGTATCTATCTTATTTGGAAAAGAAAGACTATTATTTCCTACACTGGATTCAAATGCAAGTTAGACCCTAATCATACTATAACAATTTCATTATTCTTGAAAAGGATAAATCAAATATATGTATGTGATAGAATACTATGCATCAGTTTGAAAGAAAAAACAAGATTCTACATACTGCAATGGGTAGAACTTAGAATCACCATCTTAAGTAAAATAAAAAAAAAACAATCCTGCTCAAAACATTTATGTAAATATTTTTTTTTGAAATTCATTCATGCAAAATAAAAGATACATTTTTTTCACAGAATCACATATAGGTGAGAAATATCAGGAAGCTGAACTGGAAGGATTTAAATACGTGAGAGTAGATGACTGACTGCAGATAAGAATGGAATTGGGGGTGGGAAATAAAATGGAGAGCATGAATAAATATGAAATATATGTCTTGCACACACAAAAAATTATACCATAGCATGAAGTACAGAATGTGATAGAATCATTTTTTCTGTTTGTAAGATTAAGGGGGAAAAGAGAGTTCAATATGTAACTGATGAGGTAATGGTAAGTCTGGTTAAAAATACTGTCCAAGTAATGTAAGGAAATAAGGACTGAATCTGAGATTGTTTGGCCCTCATAGCAGAAGCTAATATCCACTTTATTGCTTCAGTGTAAATCACATCATATCATTCCCCCTACATAAATATTGACCATGGTCTTTCATTGCAATAAAAAAAAATAACTAATTTCTGCCCATATAACTTTTTATGGTCTGTTTCCTTAATTATTTGTTTTATTAAGAATGTTTTCAGCTCCAGAGAACAAAATGCCTATCACTGGCTCAAGTAGTTATCTCATATAAGAAGTCAAGAAGTAGGGTTGGCTAATTTCATGACTCTACAATATACCGTGGACCCATTTTTTTCCATCTTTCAGGTCCCATCTTTAGGTTGGTGTAAAAATGGCTGCACCTGTCTTAGGCTCCTTGTCCAAATACAATAAAGTCTAGAGCAGCCCTACCAAAAGGAAATAACAATGTGACCCACAGATTCATGGCACATATATAATTTTAAGTGCTTTAATATCCACATAAAAAGACATAGAAAGTAAAATGTGACAGATGGAATTAATAAGTATGTATGTTATTTAACTTAATTGAATGGCAGATATTTTGTCCTGTTCAAAATGACCATAAAGACAATTGGTCCATGCCACAAAGATCCTTGATATTTGGTTCTGTCTAAAATGTCCATAGAGACATCTGGTCAACTTTTCTGCAAGATTTTAACCCCAACCCATCTACCTGACTGGTAATGCGCCATTACCAGTTAGGCTTATAAGGCAAAACGAGTTATTATTGGCAATACAGCCACCCAACAAAATTATTGAACTAAGAAAACATGATAGCACTTTTTATGTATTAATGCTGCAACCGAAACTACAAATAAGCATTATAAATAAGCTATTTGAACCCAGCAACATTTTTGAAGTGTGGACGTTTTCAACAGGAACAAATTGCAAGTACCTTTTGGTGTGGACCAAATATGTCCTTGGACATTTTGAACAGGACCACATGTCCTGCAGGGATCTTAATATATCCAAAATTTTACTTTTAGCCTGTAATCGATAGAAAAGTTATTAATGAAATATTTTTCATTATTTTATTTTATTCTTTGTGATCCAATGTGCTCTTTTCATTTTGCAGCACATCCCAAGTGAGACTAAGCATATTTCCAGTATTCAGTAGGTACTGGTGAATACCATATTGGGCAGTGTAGATAGAGGTAGAAGAAAACTTGGTGTATCATTATTTTATTTTTCCTGTAGCTTTCTCATAGGAGCAAGCATTTTTTTTTTTTCCTCAGATGCTACCTCACTAGCTTTCCTTATACCTTATGGGACAAAACTAAGTCATATGTTTAAGTGTATATGGGAGAATTAATCTTACCCAAATTAGGTAGGACTTTTCTCACCATTTAGTTCAGGTCAGCAGTTAATTGCGTGGAAAATTGGAGTAAAAAGAAAGATTGGTAAATTTACATAGATTTCAGGTGTACAATTCTGTATTACATCGTCTATGTAAATTTGCTAACAATTGTCACCCCAATAAAATTAATTAAAAAAAATAAATAAATAAAAAGTGACATCACCAAAAAAAAAAAAAAAAGAAAGATTGGTTGGTGTATGGGTAAATAACATTGTGTCCTATAATACGTGTTGAACCCCAACTTCCACCTTTCTCTGTCATGCATGATGCTTTCTCATTGAATATGCCAGGATTCTTCCATTGAAAGTCTTTCTATTTCCTTTTCAGTTTTATGAAGAATATCTGCATAGACTGTTTCTTTTTCTTTTCAGATTGTGAAATTCTTAAAAAAATCTGTTTTAAATAGCCACACTCCATCCTCCCTTTCTATCCATTACTCCATTATATTTTTATTGCAGTTAACACTCTTTGAAAGTTATTTATATGTTTATTTATATTTTGACTTGTTTCACTAGAGTATGGACTTCATGAGAGATGTGTGTGTGTGTGTGTGTGTGTGTGAGCGTGTGTGTGTGTGTGTGCGAGTGCATGCTTATTCCCCTCCTTATTACTAAAGGCTAGAACTATTCTTAGCACAGAGAGGTCCTCAATATGTACTTGTCAGATTAACAAAAGTATGAATGAATGATTCATATCATATAAAATAAAGTGGCATCAAATGACAGTTGAGTTTTGATCCATGCAACTATTTTTATGGATCTTAATGTTGCAATTTTGGAAATAGTGGCTAAAATGGATAGCATTTGAGGCTGCTTGAACAAACCACTATTAAACTGATAAAATAACTCCCTGCCAGAAATAAGTATTCACAAAAGATTCTAAAAACCACAGACCAAATTATGTCTGGACCTGACAAAGTGTTACAATCAGTATAACAACTGATGAACAAGTATTTACTGAGTACCAACTACACATAAAAACATATGCAATTTCTTGTACACCAGAAGCTAAACATTAATGAATGCCAACTATAATTTTATATATATAATGTGATGGTTCAGTGTGAGGTCGGAGGGATAGTGGATGGGGGGAGGGGGGTTCACAGTGTGAGGGATATAAATGATGAACGTCTAAGTATTACCTTGTCTTGTACACCTGAAACTAATAAATAAAAAAAAAAAAACATATGCAATTTCATTGTTGACATTTGGAGCTAAATATAAGGTAGAGAGAGAAGCTTAACTTGTGTTGACAATCCTTTGTTTAACAGGATGCCAATATATATTACCAACACTGAAAAAAAGAGTTCAAATTGAGGGTTCTGCAATTAAAAACTGGCTTGCTGATAAGTAATATACTTAAATATGATGCCTTATTGACCTAAAATAAATTTACTTATTTTATGTTCTCTCCAGGGAGATAGCATGCTATAGATTCCACAATATTTAGAATAGTATAGACTGATAGTTTAGAAATGTTGCCTCCTCAAGAACCCTAACATTTCTGCAGAACCTCCTCTGGATAAATGAAGAGAGAGATGTTAACAGATGAGGTCTGCTACTCTATTCTCATTTTATCTGTATGAGTAATAACTCTGTTTTATGTGACTTATGAATTTGGCTACCCAATGAGCATACTATTTTGGGTCAAACAGACTTGAATTTGAATTCTGCTTTCAATATTTAATGGTGTGATATGTAGTGAATGATATATAATGCATGATCTTTGCTATACTCTTTGTCCATAAGTAGTGACTAATGCTGTACTTCAAAATATACATATAAATTACATGTACATGGCAGTCACTATATTTTCTAGTGACTTACAGAATCAATATGGAAGATCTGATTTTAGGACTAAGAAAATTAATTTGATAATGGTTACATCAAGGAGACCATGCAGTAATCCAAAATAAAATGATCCATATGTCAATAAATCTTATGTATTTTCTAGTCTAAATCTCTCTCCATTTTATTATCTACTCTCTATTCTTGTTCAGATTCCTGTTATTTCTAACCCAAAAACACTTTTTAGAACTTCCTGAATATTTATTCTTGTTTCCGCTCTCATCTCTCCTATCTTTCCCAGTTGCTACATAATACAATAAATAGGTAAGCTGCAAATCTTATCATTTTATTTTCTTGATTACATGTCTTCAATGATAATCCTTATATAAAACCCAAAAATCTTACCATCATACACAAAGCTTTAACTGAATGGAAAAAACAACAACAACAAAACAAACAAAAAAACACACGTGTAAAGTTCTACTGAAGAACATGATAAAAATGGAATATTTTTGAAAGATATACCTTATTTTGATAAAGATTTTTAATTTTAACTTAATCTCCCACACTCATTTTGTTTCTTCCTCCCCTCACTACCAAGAATATTGCTTCTTCCCGCCTTATTTCTCAACAAACTCCTGTTTATCATATTATAGTTAAGCTTCACTTGTCAAATTAATGTGCATGATTTTCTTACTCTTTGAAGCAGAATTAATTCTGTCTCCCTCCATGTTCCCATAGTATTACCTCTATTAAATTAACTCGAAGTTAAAATTGTTTACTTATGTCTTCCACCTACATTATGAGCTTTCGCAGTCAAAGAGCAGGGAATACCTTCCTTTCTCCAATGTCCAACATCTCAGTATATTGTAGTAAGTGCTAATAAGTGTGCTGACTACGTAAATAAAATATGAAGTTCAAAATTTTGTGAAGCTCTTAATGGTTTAATGGTAGAGAAGATGAATAAATCATCCATTAAAGGTCATTCTTGTGGCTATAATAAAAAAAGAAGAAAATAAGATATAAAGGATAAAATACAGATGTTTTACGTTTTTTCTGGATCCAGAAAACTGCCAGTAAAAAGACAAAGGCAAAAAAAAAAGTGCAATCTTGTGCCTTGTTCTCCCAACTACAGTACTGAAGAAGCAAGAGTGAAGAAAATAACTTTTTTTCTTTTTTTTTTTTCCTATGAGGTGAGGAAAATAGAATGAAAATATTTCTGACTCCCTACCCATTAGGAATGTTAAGAGGAAACTGATTTTTAATATAGGAGCAACACTAGAGATGGGAAGCTGTAGACATGTGAAGAATAGATCTAGCTTGCATTCCTGAAACTCTTTCAGTTCCTGGGTGGTGAGAACTCTCTTGTTGTGCCCAGTAAAACAATTCAAAGGAGGCTCAACTCTGGGCTTCTAAACAGAGATCACAGTGCAGAAAACCAATGAAACAACCATATCGATGAGAGGCAAAAACACAGAGAAGATTCTTGTATCAGCAAAAGCAGAAGGGCCTCCAGGACTGAAACTGAAGGAAGAAAAAAATTGTGTATCAACAAGCAAGCGATTCTCACCTTTAATGACCACTATTTGCTTACGTCTAGAGAGTATAAAGAGTCATGCATAATAAATCTCTTACTTTCTCAGATGAACTTTGTGTATTTTTTACAAGTTAAACAAACAAAGGAGACTGGCAGAATATTAATATCAATTTGAGTTTATTGATTTTTGTTCTCTGCAAATGTTAATTCATTTTATAACAGTTTTATTGCAATATCACTCAGATAACATAAAGTTCATGATTTTATTGTGTACAAGTCAGTAGTGTTTAGTACAGTCACAGAATTGTGCAACTATCACCAGTATCTAATTCTAGATTGTTTTGATCATTGTTCCAAATACTCCATACCCATTATGGAGGAGCCACACCTCATTTTCCTTTTAATCCCTGGCAACCACAAATCTAATTTCTGTCTCTATAGATTTGTCCATCCTACACATTTTGTATTAATGGAATCATACAGTACGTAATCTTTTGTGACTGAATTCTTTCACTAGCACAATGTTTTCAGAATTCATTTATGTTGTAACGTATCAATAAATCATTCCTTTTTGTTGCTGAATAATATTTTGTTACATGGATATACCACATTTATTTCTCTATCCTTCAATTGCTAGACATTTGAATTAGTTTCACGTTTTGGTTATTATGAATAATGCTACTGTAATAAGTTTGTACAAATTTGTGTACAAATTATGTTTTCATTTCTCTCAGGTATATTCCTAAACTGGAATTTCTAGATCATATCACTCTACATTTAGCATTCTGAGAAACTTCAAAACTGTTTTCCAAAGTGGTTGTACATTCCCACCAGCAGCATGTGAGGGTTTCAACTTCTGCACATCCTCACTAACACTTTATATCGTCTTTCTTTTTTATTATAGCCATCCTAGAGAGTGTGAAATAAAGACAAGCCACAGACTGAGAGAATATATTTTGAAATCATGTATCTGGTGTAGAAAGTTTATCCAAATACATATATACTCTGAAAACACAATAATAAAAAATAAACTAACTAAAAAAGGGGCAAGAGACTTTAGTAACATTTCACAGAAGAATGTATACAGATGACAAATAAACCCTTGAAAAGACGCCCGGCATCATAAATAATTGCAGAAATGGAATTCAAACCACAGTGGGATAACACTACACACTTACTAAAATGGCTAAAATAAAATTGGAAACTGACAATATCAAATGCTGACAAAAAGGCCAAGCAGCTGCAACTCTCAAACATTGCTGGTGGAAAGTCATACTGGGACAGCCACATTGGAAACCAATTTGAAGTTCTTAAAAATTAAGTATTCACTTATCACATGACCGAGTAATCTCACTCCCATGTATTTATCCAAGTTAAAGACTTCTATTCACAGGGAAACCTCCATGCAAATATTACAGTAGCGTTATTCATAATAGCCCAAACCTGAAAACCAAATGTTTATTATCTGGGGAACAGATAAATAAACAACTTTATTCCCACAAAAAGAAATAAACTAGAGAGAACTGTGAAACCATAGAAGAAACTCTTAATTCATTATACTATGTATAGGAAGCCAACTGAAAGGCCCCATACTCTAATTTTATTTATTTGAAATCCAGTAAAAGCAAAACTTTGAAACTGAAGACAAATCATGGTTGTCAGCCTTGAGTACAAAGGGGCACAGAGAAATATTTTGGAACGATGGAATTGTTCTGTGTCTTTGTTGACAGTTACACAGATGTATGCATTTTTCAAAACTTGCAGACTATACACTTAAAAGGGTAAATTTTACCATAAGAGTTAAAGAAACCACAAACAGAAGTAAATGCACAATATGATTCCAAGTATATAAAGATCAAAAAACAGGTTAAACCAATTGATGGTGATAGAAGCAGTGATAAAGTGCTAACCTTTATGAAGGTACTGACTGGAGGGGCATAAACTTGGTTTCTGGGTGCCAGTCATCTTATTTTTCTTGATCAGCTTATTAGATCCAAAGGTGAATTCATTTTGTGAGAAATTATTGTTCTATGCTTAACTTATTATTTGTATGTATTTCTACATGTATATTTAAATAGTTTATTTAAATTTGAGGGATTTATTAGATGAGATAAATAGAAACTTTGATGGATTTGATTTAGTCTTTGATTCCGTCTTTGATGGATTTGATTTAGTTCCTGCATTTTCTTTCTTGAATTCACTGTCTTACTATCATTGTATGATCCCTAATTCTGCATAACCATAACCATAATATCTTGGACAAAGATTATTTTATAACATCAGCTGTAGAACACAGATACAGATATACTTACACTTGTTCCTGAAGCTATATGACACTATATAGTAAAATCTTGACAGCTTTCTTTCTATAAATTATTTGCTCCAACTATATTGGTATTTTCAGCTTATTGTCTCCTGCTAGTTTCTTTCTTCATTCTATATTGATGATCTTATTCATTTTCTTGGTTTCAATATCCTCTCAATGAGATCAACTATCATCTCTGTCTTTCTGAAATATTTTCCTGCTCAATACCAAACTCATGTATCAATCTGTCTTTGGGATACATTTTTTAATACAGCTTTATAAAATAATGTAGTCACATGGCTCAAAATAAAGAAAAGCATATAAGTTGTGAAATTGCTCTCTCAAATAACTAGTACTAACTACTAATTTGCCTTCGATGCAGTGTATTAACTTATTACAAATCATTGGTTATTTGTAACATATAGAAACAAATCTATTCATATACTATTTTCTACCACCACCACCCTTTAAGTTACACGAATGATCAGATTGGTATTTTAGTCTTCTGAAACTCACACAATTAGAAATTGAACATATAACATTTGTAACTATTTTGTCCTTAACAAAATAAGGACCAAAAGGTGTTCACAGGTTACAAATCACATATGTCCCCACATATCTTCCAAAGAGCATCCCCTATTAACTTTCTTAATAAAAGAAAGTTCAAATTCAGTTTGCACTCAGTTCCAACTCAGATGCTTGAAAACCTTGATGTCATTTTTCATTTGTTCAGTCTCTTCTGCCTCATTGTTCCAGCCTAGTCCATATTTTTTTCACCGTAGTACCTGCCAATTATGTCCCATCTTTTCTTTAAAATAAGTATCACCTAATTAAAATCCTCATCACCTAAAGGCAATATCATTAAAATGCTTTTTAAGTAAACTCTCTGCCTTCAATCCCCCCTTCCTGTAATCTATCCTGATCACTGTCTCCAGTGAAATTGTTCTCAAACTTCACTTTCATGATTTCTTGTTTCCTTATTTGTATGCTTAAAAGTTTTTTCATTTATTTCCAACAGAATTCAAGTCTAATATTGTTAGCTTATCATGAGACTCTTTCTGCAATCTAAGGGGAAACTATGAACACAGTGAGTTAAGGACAGTGAGTGTGAAGTTGGAATTCCTGTTTCTGAATCCATATTACATGATACAAGATGAATGGCCACAGGTTATACTAATAGCTGTTTTAACTAGTTATTTTGTGTAAGATACTTTACAAATATTATCTTAATTTTTATTCACTAACATGTAATGAGTATGTAATATCATTATCTCCATTTCATAAAAGAGAAAAGTAAGGAACCCCAAATTAAATAAGTTGCCCCAGGTCATACATATCTCTAGCAAATACTGAAGATGAAATGACTCTAGATACCCCATTATTTACTGATACACTATACAGCCACAATTAAGCTTACTAATCCTCATTTTCCTCATCTATACAAAGGAGATGAGGAAGTAACCTATTTCATCAGTTTAATAGCAGCATGAAAGCACTTTGTACCAGGCACATGTTGATTGTGTACTGAAAGCTTTCTCTATATATCTGAATCTGTTCAGTGTTTCATGACCTTTACTTAGAAAATGCTCAGTGTTCATCACATTTTAAGACATTCATGTAACTTTTGAAACGAATTAAAACATATTTCCATCTTTTTTCAATTATTGTATACATTTTTCATTTGATAATCATTCATATAATGGCTTGGTCAATTAATTCACGTAGTTTACTGATATTTATATCATAAATTTAAATCCAGTAATTCAAATATTTATGTCTTCTATCTACTACCAGATAAAAACTTCTTTTGACAGAATTGTCTTACTGCTTTTTTTTCAATCACTGGTGTTCTCGTATTTGTTTTTTGCAACAAAAGGGATAATTAATATAGGAGTAAAACTGACTGCTTTTGTCACGATTCATCAACTTTTACTTATTTACCTGTGTTCAGAATTTCTTTATATTTACTCTGTTTCATGTGAATATATATCATCTATTCAGAATTCTTACTTTCAAATGTTTCTCTAGGTTTCTCTTTTTTATAAAAAATAATTATTTTAATTAGTTTGTCTGTGAAAAATGCAACTGCATTAAATTTTTGAAAACACCTAATAGACTCACAGCAAAATTTCCTACTTGTTCAAATGCAATGAAGAAAAAAACCAACCATATTTGAAAGAAATAAATAAGTTTTTTTAAGGTGTTTATTTATCCAACAAAAATTCCTTATAAAAATGGCAATAAGATTTTTTTTAGAAATTTTTAAAATATTTTTTATTAAAAATATAGCTAACATACAATATTATATTAGTTTCAGGAGTACTCCATATTTATTCAACTTTCATATACCTGAATAAGTGATCACCATATAAGTCTAGCAACCATCTGACACTGTACCATGCTATCACAATATTACTGACTATATTCCTTATGTTGTACATTACATCCCCATGACTTATTTGTTTTATAATTGGTACTTCTTAATCCCTTTCCCCTTTTTCACCCACACCCCAAACCCCCCTCCCATGTGGCAACCATTAAAATGCTTCTGTGTCTATGAGTTTTTTTTGTTCTGTTTCTTTATTTTGTTTTTTAGATTTCACATATAAACAAAATCACATTGCATCTGTCTTTCTGTCTTACACTTCACTCAGCCAATACCCTTCAAGTCCACCCATTCTGGCACAGATGGCAAGAACCCATTCCCTTCCATGGCTGTGCTATTCCATTGTATATATGTACCATCTCCTCTTTAACCATTCTTCCATTGACAGACAACCAGGGTATTCCACATCTTGGACATTTTAATGAACATATTGATGCAACGAATGTGCTGCAATGAACATATTGATATACACATCCCCTCAAAGGAGCATTGTGTGTTTCTTCAGATAACTACGCAGAAGTGGGATTATTGGGTCCTTTTTGGTCTCTTGTTACAGTCTTTGTTTTAATGTCTATTTTGTCTGGTATAAGTATTGCTACCCCAGCATTTTTTTGTGTTTTTTGTTTGTTTGAATTTTCATGAAATATCTTTTTCCATCCCTTTACTTTCTCTCTGTGTGTGCCTTTTAATCTAAAGTGAGTCTTGTAGGCAGCGTGTGTAAAGATTTTGTTTTCTTATCTATTCAACCCTCCTATGTCTTTTGCTTGGAGCATTTAATCCATATACATTTAAAGTAATTGTTGATAAGTATGTAGCTATTGCCATTTTATTGTTCAAAATTTTGACATTTTTTTTATTTTTTGCATCTAAAAGAAATCCTTTTATCATTCCTTGTAATACTGTATTTTTGTTTGTTTGTTTGTTTTTTTCCTTGTCTGGGATGTTTTGTATCTGTCCTTTAATTTTAGATGACAGCCTTGCTAGCTAGAGTAGTCTTTGTTATAGTTGCTTTCTTTTCATCACGTTGAATATTTTGTGCCACTCCCTTCTGGCCTGCAAAGTTTTTGTTGAGAAATCTGCCGATAATCTTATGGGGGATCCCTTGTAAGTAACTAGTTGCCTTTCTCTTGCTGCTTTTAGGGTTCTCTCTTTCTCTTTAATATTCACCATTTTAATTATAATATATCTTGCTGTGGGTCTGTTTTGGTTAATCTTGTTTGGAACTCTCTGCACTTCCTAGACTTATATGTTTATTTCCTTCACCAGGATATGAAAGTTTTCAGTAATTATTTTTTCAAATAGGTTCTCAATCCCTTGCTTTTTCTCTTCTCCTTCTGAAACCCTATGATGTGAATGTTGGTTATACTTGATGTTGTCCCAGAGGTCTCTTAAACCATCTTCATTTTTTTTGGATTTTTTTTTCTCTTCTGATTGGGTGTTTTCTGCTACTTTGTCTTCCAAATTGTTGATTAGATCCTCAGCTTAATCTAGTTTGCTGGTGAGTCCTTCTAGTTCATTCTTCAACTCAGTTATTGTATACTTCACTTCGGACTGGTTCTTTTTGTATGGTTTCTATATCCTTTTTATTACTTGCTATTTCTTTGTTGAAGTTCTCACTAAGTTCCTTGAGCATCCTTATAACCATGGTTTTGAACTCTGTTTCTGGTAGGTTGCTTGCCTCTATTTTGTTTAGTTCTTTTTCTGGAGTTTTCTCCTTTTCTTTCATTTGAGATGCATTTCTTTGTTTCCTCATTTTGGCTGCCTCTCTGTGTTTGTTTCTATGTATTAGGTAAATCTTCTATGTCTCCCAGTCTTGGCCAGGTGGACTTATATAGTAGGTGCCCTATGGTGCCCTGGCACAGTCTCCCTGGTCACCTGCTTCAGCTGCTTCAAGAGTGTCTCTTGCACGGGTTGCGTGTGCCTTCCTGTTTTAGTTGAGCTTAGATTGCTTTCGCCGTGTCAGTTGGTGGGATTGACCCTCATGCTAACAGGCTGTGGAGTTTGGCTACGTCCATAGCTTACGGGCTGCAGTGCAGGAGTCTTGCCCCACTGCGTGGGATTTGCTCCAGCAGGCTCTAGTGCCTGTTGAGACTGCCCTTTGTGTGTGCTGCTTGCGGGACTAAGTGGGCAGTGTTCTGCTGTGGTCTGAAGCCAACATCCAAGTATGTTGGTTCTGGAGCTTCTTGGGAGGGGCTGTGATCACCCAGGTCACCCACTGCCTCTGACCGGCTAGGGACTACCTGGTATGAGCTACAAAACAATCCGTTGTTGTTTGCTGCCTCTGCTAAAGTTAGAGGCACATTGGAATGGCCACACTGTGAACCAAGGACTTCTGCCACCCATACCAGGCCTGTGGAAGTGCCTCAAAAAGCCAGAATACCCTGAGGCTTGCTGCCCTCTGCCAGCTCCCTTAAGGTTCAGCCACTGAGAAAGTCTAGTGTGGTATGAAAGTTTGCAGGGTCTCAGAGCGTCACTAGAGTGTGAGTAGTTGTGGTCACCAGGTTAAAGTAGATTTTGATTTGGTGCCAGTGCTGAGCCTAGAGAAACTCAGCAAATCCTCAGAGCATACCAAGGCCAGCTGCTGCCCACCTGGGATCTGTGGAACTCTGATAGTTTTCCAAGGAAGAGTGTAATGTGGGTGGGGCTGGCTGATCTCAGAGAAATTGCCTCCAGCTTTGGGGGAGTTGGAAGGGGCAGATTCCAATTGAGTCAGTAGTGCAGAGCTGCAGAGCTCACCAGGCCAATGAGATTCAGATTTGGCTGTGAGGGGGTGGGCTCAACATAGGAAAGATGGCGTCTACCTGCCAGCTGCACAGAAGGAAGACATCACATAGGGAAAATGGCAACTGTGTTCCAGCCCTCGCCTCGAAGTCACATACCTCTGTTGGCCCCTGTATGCTTCTGACACTCCCTGAGTCACTGTCCCTCCATAGAAGCCCAAGGTAAGTGCCTGGGAGGGAGTGAGCGGTTTAAGATGTGTGCGGGCTCTTTCAGAGATTGTCTCTGTTTTCCTCATCTGTTGTTCCACGTGGATGGTCGGGGTTCCCACTGTTTTTTTACAGCCAGATATTGTGGAGGCTCTTCTTTCTGGCACCAGTTCTCCAGGCTGAGGAGGTTGGTGTGAGGCTGGAGTCCTTTGTTTCTCTGTGGGGAACCTCCGCTGCAGTGATAACCATCCTGAATCTCAATTGCTGCGCTGAGGTTTAGAGCGAGCCTGTTTTACATCTCCTGCCCTCCTACCATTTTTGATGCAGCTTCTTTATATTCTTAGTTATAAAACTTTTGTTCAGCTAGATTTCAGATGATTCTCCAGGTTGATTGTTCTATAATTTAGTTGTAATTTTAATGTGTTCATGGAAGGAAGTAGGCACTTTGTTTATCTACTCCCCATCTCAGATCCCTAGTTTACTATTCTAGCAATAAGATTTTTAAATGCTAAAAGTATAATTTTAATCTCTAGTGCTATTAAGTTGCTCAGCGTTACTTTATATTTTGATGGTTAGAAATAGTTTCAGATATAGTAACTTCCACTGCTAAGCTTTATTCATTAAATATTTTGTACATTCCTCTGTGTAACATGACTATTCTGAAAACAAAAACATGCACATAAATGTCTAAGAAGTAAATTTCTAATATTAACTTATATAACAGAATATAGTAGACCTTTAATTTAGGTTTCTATAATTATACTGTAGGGTTAATATGTGTGAATAGAAATTTCTTTATACGTAATTTACTTCTGGTGACTAAATCTGCTATGAGTTTTTCTAAACATAATCTGCTAACATGGTACTAAATTTAGTGAAATTGGCCATCCAGGAAAGTTCTGAGGATTTTACTCATTTTTCTTATTGAACTCTGATAAATCTTAGGATGATTGTCACATGTGGTCCTCTGTGAACTGCAGAAAATTAGGCAGAAGGAAAATAATTTAGAGTTATTTCCAAGTTTCTGAGACACTTGATTTTGAACATTTTCAAAAGGGATTTACATACTTCTAATGTAATAGCTTTGGCAGTCAACTTTGAGTATATATATATATATATATATATATATATATATATATATATAATGTATATATTTGTTTTAGACTGTAGGTTCTTTCAGATTGCAAGAGATTGACTCAAGCAATAGGCTTTATTGTATATAAAGGTGAGTAAAATGCACAAGTAAGTCAAAGAGCATAGGAAAAAAGAAAGGAGTGCAGGTAAGGTCATTAGAGAATTAGCAGCTTTAATAGTCTGCCCTCGCCCCTCCTTTTTTTGTTTTTCTTTAATGACTAGCTTTCTATAGAAACTACCAATGCTTTTTCTCTTCCAACTTTTGCTTCTGCTTACTTGTGACTTCTGTGTTCCATCTAGTCTCTAGATTTCTTGGTTTCAGTCCCAAAGAGATATGGTGTTACCTATTGTTTTGTTCATCTATTGCTATATATATATATATATATATATATATATATATATATATATATATATATATATATATATAAAATCACCCCCAAATTTTATATTCTAAAAACAATGATTTTATTATCTTTCATAGTTTCATGAGCCTGTGTTGGTTGTGTCATGTAGTGAGTCAGGTGGAGGTTGGGATTAGAGTCATGTGAAGGTTTGATTGGCTGAAAATTCAAGATGACATGTTCACTTACATTTGGCATCTCACTGCTTATCTTTATGGACTCTCTCTACAGTTGAATTGTTTGAACTATTTATATGGAAGCTCAGAGTCCCAAGAGGCAGAAATTCATAAAAATTAGTGAAAACAATCATAGACGAACCCTAATTTAAGGAGTGAAGGTATATGCTCTCTCCATGGAGGACTGGCAAATTGATGGTAACATCATTGTAGACAAACAGCAATATCTGTGAATTTTATATTCTTTCCCCCTGGCTTCTCTTTTTCTACCTTTTGCCTCATTGTTGATACTGAGAATCTTCATTGCCTTCTCAGTATTATTATCACTTGGATTTATATTTAGAGAAATTATCTTTTTTATATATTAGCAAGTTCCACTATTAACAAATTAATGTGACATATATCTATATGTAGTGATATAGAGATCATCCTCCTGAATAATTTGATGCTAAAAATATTAGAACAGTACAAAGTATAAAAACAAAAGAATCAATAATGTTGAAATTAATTCTGAGCTATAGAAATATTGTGCACATTTCTGTTTTCCAATAAATTTGCCCTCCATCTACAACCTAAAAAGAATTCATATCTTACGTATTTTTGTCTGATTATTAGGTCATTGAAATAACAAATTTTTATTTAACTTAAATAGAAACAATTGCTCGACCAATTAGGAAAAAAATAGGATTTTTAATAATTAAAAAAGAGAAAATGGCTTTTTTTCATAGTTTTGAGAAAGTTATGTTGGGTGAGGAGAAATTCAAGAATAAGGGAGGAGTAAACTCATGGGTACCATGCTCTCCACAAGGAACACTATGTTTAACCTAGTCTATCTCAAGTTTTGTTTTGTTTTGCTTTTTAATTACGTCAAGGGTCTGAGAGCAGCTGCACACAGAGGATTCTCCCTGAGAGAACTTTTGCTTCAACTAAGTAGGAAATGTGAGATTTATTTTTTGAGCAGTTAGAAGACTGCAGATGAGACTCAGGTGTTTTTGTCATTACATTTTTTTTTTTTTTTATAGATGACTGTGTCAAATTTAATAATGGTGCATAACACTAGAGAAAATAAAATATTTCATTAGGCCATACTATGTTTTAGTTTTCAAGATACATCTCTTTTATTCCAAAAGTTGATTAAAGATGATGAGCTAATCATTAAACAAACCCTCTCACAGTCTCTCTTTAGAGTATGTGTAGTATCTCATGGTGACTGAGTATTATGGTTTGCAGTTATTCATATATTTTTCCTAATTTTTATATCCTACAAAATACATCTTTTGTCTTTTCTGAAAATTTAAATATTTTTCTCCTTATATATTTTTTTATTGAAATTGTTCTTTTTATTCAAAACTCAAGGTTTGGATAAACTGAAGTGTGTTCTTTTACAATTCTCTTCCTTCTGCTTTTTGTCTCTTTTTATAACTCCTTGTCATATTCTTAGGTATTTCAGTAATTCTAAACAATTTTCTGTATAGCTGTATATAAGTTTGCTCCTTTTTAAACTTCATATATCATGCAAAACTTGAAATTATCTGCCTTTAAATAAGATAATTATTCCCTTAATTAATCAGCACTTTCACATTTTGTTACTGATTTATATTCATGTCATATGTCTAGTTGAGCTTTTCCTTCTATGAAATATTATGTTATTCATGTTCTTTAATGTTACCTTAGTAAATGTTTTAAGCCTCTTTGATGTAATTTTCTGTTTACTATGGATATGAATATTGGTTTACTTTTCATATGAATATTCACAGTATGTAGTGGACACTTACACCATTTTACTTTAAAAATGAGACTACAATAAAATAGATTAACCAGAAAAGAAAATGCATATTACTGTACTTTGTACTCATCAATTAGTATTTCATTTCTTAGTAGTAAGTTTAGAAAAAAGTATTATAGATCACTTAGGTCAAATATATACTTGAAACACATGAATATAATATATTATGTATAAAATAGCAATATATGATAATTACTTGGGGAAATAATTATCTAGTAGTAATATAAAATTAGCATTTATCACTGTTATCCTCAAATTTCACCTGATGTATTTAGTTAAAATGTGAAACAATATCAAAACATAGAGATTGTAGTTATGCACATCCTGAGAATTTGGAAGTAAGATTGTCTCTAAAATTAACATACAATGGCTCAGAGCAGAAATATGTAAATTAACCTTAGACACAGTCCCTGAAGTTTCACTACATGCTGTTCCCTGCTACAGATTTTTACTTCTCCACCTCCTAGTCCTTCTCTGAGCCTTAACACATTTCAGCTTTACAGTCAGTAAATGCTTATGCCCTGATCCTCAATTTCTCCATATTCCCCAAACAACACATTTTGTTGTCCTTAGTTGAAGCCTGGGCAGTCCTTGATGCCATTGCTTCTCTGGCTGTTTATTATATCAAAGTTCAGCATCTTAAGCTCCAGGCCAGAGCTCTACCATGGGCTTCAACCTGTGTATTCAACTTCCTTCTTTTCAGTTCTTGGGACATCTCACTAAAACGTCGAATGTGAGCTTTTCAAAACTGAATTTCTGATCTTGCCCAGTGCCCCAACTCCACTTTAATTGCCAAACTAGCTCTCTATCCATTCCTTTTTATTTCAGAATATGACCCCACCATTTACCCAGTAGTTCATGCCAAAATTTTGGAGGACGTTTTTGACAGTGGTTTCTCCATTATACCCCAGATCTAATGTGTCACCATACTCTGTCAATTCTAGGTCCTCAATCTGTTTTTCTGCCATTCTTCTCTCCTGCTACCTTCATAGTACAAACCAATGTTACGGCTCCTAGGGAACACCATGGTAGTCCATTAATTCTCTATTTTCCTCAGTTTCCTCAATTTTCAATTCCTCTATTCTCTTTACGGAAGTCAAAGTGTTTTTTAACAAAAACAGAAATACCGCCACACTTACCTATCAATGTCTTCCTTTTACTCTTAGGGTAGGAATAAGACCTTAACATGAATTCAAGGCCTTCTTGATCTGGTGTAGACCTACTTCTTCACATTTACTTGGTGTCATACTCTCCTTTACTCTCTGCTTCAATTACTTTCATTTTGTGTGTGTGTCACATAAAATGCCAGGCTTCCTCCCACTTGAGACATTTGAATATAGTCTTCCCATTGGACACTTATTCTCCTGGTAAGAGCACATGTAGCTCCCTCACCCACTTCAGGTCTTTGCCCATTGTCACCTCCTCAGTGAGGTTGTCTCTGACCACAACGCTGCACGTGCTATCACCCTTCCATGATTCATCTTCATCACTTATTACCATAAGACACACACACACACACACACACACACACACACACACACACACACACATATTAGTTAAAAATTAGTCTGTTATCTGTCTCTCCACTCTGAGAATGAGAGCAGGGCATTTATCCCTAACTCGTGAAAGAGTGCCTAGTCACTGACTAGGCACTTAATGAATATTGTTTGCAGATTAATTACTCTTATTTAGCTCTCCTGACAATACTTGAAATTTATATTATTACTTCTATGTTTAACATGAGGATGCTTACTGTTATGGGCAGGCAGCAAGAAAGTGACAGAGCAGGGATTAGAATCTCAGCTGTTTGGCTACAAATTGTTTGGTTTGATTCTCTCTCATGCACTTGAATGAACAGGGGATGGCAGAAAAGAAAGTGTTTCCTCTAATAGAATGGTTATTATTTTACATGAACTTTCCTGGGGCACTCCATTTCCTGGTTTCTATCTATTTTAAATGATGTACCTTATAGGGAAACAGAAGTCAGTATATTTACCTTGGCATTGATGGATTTCTTCATTTAATTAGTTATGCACGTGGTAAAATTTAGCTGTTCCGAGGAGCATTCTCACCCCTGGATTATCAAAATACAGTAAACATTTTCATTAGACACACTGAAAATATGGATGCTTCTTTTTTCAGTTCAACTCATCCTAATAGGTGTAAATTGGTTTAAAATTGGATTCAGAAATGTGTTTTATCTCTTCAGAAATTGTTAACTTTTAAAATAGACTTTTCCTTAAAAGAAACAAAATTGTCCTTGCTAGGAGCAATGTTATAAAGTCAAAAGTTTGGAAACTGCATGCTGCATTTTATATTTATGGTAGTGAAATCACCACAAATACTCAAATGCTGCCACAAATATCATCACAAAAACTACCATTGCAAATGCATTATTTATTTGGGAAAACTTGGTATGTTTGCTCAAACACAAGATCACAGCAATCAGAAAATCATCCAGTTAAAGGCTATTGATCTGAAACTTAATTTTTGGCAATATCCAATTGTAGTAGGCAGAATAATGTCTCCCACCCCCCTCAGAAATGACCATGTACTAATCCCTGGCACCTATGAATATGTCAGGTTACATGGCAAAGGAAAATTAAGGTTGCAGAAGAAATTAAAGTTTCTAATCAACTGACCCTGAGGTGAGAAGATTATCCTGGATAATCTGAGCAATCTTGATGTACAACCACAAGGATCCTTATAAGTGGAAAAGGGAGGCAGGAGAGAGTCAATATTAGAATGAGGTGATTGGTCATTACTGGCTTTGAAAACAGAAGCCAGAGACAAGACATAAATGCAACATGTAGAAGCTGAAAAAAGCAAGAAAGCAGATTCTCACATGAAGCCTCCAGAAAGAATGCAGCTCTGCTGGCACCTTGATTTTAGCTGGTGAGACTCCTTTAAGATTTCCAACCTCCAGAACTAGAAGATAATGAGTTTGTGTCATTTTAAGCCACTAAGTTTGTGACATTTTGTAACAGCAGCAATAGAAAACTAATACACCTATATTTAAGAGATACCTCAAATGTCGTTCAAAACTGTTGTTTTGATACACAGATCTTTGGAATCTTTAAGATTCTTGATCACTACAGGCAAAACCCACATCTACTCTCTGAAGATGTCCATAACTGTCAAATAATAACTTTTATTAGTTGAAATAATAACTTTTCTTCTGAATTCTATGTCAACACAAGTTCCTCTAAGAAGCAGGAGCACTTTGGCAAGAAAGTCTGGGAGGATTTACAAGCCTAACATCCCTGTGATAAGAATTTAGAATGACAGGTGTGTTACTGAATATCAACAAGCATTATTGGGTACATGAGCTGTATGGGTTTGGACAAACTATGTAATCATTTTCATTTGTAAAAAGCGATAATAATAGTATCTACCTTATATATTTGTATGGATTAAAGGAAATGATCTTTTGAAGTAATTTAAAGAAAGTGTGATACACAGGAACACCTTCATATAGCTTAGCTATTCTTGTCTTAATTTCAGAAGAAAATATTAAAATAATCGTATACAAAAGAGTCATGTGGGCATGGATTTAAATCCTTATTATTGTATCACTTACTAGTTGTATGCGTTTACTAAATTATTTAATCATCTAAGTCTTCCTTTCTTCAACTATAAACTATAAACACATTTACCTATGAGATAATAAATGGCTGGCACATTAAAGTGATCAATAGGGAGCCGAGGCCGGCCGGCGACTGCCACTGTGCGCCCAGGACGGAGCGGAGACTTGTGGAAGAGACTTAAACTGACCCTTGAACTGAGAAGTAGTGTAAGATTATAGAGGGGCATCTGTGCTCAGGCGCTGGGAAGATTGGCAGCTAGCTTTGACCTTCGGAAGAGGCTGGGAGGAGGGGATTTTCTCTGGACGAGGAGAGAGGAGACTCCCACACCCCCAGCCACCACCTTTTCGGGCCTGCGGGAGGAGTGTGACGTGGCTGGCCTGGGAGAGAGAAGACCCCTCCATCCCCAGCCCCCACCCTTTCTGGCTGGCCTGAGGAGGGGCAAGGGCAACCACGGAAGCACTCCCTGAGTTCAGCATTAAGCGGCAGACACAGCTCCTGGCTTTCAGCAGCTTAGAGATCTCCCGCCCGCCCCCTCCCACACACCCACGGAAGGAGAGCCCTAAGACTCAGGAGTACTGAGCACAGGGCTAGTGGAGCTACTCTCAGCGTGCATTTGTGCAGGAAAGGACAGAAACTGCACGGTCTCTCTGAAAACTGTCATCCAGACCTCTCAGCCCCTCGCATTTAAATCTACACTCCCAAATTCACTCTGGGCACCAGGTGACCAGCAATGCCTGCGCAATAGGCAGGGAACTCTTTGGCACAGTGGAGGACAACCTGGAGATTACTTGGTGGGTTTAAGCCAAGACTGGTGCTGCTTTCTGTTTTGCTTTGCTTGGTGTTTTTTTGTTTGTTTTTTTTTTTTTTTCTTCTGCTTGTGATTTGCTTTGTTCTGCCTTTATTTCTTTGATATCTTTGCCTATGTTAAGTGGGGATTGTCGGTTATATTTTACATGTGAATGTACTTGATTTGTTTCCTTTGTTGTTGTTGTTATTGTACTTGGTAACTTGATTTGTGCTGAAACTGCCCTAACAGGGCCCAGCTTAAGAGGCACAAGATTCAACATATCCAGAAGCCAACTCTAGACCAAACCAGAGTACTACCGGGTTTGACCTACAAGTCACACACCCAGAGGGAATTCTCTGAAGGTACAAGAGCCCATAGAGGCCAAACCTCATTTAATTGGCCAACCTTCACCCAGCAGAACACCCTGTGGTGGGCAGAGACAAGTTTCACAACTAGACGGCCTAGGAGTTAAACCCACCTACTCACAAGCAAAAAGCAATTAAAGTTCTTCTTGAACAGGACAATATACTAAACACACGAACCACCTGTGGAGCACATGCAGAGGAGAAGCACAAAGTAGTCCAAGTCAAATATAAAGGACACATACTACATAAGATAACCCAGCAAGAACTAAGAGTTCTAGGGGATCTTCTAATACATCAAAGCAAACACAGAGAGTCAGTCAGAATGGAGAGACAAAGAAACATGTCCCAAATAAAAGAACAGAAGAAACCTCCACAACTGGAACCAAATGAAGCAGAGGTAACCAACCTGTCAGAGACAGAGTTCAGAGACAGACTTCAGAGCACTGGTGATAAGAATGTTTAAGGAGTTTAGAGAAGACATAAAGAAGGATATAGACATCATAAAGAACAACCAGTTAGAGCTAAAAAAGGATGTAGAAATCTTAACGAACAACCAGCTAGAACTAAAGAACACAATTAACGAAATTAAGAACTCACTTGAAGGAATGACCAGCAGGTTAGATGAAGCAGAGGATCGAATCAGCGACTTAGAAGACAAGTTGGCAGAGATCACCCAAACAGAACAGAAAGAAAACAGAATAAAAAACAATGAAGATGGTTTAAGAGACTTCTGGGATAACATCAAGCGCAACAACATGCACATCATAGGAACACCAGAATGTGAAGAGAGGAAGCAAGGGACTGAGAACATATTTGAAGTAATAATGTCCGAAAACTTCCCTAACCTGATAAAGGAAACAAACATACAAGCCCAGGAAGTGCAGAGAGTTCCAACCAGGATAAATCCAAACAGGTCCACACCAACACACATTATAGTTAAAATGGCAAAGCTTAAAGACAAAGAGAGAATCTTAAAAGCAGCAAGAGAAAGGCAGAAGGTTACGTACAAGGGAACTCCCATAAGGCTATCAAATGACTTTTCTACAGAAACTTTGAAGGCCAGGAGGGAATGGCAGGAGATACTCAAAGTGGTGGAACACAAAGGCCTACAACCTACATTGCTTTATCCAGCAAGGCTATCATTTAAAGTTGATGGAGAGATAAAGAGCTTCCCAGAAAAAAACAAACTGAAAGAATTTATTACAACCAAGCCAGCATTGCAAGAAATACTAAAAGGACTTCTGTAAATAGAAGAAAGATGAAAACAATTTACTAAAAATTTAAAAATGGCAATAACTATGTATCTATCAATAATCACTTTAAATGTAAACGGATTAAATGCTCCAATCAAGAGACATAGGGTGGCTGAGTGGATAAGGAAGCAAGACCCTTGTATATGCTGTATACAGGAGACTCATCTCAGATCAAAAGACACACACAGGCTGAAAGTGAAAGGTTGGAGTAACATATTTCATGTAAATGGAAGCAAGAAAAAAGCTGGAGTTGCAATACTTATATCTGACAAAATAGACTTAAATGAAGAACATATTAAGAGACAAAGGTGGGCATTATATAATAATAAAGGGATCAATCCGACAAGAGGACATAACCTTAGTAAACATCTATGCACCTAACATAGGCGCACCTAAATATATAAAACAGGTACTGATGGACGTAAAGACAGAGATGAACAGCAACACTATCACAGTAGGGGACTTCAACACACCTCTGACAACAAGGGACAGGTCCTCCAGACAGAAAATCAATATGGAAACAACAGCCTTAAATGATACTTTGGAGCAGTTGGATTTAATTGATATTTTCAGAGCATTTCACCCCAATGCTGCAGAATACACTTTCTTCTCAAGTGCACATGGAACATTTTCTAAGATAGATCATATGTTAGGACACAAAACAAGCCTTGATAAATTTAAGAAAATTGAAATCATACCAATTGTCTTCTCTGACCACAGTGCTATGAAATTAGAAATGAACTACAGGGAAAAAAACACGAGGAAGACACACCAATTCATGGAAGCTGAATAACATGTTACTAAATAATGAATGGGTCAAGCAGCAGATCAAAGAAGAAATCAAAAGATATCTCGAGACAAATGAGAATGAGAACACGACGACCCAAAATCTATGGGATCCTGCGAAAGCATTCCTTGGAGGGAAGTTCATAGCACTGCAGGCTTACCTAAAGAAACAAGAAACATCACTAATTGAGAGTTTATCTTCACACTTAAGGGATCTCGGAAGAGAACAGCAAAATAAGCCCAAAGGGAGCACAAGGAAGGAGATAATAAGGTTAGAGCAGAAATAAATGAAATAGAAACCAGAAAAACAATACAAAAGATCAATGAATCCAAGAGTTGGTTCTTAGAGAAGATAAACAAAATTGACAAACCTTTAGCCAGACTCATTAAAAAAAGGAGAGAGAGGACCCAAATTAATAAAATCAGAAATGAAAGAGAAGTGACAACAGACACCACAGAAGTACAAAAAATTTTAAGAAATTACTATGAACAACTATATGCCAACAAATTTGACAATCTGGAAGAAATGGACAATTTTCTAGAGGCTCACAACCTTCCAAGGCTCACTCAAGAAGAAACAGAAAGCCTGAACAGTCTGATTACCACCAGGGAAATTGAATCAGTAATCAACAATCTCCCAACAAACAAAAGCCCTGGACCAGATGGCTTTACAGGTGAATTTTTCAAAACGTTCAAAAAAGAACTATCACCTATTCTCCTCAAGCTCTTGCAAAAAAATCCAGAAGGAAGGAAGACTCCCAAACACTTTTTACGAAGCCACTATCACCCTGATCCCAAAAGCAGACAAAGATACCACAAAAAAAACTACAGGCCGATATCTCTAATGAACATAGATGCAAAAATTCTCAACAAAATATTAGCGAACAGAATTCAGCAATACATTAAAAAGATCATACACCATGATCAAGTGGAATTCATCCCTGGTATGCAGGGGTGGTTCAACATCCGCAAATCAATTAATGTGATATAGCACATTAACAAAATGAAAAATAAAAATCACATGATCATATCAATAGATGCAGAAAAAGCATTTGATAAAATACAGCAACCTTTTATGATATAAACCCTTAAGAAAGTGGGAATAGAGGGATCATATCTTAACATAATAAAAGCCATATATGACAAACCCACATCTACCATCGTACTCAATGGGGAAATGCTAAAACCATTCCCCCTAAGATCAGGAACAAGACAAGTTTGCCCACTTTCTCCACTTCTATTCAACATAGTGCTGGAAGTTCTAGCCACAGCAATCAGACAAGAGAAAGAAATAAAAGGCATCCAAATTGGTAAGGAGGAAGTAAAATTATCACTATATGCAGATGATATGATACTATATATAGAGAACCCTAAAGACTCCACCAAGAAACTATTAGAACTGATAGATGAATTTAGTAAAGTAGCAGGATATAAAATTAATATTTGGAAATCAGTTGCATTTGTATATACCAATGATAAAATATCAGAAGAAGAAATTAAAAAAAAAACAATTCCATTTACAATTGCTCCAAAGACTATAAAATATCTGGGAATAAATCTAACCAAAGACGTAAAAGATCTGTACTCAGAAAATTAAACGACACTGAAGAAAGAAATGAAAGAAGACATAAATAGATGGAAACACATTCCATGTTCATGGATAGGAAAAATTAATATAGTTAAAATGTCCATACTGCCTAAGGCAATATACATATTCAACGCAATTCCTATCAAACAACCAATGACATTTTTCACAGAAATAGAACATATAATCCTGAAATTTATATGGGACCATAAAAGACCCCGGATAGCCTCAGCAATCTTGAGAAATAAGAACAAAGTGGGAGGTATAACGATACCTGATTTCAAACTATACTACAAGGCTACAGTAATCAAAATAGCATGGTACTGGCATAAAAATAGACACATAGATAAATGGAACAGAATAGAGAGTCCAGAAGTAAATCCATGCCTATATGCCCATCTAATCTACGACAATTGGAAGCAAGAATGTACAATGGGGTAAAGACAGTCTGTTCAATAAGTGCTGTTGGGAAATCTGGACAGACACATGCAAGAAAATGAAGCTGGACCACCTACTTACACCATATACAAAAATAAATTCAAAATGGCTTAAAGACTTAAATGTAAGATCTGAAACCATAAAATATGTAGAAGAAAATATCGGAAGAAACTTCATGGACATTACCCGGAGTAACATTTTCACTGATATATCCCCTCGCGCGAGGGAAGTAAGAGAAAAAATAAACATGTGGAATTACATCAAACTAAAAAGTTTTTTCACAGCTAAGGAAACCATCAATAAAACAGAAAGGGATCCTACTGAATGGGAAAAGATATTTGCCAATGATATCTCTGATAAGGGATTAATATCACAAATCTATAAAAAACTTACTCAACTCAACTCCAAAAAAACAAACAACCCAATTAAAAAATGGGCAGAGGACTTGAGGAGACATTTTTCTAAAAAGGACATACAGAAGGCAAGAAGACATATGAAGAAATGCTCAACCTCACTAACCATCAGAGAAATGCAAATAAAAACCACAATGAGATACCACCTCACTCCAGTCAAAATGGCTATCATCAATAAATCAACAAACAACAAATGCTGGCGTGGATGTGGAGAAAAGGGAACGCTAGTGCACTGTTGGTGGGATTGCAGATTAGTGCAGCCACTATGGAAAACAGTATGGAGGTATCTCAGGAATCTGAAAATGGAACTACCCTATGATCCAGTAATTCCACTCCTAGGCATCTACCCGGAGAAATCCAAAACTACAATTCAAAAATCTGTATGCACTCCTATTTTTATTGCAGCACTTTACACAATAGCCAACATATGGAAACAACCGAAATGCCCATCGGTAGATGACTGGATTAAGAAGCTGTGGTACATGTATACAATGGAGTATTACGCAGCCATAAAGAAGAAAGAAATCTTATCATTTGCAACAACATGGATGGATCTAGAGAACATTATGTTAAGTGAAATAAGTCAGAAAGAGAAAGACAAGTACCATATGATCTCACTTATATGCGGAATCTAAAGAAAAGAATATGTGAATGAACTAATCAGAGACAGTTTTGAGGACACAAAGAAAAAAACCGAGAGTTGTTAGATGGGCGGGGGCGGGGGGTGGTTGGGGATAAGGGGAAAGGTGAAGGGATTAGGAAGCAGCTGGTAACCACAAGATGGCCTCAGGTTTTTCTGAAAATTAATTTGGGGAACTTATTCAATAATGTTGTAAAGATTTTGTTGGGTATCCGATGGACATGCGTCCTATTTGGGAGACCACCTCAGAGATAATGTGGATGCCTGATCATAGCATTGTACACCAGAAGCTAAACATTAATGAATGCCAACTATAATTTTATATATATAATGTGATGGCTGGGTGTGAGGTCGGAGGGATAATGGATGGGGGGAGGGAGGTTCACAGTGTGAGGGATATAAATGATGAACGTCTAAGTATTACCTTGTCTTCTACACCTGAAACTAATAAAAAAAATAATTGATGTTTATATAAAAATAAAGGAAAAAGGACAAATTAAAAAAAAAAGAATGCAACTGAAAGGTTTTATGGAATTTTATTTCAGGTATTTATTTTTGTATATCTAGCTTTAATTTCAAGAAGTTGATTTGAATTATTTAAAGAAGGCTATAACTCTGACTTTTCAGACTGCTTGAGAAAAATAAATCAGTCTTGGTGACTTGATAAAAATAATTCTCCTGAGTTTGTAAGACTGCTGGACATGTTCTGTACGTGGCTGAATCAACAAGGCAGCACTAACTTGTGACTTCACAGACTGGTTTTACTGAATCACTATGGCACCGTGGCCAACTTTCTTCTTAGTAGAGATCTCAGAAATGTGCATTTAAATTTTAGCATGATAACCTTTCAGATAAATTTATTGTCGTGTTTGAAAATAGAGTCTGCTAGCTCTGAGATTAATAATATCTGGATGTTTTGAATTTTATAAACCACTTTGACATAGTTGCGCTACATTTAACTTTGCAGGAATCAAAATTTCAGGGGTATAAAGAATTGCAGCACAAAGTAGATCAATCTTCAAGAGCTAAGCTGCAAAAAAGAAGAGCAGCTGTGGAGAAGAGCTGGCTCTGCAGATATCTATGTGATTTTCTTGTGTGACTCCATAACTGGGAAGATAGTGGTGCCACCAACTGAGATATTGGAATGATGAAACAGGGAAACGGGGGGAAATTCCAGAACATAAAGGGGGAATTGCTAGAGAGATAAGTCAACAGGCATTTTCTAAAACGAGCAAATTTATTTATTTATTTATTTATTTATTTAGTTAGTTAGTTAGTTAGTTAGTTAGTTAGTCAGTTATTTTAATGTGTAAGGAAGGAGGGGATCGGGTAGAAAATGATCAGGCGTCTGGTCCTACCATTAGAAATAGTGAAGTTAAATATTCAAACCCAGCTCTTTTCTGGTTCAAAAGTTATTCTCTTACCCAGTATACTGGTTAAAATTAAATGTGTAAATGAAATCACCTCTAAGTTGCGCATAACATTAAAAAAAACAATGGGCTAAGATTAAAATTCTGTGAAAGATCAGCCTTTAATACTTGAGAGAGTAAAAGAAACTGTTGAAGATCATTTAGGGTTGGTAGAGATGAAATTAAAAAGCAGAGTGATCTCCTAAAGTCAAAGGAAGTAAAAAAAAATCCCAAGTTGAAAAACACAAACAAACAAACCAAAAACATCAGAGAGGAGCAGTAAACAAGAAAATAGAGCATTTGATCCAATCTCAAAAATAAAATGGTGTAGTATGGTTAAAAAAAAAAAAAAAGTGAATCAAGAACCCAGAGATCAGTCCGGTTCAAGTTGTATCACTAATTGCTCTGAGCCACGCCATTGTCCAACCCCGAGTAAGAAGTTTGCAGACAAAACCACTCTGGCCATCCTCACCCAAATTCGTAATAAACCAGGAAGACCTCAACACCTGTCTTTAGGGAAAGTAGACACTTTAATTTCATTAAGGAATAGAATTGCTAAAATTCATGAGTAGCTAACTACCTTGACTTCAAATTAAAGCTTTTTATAGCCAATCTCAGATTGCTAACATCTTATTTTACATTATGTAGCTAATTTATTTCAATATAAACATACCATTTACACTCTAATTCTTATTCATACCAATTAAAAAAAAATAAAAACATGTAAAGAAATTCTAATGAAGAAAAATAAAATATAAATGAAATATTCCAGAGCTAGACTCTATTTTCTTTGTTTGTTTGTTTGTTTGTGCTATTTCTTTCCTCTAGCTATGTTTGATCTCGTTAGATTTGATTTTGTACTTAACACAGAGCAAATGCTTACTAGAAATAGATATAGGTCAGAAATGCTTATAATAAAATGTCAGTAGTATTGAGTAAACAGTCATGTTCGCAAACACTGTGGAATAATTAGATTGCTCATTAATATTGAAAAATGATTGAGAATCAAAAGAATTATCCCATGGGGGTGTTGGTATTTTAATATCCTCTATTATGTGAGTGAGGTTAGGTTTTACAATAAAAATAACTTGTAAATATTGATTATATTATTTCATTCTTATATGCAAGACAATGTTACATAGTGCTGAATTAGATATATAGGCTCTATTTCTTAAAATATTTAAGGCAAAATGATTATTTTCCTGTTTTTATTCTGTAATAAAGTGTGATTATCTTTTAACATTTGATCCTAAAACATAAGAATGATTGTCTAACCTCATGTATCTATACAAATTTTATGAAAGTTAAGATTTCTATGCATGATAGTAAACAGAAACCATCAGTACTAGGCTTTTAGCTTCTTTATGGTTAATAATCTTAGGAAAGAGAATGTAATTTATTTTTTTTCATGGCATCTGTAGAGTTTTGGGAGATGATTCATTTATTCCACTTAGGTCAACCATCCCTGAATCAATCAGTGTGACCAGGTAGATAGGATTTTCTGACTGGCTGATCTTTCTCAGATGGCCAGGCCACTTCTTGGGAACCCAGGACCATGAGATTGACAGCTTGACTAGGTGAAAAAATGAAGTTCTCAAATAGAGAGGATGTTTAGGAGACAAAAACTAGCAGATATTCACCATACTATACAGATGCGGGTGTCTAGAAACTGGCTTTGATAGAATGCAAAGTACATACTGTGATAGATGAGCAATGAGTATTTCGATTCAATGTGGAAGAACTAAGAAAAGGCTTGAAATTCAAGCAGTTTTAGATTCAAAAAAAGAAATACAACCATCAAGAAGAAGGAGAAGAAGAAAAAAATGCCAACACTTTCTAGACTGGTATTCTGCACATTTTTATAAATTGTATTTATTCTGTACCAAAAGTAAGAGTACTACAGTAACAGTAAAACTGGTTTACCTGAGTCATGTTGTTCTAGATTTGCCTATGAATTGAGACCAAAGGCTGCAGGATAAACTCAAGTTTTACTAACTTCCTTGATCCTGTCTTTCATGTTGATTTTGGAATGTTTGCTATGTCTTTACCTTTTGGTATTGCTAGAATTTAGCAAGTTTATATACTGAAAAATTAGGGAACAGTCCTATGCTTTACTCAAAATAAATGTAAAATGAAAAAACATTGAGATATGTAATATGCATAGCTTAAAATTAGTTTTTGTGTCTTACTACTTGAAAAATTTGAAGAAAAAAGGATTTATATATATATATATATATGTATATATATATTACATATATATATACATATATATATATATACTTTTATTTCAGTAATTTATATAGTCTGTTCATTACTGTAGAAGATATTCAGAAATGTTTTTGACAATAGAAAAAATATGAAACAATATATTTGGTGAGAAAGGGTATGGAAGGACTAATAGCATCTATACACATTTATGGTACAAAGTACAAGGTCGCAGCAGGAAAAATTAAATATAACCACAAATGGAATTCTCTTAAAAACTAATAAAACATGGCATTTGCAGATAGTAGTAATTACCTACAGCTTTAATGATAGGAAACCAATAAAGTGTTGGGAAGATAAGTGGTAGAGTGCTCTGATAAAGAATGGGACATATAAAAAAAAAGCTTAAAGTATTCAAGTGTTGTTTAAAAGGTTAGATAAAATGAATCAGGAATGTGAATCACAGATTTAGGCCCAGTTCACTAACTTACAGTGTGACTTGTGTCAAATAATTTCACATATTAATTTAACTTTGGGAAAAAAAAAAAAAAAAAAAAAAAAAAACTAGGAAAGTGAAATAATAGGGGTGATTTAGAACCCACCCACGTATTAAAATTGTTTGGTGATGGAATCTAGGTTGACAGAAAATAACAAAAAAGCAAACAGACAAAAAATATAACCCAGTAGAGGAGGGATACTATCAAAATTTAATAAGCAACAGTTAGGTCCAGGAGTTTGGAAACATGTTACATGAATTTCCATGTATCACATCAATTGTGATATTGTGATTCAGGTATAAAAAGAGAATGATTGCTAGCCATTCAGCATATATTTTGTGTAAAAGGCACTCAACCTCTATTAAGGATTAGGGATTTATGATTCAGCCATAAAAGTAATTCATGAAAAATAAACCAAAAATTCAAGGGCAATTCTTCCTAGAACCATTGAGAATGTTAACTTATTTTCTTGAATCTTGTGATCAATTTGATATTCAGAAAGTAGCTATAAGTAACTCTGGACTTTTTTATATGTGAATTATTTATAGCTTACTTCTATGTATGCTCCACCAATTCTTCCCCAATAATTTCCTGACACCAAAGGATAAATTATTTACCTTATTTTTATCATGATATGATCAACTTCAGAGCATGCACTGAATAGATTAATTATAATTCTTGGAATAGCACAAGCTCTCTGTAGTATTCTTGAACTGCCTAACATTTTCAATTAGGGAGTCCATAGCATTATTGCATTTAAAATGAAAAATTGAGAGTGGACTACCTGGGTCTAATGTTTAAAATTTCAAGACATTCAAAATAATCATGTTGTCTTTTTTACCAGACTAAGCAACTATAAACATCTTTCTATTGACATCTTTGAATTTAATACTGTACAAATTATACTAAAATTCTGAAGTGTACTTATTATGGTAAAGTGGCTATTAAGAATTTCAGGAGGAATGTGTTCTCCTCAGAGTGTTCCTGTGTTCTGTTCCTGATTTTATAAAGCTCTTTATTCTTGTATACCAACATTGTTCTTGCTGGGAAAGGAAGATACATTCAAAATAAAAATAAAAACAGAAACAGTGGGAAAGAAAAATAAATACATGAGAATGTACAGGTGGCCAATAACAGAAACATTAATAAAAAAAGAAAAAAATCCAGGTGCTGGGTGGCACCAATAAACATGAGTCATTAAATAATTTTCTGCTCATCTCCTGAAAAAAAGTCCTCTGACTTTCTCTTGTTCATAAGAAATGTCTGTGGGAAGTGGCAAGTAAAATAAAGTTGTTGGTAGCACCCAATAGCCCCAGATAGGCCAAAAAAAAAATAAAATATGTAAAAGCAGCATCTAAAATAGCTAGTTTAAACAGAGGAATTGCATAGCATGTACTTTAATCCTAAACAGTAATTTTGAAAATTTATAGACACACAAGAACAGGACAAATAAAGGAGACAGCACCAGGTGAAAGGTATGAAAACATTTTTTGGAAGTTGTGAAGTATATAAACAAATTATTACAGACTTAGCAGACTGAAAAAAGCATAAATTCATTATTGGATATTCGAATAGAATTGTATTTCTCAACAACAATGAATGCTAAAAGACAATGGAAAAATGTATTACAAATTCTGGAAGAAAATTATTTTATAGAATTTAAGATTTGCCAATCCAAAATTATATGCTAAGGTAGGAAAAGAAAATGTTCAGACACATATGGATTCACAAAGTTACCTATTGTATTAATTTTCTAGGCCCTATGACAAGTTACCAAAACACTCAGCAGTTTACAACAAAACATGTTAATTATTCCAGTTTCTGTGAATCAGAAGTCCAAGCACAGCTGAGGTACATCTTCTCAGGGTCTCACAAGTTTGCAATTAAGGTGTTGGCCAGGGATTAATTCTCCTTTGGAAGCTGAGCTAGGAAAGGATCCACATCTCCAGTTACATGGTTGTTGACAGCAGCGACAGAGAACGACACTCCAGCAAGACAGATGCTTCAACCGTAGTATATAATAATGTACATCCTATCCTATATATTTTCTGTAGTCCATTGGTTAGGAGTTGGTAACAGGTCCACCCAAGTCAAGAGGAGATTCCTCAAAGTTATAGATTCCAAGAGGTGAGGATCCTGGGGAGCCGCCCTAGAGGAAGTTTGCCACATTTATAATACCATGTCTATTTTCCTGGAAGAAGTGAAGGGTTTGCTCCATAAAACAAGGGAATAAAGAGAAATGTCATGGAAACAAGGGATACAACACAGAAAATAGGCAAAGAGAATTCCCAGTAAGACCAGGACAGCAGCTATACATCTGGTCTATTGAGAAACCAGGTTAGACCAACGTGTAAATAGAGCACCAGTTTGGACATTGTAAAAAAAAAAAATAAAAGAAATTGCCTGATGCATTCAACAATGCTACAAAAATTATTGAATGGGCTTCAGTAGTTCTGTTGGAGAGTTTGAGAAGAATGCATAGTAGATACTTAATAAAGTAAGAAACTCAAGAGGAAAAAAACAAGCATGACTAATTTGAGAAAAAAATGAGAATACATTTTATTGCAGGATGTTAGGATAAAAAGGAAATTTAAGTCATGTAGAGATCTAGTTTCGGCAGTGAGCTTTACGTATTTGTTGAGGAAAACACTGTTGATTGTTACATTCCAGGTATTGCTTAGTGTTAGATATAAAGCAGGATTTGGGGGTGTGGGAGTCAAATCCCTGTCTTCAGAAAACTTACATTCTAATAAGGAAACACAGAAAATAAATAAACATAAAAATTAGTATAAAATAAAAGATGAGGTAGTGACAGTGTTATGAAAAAAATTAAAGCAGGGTATGGAGCAAAGAATGACAGATTGGAGGTAAAGTGGGAAGGACTAATATTGAGATAACCAAGAGCTTATCACTAAGCAGATAAGATAAAGGTAAGTGAAGGGATAAAATGTTGAAATCTCATCTTCCCTAACAGATAATTTGTAAGGTCCATAGAACTATTTCAAATATAAAAAAACAAAAACAAAAACCCAGTTCCTAAAATGTATTTTATTGTTCTTTTCTGGCGTATTTGAAAGCCTAATCAGACAGAATCAATTTAATCAGTTTTAGGTACTTTGATCAGAAGCATCTTTGCCGTAGACATCTTTGTCACAAGCATTTTTACCACATAACTAATTGATCATAAGTCAATTTTGCTGTAAAAAATAAAATAAGTGGTTGACAGTTTGAGTTTCTTTGGTTTTGTTTGTTTGGTTTCATTCCTCCATGAAGTTCTCATAGTTACTCCCATTTTTATATAGATATAAATCTTAGCCAGACCTCATAATGCTCTATATGGTGATGTGGCAGTGGTTATGGTGGTGGTTTTAAAATACTGTGTCTTCAATGTAATGATTTGCCCCAATAGTTGGTTTCTTACTTTGAAACACACTACATTAGGAGGAGAAAGAGAAGCCAAGAGCTGTCTTTGAGGGCACAGAGAAGAACCCACAAGTACTTAGATATAATCCATGAAATGAAATCAGTTATTTGTGCAGTTTTGCCATGAATCTACACACATTTTCAATAGTCTTTTTAATTTTATTCATTTTTTTGTGTTTCATTATGTTCTTTTTAATGTGTCTTTTTTTTATTTGTTGTGATTTTATATTTTTTTAAAGCAAAACTGCCACATTGCTCATTAGTTGTGTGGTGAAAATATTTGCAGCAACAGTGTTTAAAGCAAAGATATCTATGGCAAAAAGGCTACAATTAAAATAGCAGATACAAGTCTACCAACTTCAGTTAGTCACACTGTCTTCAGATGAACCCTGATAAAATACATTGGTAGCTTCTGATAGTTGATAGTATCCATTCCTTACTAGAATAACACGCACAAAGTGTGAATAAATACATGGGCTCCAAAATTAATAATTCCTGTGTTCTTTGCTTCCAATACATAGCACACATCCTTCCGAATGTACTGGGGAAAAATATGTATATATGTATATTTATAATTTGAAGTCAATTAGAGATGAAAGAATACATCCAAAATTATTGTGTATATTATTGAAAACTCAGTATATTAATAATGTATGGAAGCTCATAGGTGTAACATATTTTCAGTGGTCTGACTTGGGCTTACTTATGTAGTTTTCCTTAATGCCTTAGTGTTACAATATCAGTGGAATAATAATCTGAGACCTTTAATCTGAAACTAAATTGTGCTCAGCAATTAGTAGAGTGGGAAGATGAAGTATTCTAAGAAAAGATAAAGATTTAATTCAGCAAATGACTTAATATATATATAAAGTTAATATATATTATATATAAAGTTATTAATTAATATATGTTATAATATATAATTTTATATATTAATATAGTTATTAATTATATAATAGTTATATAGTCATTAATATATAATTAAGTTATATATAATATAATATAATATAATATTAATATATAATATATTATATATTAAGTTATTAATATATATATTAACTATACATATTTATATATATAGTTTCTTTTTATAGTAAAGACCAGGTACTGTCTGTTAAAAGTAATAAGAAAGAACCTAACTTTTTGATTAAGCCATAATATTAGGGTTGGTTGGATTTTGATTGATAGAGATGTTGCATCTTGTTTATTAAGAAAAGAGAATAATCCTTGGATTGTTGAATTGGGAATTTAAATTCAAGGCACATAGAGTAATTATTAAAATGACCTAGAAAAAAGTTATTAAATTAACTAATAAGAACTTCTCTTTAACCCATAGTCTGTTGTGATTATAAAGTTGACATATCAAGAGATTAAATATCAAACATTTTTGTCTTTTGAAAACTTATTAAATATTTTCTCAATTCTGTACAACTCCTAATGATACTAATTGTGATAAGATACAGTAACTTCCTTCATGGAGCTTCAGTGTAGTGGAATACCAAGGGTGGAATGACTATAAAATAGTATTGTAGATTTGCAGAAATATATGATGAATACAATGTTATGGGAACCAGATGCATACGAGTAGTGCATTACTATACCTCTCAGAATAGATCTTCTGAAATATGCCTTAGTGAATAAAAATTAGCCTATACAGAATTCAATTATAAGAAAAAAATCCCATGGAAGTAGTTGTGTCTATTTCAAGGGTGCTGAGAAGACCATTTATTACTACATAACATTGTGCCTTCCATGTGGATCATTGGAAAACTTATCTCTGTTTGTATACATGTATTTCTTCTGCACAGTTAATATATTTTTATTTCTGTGAAAAGTCATGTTGTTACAAAATTGTCCTTTCACAAATTGGCTGGTAAAAGGAAAGGTTGTACAAAATATATACCTAATGAAAGGAAGAGGCATAGAACTCTGTAAATTTTAGTTATATCTGACTCTGCTTTGTCTAATCCTTATTTTCCTTCTTTATTACAATTTTTATTTATGCTATTTTGTGTATTTTATATTTACAAGGTGTGATCAAAAGCTATGATGAATGTTTAAATTAAAAAAAAAAAAACTATTACAGTAAAAGACACATTGCCATTAACACCCCACAAAATACTCCCCCTTGCTTTGGACACACTTATCCCATCAATCTTGACTATACGAAGCAGTTCTAGAAGTCCTCTTTTGTGAGTGTCTTTAATTACGCTGTCTTGGCTGCCTCGGTGTCCCAAATCAATTCAAAATATTTACCTTTCATGGTCATGTTGAGGTTGGAGAAGAGCCCAAAATCTCACGGTGCTAGATCTGGTGAATAAGGTGGATGAGGACACATTGTGATGTTTTTATTTGACAGAAATTGCCATACCAGAAGTGATGTGTGACATGGGGCCTTTATTTTGTGTTGTGATCACAAAATACAGTAAATGCTGCTGCAGAGTGCCATCCAGTGGAAAGGGAGGGATCTTCAATATGGAAAGTGGTGCACTGAACTTTAGTTTCAACTTGTTTGGTGCAGTAGGGTGTGAGCTACAGTTGAGAGAAGGTGTGTTTTAAAGTGTGCCATAAATCATCTTCCATCATGACAATGCTTTGTGTCACACATCGCTTCTGGTATAAGTCAATTTCTGTTAAATAAAAACATTATGGTTTGTCCTTATCCACTTTATTCACCAGATCTGGCACCATGCGCCTTCTGGCTCTTCCCCAAAATCAAAATGATTCAGGACATCGAAGCACCCATGACAGCCCAACTAAAGACACTCACAAAAGAGGACTTCCAGAACTGCTTCAGAAAGTTGACCGCCATATATTTCACCCCGTTTACACTTTTCTACTATTCCGTCTCCCCCTTTACCCTCCGGTAACCACTGAACTATCGTCTATGTCTATGAGTTGTGTTTTTTCTCTTTTTTTTGTCTTTTATTTGTTTGTCTTGTTTCTTTGTTGCTTTCAGTTTTATATTCCACGTATCAGTGAAATCATGTGGTTCTCAATTTTTTCTGTCTGGCTTATTTTGCTTAGCATCTATCCATGTTGTCACAAATGGCACTATTTCATCTTTTCTTATGATAGAGTAGTATCCCATCGTGTATACATCTTCTGTAACTATTTGCTGCTGGGCACATGGTGAGGACACATTTTTATGTCAATCGAGTTAATTGATTAACTACTTAATGCAGGAGACCATTCAGGATGTAATCATGCTTCTTTGTCAACATTGTAGACTCTGGCTGAGATGGTAGTTTTCCACATATATAGAAATTTACTGATTGGGACCATATACTAAATGTGAATTGCTAAATGAACGCAGGCACCACCAAGTGTTGAACTGTGATTATGAAAGTATCTATGTTCTCTGTATAGATCTTGAAAGATAAATTTTAAAAGGGAAATAGATCAATCTGCCTTTAGTCATTAAACACTAATTCACATTATGTGAGAAAATGTCAGGTCTATCTAGCTAGCTTGTGATGATGTGGTGAAAAATATATATCTCGTTATTTGAATTTTTCAACGATTGAGATTCCAAATAAAGAAAGATTACTCCATTTTCTCCCAGTTCACTCTAAAGTGATGTTGAATTGACAACTTAATTTTATCATACAATGTTTTTTTATTTTATATATATATAAAATTATAGTTGGCATTCATTATTGTTTAGCTTCAGGTGTACAGTACATTGATCAAGCTTCTACATCTTCCCTGAGGTGGTCTCCCAAATGGGACCTGTGTCCATCAGATACCCTACAAAATCTTTACATTATTGATTACGTTCCCCAAATTATTTTTCATAAACCCTGAGGCCATTTTGTGGTTTTCTTAGTAAAATATTTCCTTTCTTTTTCTTTTTCTTAAATTTTATTGGGAAATATTGGGGGACAGTGTGTTTCTCTAGAGCCCATCAGCTATAACTAGTTGTCCTGCTATCTAGTTATGGAGGGTGCATCTCAGCTCCAAGTCCAGTCTCCATTTTTAATCTTTAGTTGCAGGGGGCTCAGCCCATGATCCCATGCGGGAATTGAACCCGCAACCTTGTTGTTGAGAGCTGGCACTCTAAACAACTGAGCCATCCGGTCGCCCCCTTTCTTTATCTTAAAGACATTTTTCCTACATGGACTTCATTTATTTATTTGCAATCCCAAAATGAGATCTTTAAGCATTTTTTTGTTTTTGAAAGGAAAGCATGAAAAAGCATTTTATATGTTTTTACTATAGTTGCTTTAGTAAATCAACTGCTAAAACATAAATTTAAAAAATGAGTAGGTGGAGGTAAAAACCACAAAGAAATCAACAATTAAGCTTTCTAGACTGATTTCTTTATGGTAGCCTTATTTAATACCATGATAAATTTTAGTTTTTTTAATAAAAATGTTAATATTTTTTTACTGATAGATTTGGTAACAGCAATATGCATAACTATGCCAACTATTATTAGATAAGGATACTTGTTCACTTGACCATTATTCTGGCAGCCTTAGTTCAGAGTGACAAAATGTTAGAAAAACCCTACTCTGTGAGGTAAGCTTATCACTTTTATTTTGTGTTTTAAAGTTCTAAAACACATTATTTCTGCATTTCTTAATTCATATTAATGGAGTAATAGAAGTGTGAGCCCACTCAACATGGGTCAAATCTTATTTATAAATTACCATTGTTGTGCTAACTTCATAGAGTAGTAGGAATAATCTGCACTTTCCAAGATGTAAAAATGGTTTTAAAAATACTTCTCAAACAAAATATATTTTCTGAAATAATTAAGACATATATTACTGATTAGTATTTCATTAAATCACTATGAATTTATTGACTTCACTCTTCTTTTGTGTCTATATTATGAATAACAAGTACACAAAACAAATTTTAGAGGGAAATTAAATAAATTGTTATAATTAATATTATAATTAAATTATAACATTTTATTGCAAAACAGATTGGTATAGTATAGCAATTCTCAACTGGGGGTAGTTTTGTTCCCAGGGGACTTTTTAGTGCTGAGGTTGAGAAACCCTGGTTCAGAACATAATTTTTCTTGGAATTTTACAGAGGGCTAACAAATAAGCAAGGTGATGCTATTTCATTACTGCCAGAAATAGTATTTTCAGAACAATTAGTTGAAATACACAGGTAAACTTTTAAGAAGATATTACTTTACTTTTAAAAGAATTATAATTATTATAAAAATCTCAAGGTTTGGTAAACTTTGGCTGAAGTTTCATAGTAACTCCTTAAAATTTCTGTCAGTGATTTATTGAGGTTTTTTTTTTTTTCATAGGCAAGGGAACAATTGGTAAGGCCTTTAAAATTTTTCTGGTTGTTATTATTGTCCCCATACTCTAAGGCATAAAACTTTGTGACTTCGTCCCTTTACTTTTCTTTCCATAAGTTGAAAATGATCCAAAGTTGTTTTGAAGGAAATATTTTCTTGTTCTGCACGATGAAAGATTTTACTTTCTTCTCAGTAGACTTACTAGACTTAGATTCATTGTATAGCTTATCATAGCCTCCTCATTTTCATAAGAGGTATCATTCCAAGGTCTAGCTAATTTGAGCCTTCAAAACATAATATGCACTGCAGGGACAATAACATATCTGTCCTCATATGAGGGAAATAAAACTTAGGAAGAAATAGTTGAAGCATATACATTCTCTCTGTTCTTCTACACTGTAAAACTAAATTAAGCCATTCCATAAAAAGCTGCACAGCTAGAACTATGTTTTTGGGTACTCACAGAATTAATTTTTTAAATATTTTGGTATTGCACCATCAACCTAAATAAAGATAAAATAGAAAACAGCCCTATGAACCTCATTGCTTTATTAATTCCTAGCTTTGAAAATATTCTTTACAGTGCTCTCTTTTTTGGAGACCACGGAGGGCAAAATATCTTTGCTCTTAGTTTCAGAAATAGCTGTGGTTCTTCTGGGAAGAAGTTTTTATTTATTTATTTATTTATTTATTTATTTTTTATTTTTATTTTTTTTTTCCTATTGTGGATACTGTTAATCATGCACGTCTCTGTTATGGTTCTCAGCAAACACAGGATTGGACTAGTGGAACAATCCTCAACACAGAAGATTTTGTGTTTAAAAACTCTTTAATTTTTTTACTCTTTTTTCCTACATTTATTTTCTCTTTGCTCCAGTGCCCTACTTTAAACATTAAAATTAATAATCAGCTTTAATGGTATTTAGCTTAAAATATATCTATGATTATTGGTTTTGCATTTTTCAGGAAACAATTGTTTCGATACGTATAGCACATGATATTAAATTCTAAGTAGCGCCAGCATTCTTCCCTTGTTGAGGGAGGTTATCAAGAACAAAGCTAGTTGATCTGTGAGCTAAACCTGGGCAACTGGGACCAGAAAGCTAAACCCTCTCTCCTGTCCTTGGAATGCGTGCTTCACTGGACTTCTTACTAGAAGCTGTCCAAGGATACAGACTTAAGATAGTAACGAGGACATGAGACTATCTGGACTGTATATATGACTAAACCCAGTTAAAGTTGCCTGTGTGTGTAACTTAACCTTATTAAGTCTTCATGAAACAGTCTCAGGGAAGTACGCATTATGAAAAGGGCTATCATGTTTTTTGTTCCACTGTTGCACTATTTTTACTGCTAAATATTTAAAACAACATTAAAACCCATCTGTGGGGGCTACTGTTTCTCTCTTTCAAAATAATAAGGTTAAACATTATGGGCCTCACTGTGCTATATTGTAACCACAATGATTGGTTACTACAGGGAGGTTTCCAGATGGTAGGGGATAGGTTATAAGTGATTGTCTCATGCTATCATTAGGAGGGTGACTTAAATTTCTTTCATGATTATCAGAGGCATTTACAAGAAATGGCCTAAGTTAAATTTTGTGAATGTTCATGAAATAAGCTAGATTTAGATTTGCTTATATGGCTTAAATTGTTTTGTCTGCTTAAGGAATTATAATTCCAGGGTTCATTTTCATTTAATTCTACCAACACTGTTCAGATATATTGTCATGAAACGTGGAAGCTAAAAACATAACTCATTTGATTTATAGAAATTGTTCACAACATAATTTAATTGGCAGAACATTTTTTTGTGGTCAAAAACACTGAGAAATAAATTATGGAACATATATTGCTAAGCAAATTACAAAAAGTAGAAGTTAAGTCAAGATGCTATCAAAATTTACATAGATTTACATGGTAAATAAAATTAAATAATCCCATTTATTATCAGAAAACAAAATAAGAGACCAAATGTTTCTTATTACTTGTTTTGAAATAATGCAATGTAATATATCAAGATTTTTTTTTTTTTAATCTTGAAGACAGAGTGGGAGAAAAGACAGAACACAGTTTTATATACTTATCCACACATTTCACCACGCTACCCCCACAACAGACACATGTAATGATGTGTTAGATAGTAGATGAATTTAATTTGAAATATCGGGGATAAAAAGAAATACTTGCCAGATGTTTAAAATGATAACCTCCCATGTCTGATATATTTTTTCATCTTTAGAAGACTTTAAAAGTACTAAAAAATATTACTTTTAATCTTTGTGATTTATCTTTATTTCAATTTGAATGTAGTATCAGTGCATATTTATATAAATTCCTCTCCTGTGAAATTATTGTGCTGTATTTGATAAAGGTCTTATTGCTTATTACATTATAGTTTGTAAATATGTGAACGTATCACAGGTGTGTTTGCATGAGAATCTGACTCTAAATGTATTTCTCCTGAAAAGCAAGTGATTTGCAAAGATTAATCACTAGCAGTTTAATTGATTATTATTTACTTATGTAACAAAGAATAATAAATACAGATATTTTAGTTCAGACTTTTATAAAAAATTACAGAAAAGTTTCAAGTTCTAATTTTATATGTAGTGTATTATGATATCCAATCATTTGTTTATCATTTATTGCATGCCATATACCATGTCAGCACATCTATCTTCAGTTAATACTTATCCTAACCATTTAAGGTAGGGAAAATGGTAACCCTTTTTCAGATGTGGTGATGGAGCCTCAGATATTCTAAGTTACTTATTTGCTGATATGGAAGATTTGCACTTCAAGTCCTTGGCTCTCTGACAAAATTGTATCATTTAATCCACCAAACCCTACTGAATTTCATGATGAGGCACATTTTGTGGAACACAGCAATGATAATTTTTATTGGCATGGAGTAAAGGAAGTGCTATGTGAAAATTTGAGATTGACATAATGGAAACTGGCAAATAATGCAATTCTTTGTGATGCTTTAACGGGCAGTGTGTGAACAGCACGGCTGCTGTTGGCATCCACTGAATAAGTCTTTCCATTTCTGGTGCTTTTTTGCAGACGGCCATGGCTATAAAGTTGACAAAAAGATAACAAATGCGGGTGAGACAGACTTTTCCTTACAAATGACATTCTCTTTAATTATATAGTTTTATAGTGGTGCTTACACACTCTCAGCCTCTCTCTCTGTTTTCTCAATCTCTTTCAAGTGCTAGAAGCCAAATTTAGCAGGAAACATTCACCTACTCTGGAAATGATATTAACAGTGTAGTTCTCACAACACAGAGACACCTGATTGTTTCCAGTTTAAGATTTGGTTTTCCAAGTATCCACATTAAATTATGTTTTTTTTATATGTACGAATTATTTATAACAGACTGTTTTATACTCTTTGGTATTAACAGTTATTTCAAATTAGGAGTTTATGGACTCCACTTAATTGAATCATAAAAATTTGGAAATTAAAAGAACCATGTGGGTAATCAATTTTAGTTTTCAAATTTATCTTTTTTTGGCAATCCCTAACAATTTGAGGATGTGATAACAGATGTGGATTCCTCCCCCACCAAAAAAAAAAAAAAAAAAAAAAAAAAAAGCACATAGAAACTGAATTTTGCAGAATGTTTTAGAGATGTTACTCAAATGCATCTATGAAATATCCACTGGATAACCATTGATCTAGTTAAATCAAACTAATTTTAAGGATTTACAGTTCCAGATGATGTATACATGATACAGAATTAGCATCAAGATTCAAAATAAACATCTATATTTTATTCCTAGAGTATTTTGCTCTTCTACCACAAATAATTATACTACTACTACCAATAATTACTTAACAAATAGAATATCATTATACTTGCATAAACTTCACAAAACTTTCAAATAATTACATATCCATCTTACTGGTCATTTTATGTCTAAACAGTTATAGGAGTTATCCCATTCATATCTACTTGATGCTTTCAAGACGGTGAGAATAAAAAATAAAATAAAACAACATACATTTTTACATATTTAATATACATCTACCATCTGGAAGACAATTAAAAATATTCTGGGATTAAAATTATTTAGGAAAAGTGATCCTTTAATTGTGTATATGTCAAACTGTTACAGCAATCTTTTAAAAATTTTTATTAAATTTATTGGGGTGACATTGGTTAGTAAAATTATATCAGTTTCAAGTGGACATTTCTGTAATACATCATCTATATATCACATTGTGTGTTCATCACCCAGAATCAGTTCTCCTTCATCACCATATATTTGACCCCTGCTGGGACCTGGCCCACAGACAGATGAGCTGGCAAGCAGTCAAGGTCTCCTGACTCTATGGGAACGTTGCTTATCAGTTAGTTCTGTTTGCTGGCCAGCAGTCAAGGTCTCCCAGCTTCTTGGGACACTGTGTACCTACGAGCAGGGCCTGCTAGATGATTTCTCCCATAAAATGTTCTTTGTTTTGCTGTACCTGTATAACCTTGCCTCTCCTCTGCCTGCATGTGGATCACCGCTCCTCTGGTCTGCCACCACTGGAGACTCCCTCATCTGTAAATCTCAAAACACCTTTGTCTCCCACTCAGATACCTGGTGTGTTGTTTTGGCTTGAGGTTTCTCAGGCACAAATCTTGGAACAACTGGGGGTCAGTCCTAACAACCCCCCTTTCCCTCTTCTACATCAATCCTTTTGTTTCTTAAATTTAGCAAGTGAAAATGAACAAATAATACTTGTGTAATGTGAAACTATCTGAATGCCTTCAATACTGTTGTAAATCTATTTTTTCAGGAAAAAAACTGAAAAACAAATATGATTAGTGAAATTGAAAAAGAAGATTAGGATGTTATTTATAAACATCGGTAAATACTTATTAACACAGGTCAGGCAATCGTAATGTCAGCAGCTACAAAATTCTATCAAAAGTAACTGTGCTTTGAAAAGAGAATTTTGATTTGCAAAAATCATGTAAAGCAACATAAATTAAAATTATTTTTATTCTAAAACGTATGGGAAGTATTTAAAAATATTCTAACATATACCTAAAGACTTAAGTTTAGTTTAACTAAAAAATGACACACATTTTAGAAAAATTTTATCTATAGATTTACCAGAAATTTAGACCAAATTTAGTGATTATGTTTCTCTAAAAACTTTAAAAAATACATTTATTATATTTTTAATATGCATTCCTTTGGCTTTAATTTACTAATTGTATACGTTAGGTATATGACACTTTGGTTCTATATTTAATTAATGAACATATGAACATTGGAAAATAGCAAATATCCAACTATAAATAAAAATTATGGTATACATTATATTTTTTATATTATAGATCCTAATAACAAAGACACAGAGTCCTTCATCAATATGTTAAAGAGTTTAGTGGATCAGAAGTTACTGACACCCAGTAATCTGTGGAAATCACTGACAGTATATTCAGTATTAAAGTGATTAGAAAAAGTAACAGCAAAGTTTTGCAAATTGTTTTTAATATGACATTTCTTTAGTTTTAAACATGTATCTGAACTTTATTATCATCACTTAGAAAGCGAATATAGAAAACATATAAGTTATTTCTTTTTCTGGTAGGCAATGTTATTCTAAAAAATGAGATATTTTGCTATTTCCTTAAGAGGATAAGGAAATTTGATGTTTGATATTTTATATAAAATATCAAAATTCTGCGTTATTCTCAATGTTATTTAAGTTTTTTGATAAATATTACTAGGGAAAATATTGAAAAAAAGAAAGTGGATATAGGAGGCTGAGAAAGAGATAACTACAGAATTTTGTGAAAAATATTAGAGATTAATATATCAGAAATTTTATTTGGAAACTATAAAAGATTAAACCTGTATTTTTAAACCATGACTTTTTTTTTTTTTTTTTTTTAAGGAGGCCACAGCTCATAGTGGTTCATTCGGGGATTGAACCGGTAACCTTCATGTTATTAGCACCACACTCACCAACTGAGCTAACTGGCAACCCCTAAACTGTGACTTTTTAAACAATATAAATGTACCCTCTAGAAAGGTGGGTAAGGAGAACAACTTTATCATGACAATAACTATCTAAATTGGCACAGATTATGAAAACAAAACAGTAAGTATAACAACATACTTAATAAACATAAAATAATTTCTTTAAAATTATAAATACATTTGAATATGACATTTCCCAACTCTAAAGCACCATCTAAGGATTTAGCAAGTTAACAAGAAGTCAACACGATTTATTTTTTTCATCACACATTACTTCCAAATTCTCTATTTTCACTTAGCTTGTCTTTAGCCACTATTATTGCATTTGCCTTTTCTTTAAAACTGTTCTCTCAGTTATAAGAATTCACAGCATGGCAATACCTCAGGAGCTATGTACATTTAAAGAGTAGCTTTTCACTTCATTCACTCTACTGAATCTTTCTTTCAGCCTTGTATACTGGAAGTGGTTAACAGAAAAGAAGGTTGTGGTCTTTTTAGATTGTTGCTCAGGTTTAAATGATCTATCACCTCTTCTATTAACACACTTCTACTAGAGTGTAAAGTGGCAGGAAAGGTTTCTCTGGTAAAGTGACATCTGCCTAGTGACCTGTCGAAAGTGAAACATTTGGGCATCTAGAGAAGAGAATTTACAGACAGTGACCAGCAAGAACAAATATGATATTGGGGTAATCATGGCTTGTGTGAATGGTAAATATACCAATCACCATGTGTTGGTAGATGAGGTAAGGAAGAAAGGAAGTTGGGAGGGTTGTGTTAGTTAGTGGAGATCATTTTAAGGGCTTTGACTTTACTCTGACCTTAATGGCTAGGCACTGAATGTTTGTGGGCAGGTAAGTAACATCTGAGAGCTATGAAAGAGAATAATTAGATGGAGCAAGGATGCATGCAGCAGGGTAGATAGGCTAGTAGTAGTATTGCAATAATCAAAGTTGATTGGATAAAGGTGTAATGTGGAGGTTGAAATCAGACTACTCGTATACTTAATAAAGTATAGCTAGAAGGAAGGATTTACTGATAGATGAATATGAATTATAAAACAAAAAAGGGTTCCTGGAGTTTTGTGACCTGAGTAACAGAAACAATGTCAGCCATTAAGTTCTGAAAGACTTGGAATGGAGCAATTTTGGATAGGTGGCTGGATGAGAATAGAAAATCTAAAGTTTGTTTTTGTACAAACTGCATGTCTCAATTGTCTATTTGTGGGGACAAAACCCCAAAAAACAGTTTCCAGGCTCTCGGCCTCACATAGAAAGGTGCTGGCTCGGGTAGTAAATGGCCATCAACTGTGATCAGATGCCAGCAGCTGTGGCTAGTTGGCCGTCAGCTGTAACCCGTAAGCCATTGGCCACTAATATAACGGCTGTGGCTACGCTAGCAGAGAGGGAATGGGGGCTAGCAAGAAGATGGTGGCTGGCAAGCGCGGACTGCTGTTAGGCAGATTATGTAGATCCTGCTTCCTGTGTCTCCAGTCCAGCCGCCAGCAAGAATATATTGGTTTGACTCCCCTATCTATGGCTCCGTGGGTGTTCCTTTTTGGCCTTACCGTGTCCTGCGTTCTTGGGCGGGGAGTGGGAGCTGAGACCCTGCACGACACTATTAAAAGTCAAAGTCGAGATGTGGAGTGGGCAATAGACTGAATCTGGAGACTGGAGGAGGACTAGAGGTATTACCTGGGAATCATCAGAGCATAGAGGATTCTTAAAGCCATAATGTTGTTATGAGATCATGTGAAAAATTGATGCAGCCCTGGGCTGTGTCTTGGAACACTACAACATTTATAGATCACAAAGAGGAAAAGTATTCAGTAAAGAAGACACAGAAGAAACATCATACTTGAATGCAATAAAAGCAAGGAACAAATGAAGTCGCTAAGCTTTTTCTACAATGGCTAGTATTATCATAATTAATGCAATCGTTTATAGAGGCTAAACTATAAACAGAATTCTTGTTTGCGAAATATAAATCGACTGATGAAGGCATAACCATTTCTTAAGAAACCTCAGTCCAGAAACAAAACATATCACTGCAGTACATATTCGGTTGGAAATATCTAGTCATATGACCATTCCTGGATGCAGGAAACTATAGTCACTAGTTGAACAGCTATAACTGAGGACTAGTTCTCACAAGAGCTGGACTTATCTTTGGAGGACAGCTTTTTGCAATTCTGGATTTTTAAATATGTTATATGAAGGAACTTTAGATAAGTTGATAAAGATGAATGAGTGCAGGTGTGTGTATGTAATTGTTTCATTTATTTTATGATTTAGTTTTGACACTAGCATTGGACCTTTAGTTTATTCTGATTAGTGTTACAAACTATACTTTCCAATGATGATTCTCATGACTTTGGAGAACATATTCAGAAATGATAAAAATGCAATGTTTTATTTATGTTTATGTGTGATTTCTTATGTGATAATGCCAACACTTACAGAATGTTTTTCTAATTTAGTTACAATTACTTTGACCTCCTGGAGAAATGTTTATGACATCCTATGAAACAAAAGATATAGCAATGCTGTCAAAATTATGAAAAACCTTCAATTAAAGAATGCTTTGATGCTATGATTGATCTTTACTAGAAACGATTTGAAAGAAATATATGAATTTTTCGTGAATCCAAAACTATGAAATGTGTATATTATGTTGAATATCTTAAATCTCATGTAAATACTATTGATTACTGAAATACATGATTGCCTTTCAGGTTGTTCAGCTCGCTGATATTGAGTACATGGAAGACACAAAAAACTTCCTTTATAATGAATTAAATTCATAGACCTTCCTGAGTTTGCTGAAGATTTGCATAACTAAGGCCAAAAATATGTCAAAATTTTGGAAAGGGTAAAAATTGTATTAATTAAAATTCCTCATTTGAAAATATAATTCATTTTTCTAATGGCTATCTTTTGTAAAGGATGCTCCTATAATTATAGAAAAATGCAGTAATGGAAGAACATATGAACACTATGATAGAGTGACAGAACAAATAGTGTGGATTAATGAGTCTGATGGTGTTACACCTACAATTGAAGACATAACTAATAAAAACTAAGTTTGAACCAATTACTATGCTGTTTAATTTGTTGGAGGAGGAGATTAGATTGAGGGCATATGAGTGTCTCATTCACTTACCTGAATCACATACTCAGAATCTAAGAAATCACTCTACTAAATAGCTACGAGGTGCAGGGTTATTGTGAAACCTGCAATAAATTTGTCCTAAATGTATTAGAAATTAAAATATAAAAGTTAAGGATGATGTTGCTGGAAAAATTATAGTAATTTTCCTGCTGATCCCTTCTTCTAGAAAGTTAGGTCCTCACTTTCTGCACTATATTTTTCTCCATGAACTTTATCTTTGCATCTACTACGACTGTACACAGATTTCTATAGAATCTTTGGAAATTATTTATAGAGGCTGATAATTTGCCAGGTCAGTTTGTCCCTCTTCTTGAGACATATTCCCCATTGTTTACTGCCCTCTTTCCCCTAAGGAACAGAAATGTTTTACAATAGGATATATTTTCTCACTGAAAGTAATTATCTCTCTGAACTAACTTCAGTTCTTCATTTTCCCTTCTCAAACTCCAGCTTCAAAAGGAAACCCCCAAACCTGGTTCTGAGTCTCAGTTTTCTCTCTGGGGTTGAATACAATTTGGCCCCATTCCATCTTCTCACCAATAGCTTAGTGGACAATGTCAGAGCTCTCAGAGTACCTTGATAGGCTGATGGGTACAAGGCACTGAAACAATCTCCAGGCTGCAAAAGGACAAGTTGATGTATCAAGCTCTGAGATATATGTGGGGGCATGTTCTCCAGTTCCCAAAAGGAATTAAAAATCAAATCTTAAAAGATGTATTGTGTTCAAAAGGACTATCTAATGTCATTCAACATAACAGTGTCACCTGCGGTTTTTGTGGGCCACTCTTGCCCATGATTGGATGTGATACTCCCAACAACCTTGGTAATAGCTACTATTGAATCATCATTCTCATTGTATAAATTGAAAAATATAAGTTCAGGGAAGTTGTTTGCTTGAGGTGCTTATAGCAAAATAGAGGTCATACATTTCTGCAGGATTGTTATGAGGCTGTAAAAGATTTATTGTGCATAATGCTTTGAGCTAATATTTGATTTTACCTCATTAGCTTCCTAGAGGAGACCCTAAGTAAAAACAAAAAACAAACAAACAAAAAAAACTGATATTTCTTGAGCACCTTGAAATAGCACTAAGGACTATTGGACCCTTAAGCAGATTAACTTATTTTGTTTCATGATCCTGCAAGTTAGTAAGGCAACATTTTTTATTCTTTATGTATTAGGATACTGAAGGGTGAGTTAAGGCCATTCTCTGCAAGTAACATAAATACATTTGAGTCAGAGAATTGGAAAATTTACTATGTAAAAATGAGAGCAAGAAACCATCTGGATGTCAGAAAGGGCCTGGAAATCCATCAGGATCCACCCTTCATCAATTTGGTGTGTGTGTGTGTGTGTGTGTGTGTGTGTGTGTGTGTGTGGAGAGAGAGAGAGAGAGAGAGAGAGAGAGAGAGAGAGAGAGAGAGAGAGAGAGAGAGAGAGAGAGTTTATTTTCTATACTGAGCTATGGGGGGGAGGGTAAGAAAAAAACAGAAAAATAGGTTACAACCAGAAGGTCTTTATTTACTAAAAATCTATGGATCTCAAACCTAAATGCACAGGACAGTTCAGACAGTCACTTGTGGTTCAAGCAATTGTAGTCAGAGTACCAGTTTCAGGGAATGCACACATCACTGCGTAAGTCATCCCTGTGTGGAAAGGCTGCTGCCCAGGAGTAGTGACCTTAAAGATAACCTAAGGATTACCTTCTACACTGAGCCTCAGGGAAGCTTAACTTGGGAGGAATCATATATATATATATATATATATATATATATATATATATATATATATATATGTGTGTGTGTGTGTGTGTGTGTGTGTGTATATATATATATATATAATATTATATATAATATATATGTATATATATTATATATATATAATATATTATATATATAATATATATATATATATATATATATATATATATATATAATCTGATGTCCCCAGATCTTTTTAGAAACAAAGCCCTTATTCTTTCTACTGTGCATTACAGACTCACCACAGATAAAAAATGCATATACAAATTGACTTCTTTTTTACTAATTTGTTGTGTTGTTTTATAGCTACACTGTCAACTAAAAGGTCACTTCATGTTTTTTGTGTACATGCTAGTCTATTTAGAATTGAACATTGAACAAAATACAAAAACCTCTTTCCTCTTTGATCTTACTGGAGAAATATGTAAAGCCATACACAAACAAATCTGATTTAACCAGAAGGTTTTATTAAGACAAATTGATAATTCCTTAAAACAAAATAACATTATACCTTGCTTCACTATTGCTCTGTAAAAGTCATATATTACGTTAATGAATTACAAATCCAAATTGCACTGTAACCCATCTTATCCCTACAATGGCCTGATAGTGGTGGTAGCATTGCCTTTAAGTGTTATTCAGGGAAACAAATTATTGGAATAAACAGTGTCTAGCTACCCCTCCCACCCTCCATTTTTCCTTTGCATTTCTGTTTTTCTTTATTGTGGTCAAAAACACATAACATGAGATGGACCCTTCTAACAGAAACTGAACACTTCTACACAGTATAGTATTGCTAACTATATGCACATTGCTGTGTAGTAGCCCTGTAGAACGCATTCACTTTGCATGCCTGAAACTCTACACCTATTGAACAGCAACTCCTCATTTCTAACTCCCTTCAGCTGCTGGCAACCACCATTCAACTTTCTGCTTCTATGAGTTTGACTACTTTATCTCATATAAGTGGAATCATATAGTACATGTTCTCTGTGACTGTGACTTATTTCACATACTCTGTGACTTATTTCACATACTATTTAGTTCACCCATACAGTAGCATATGGCAGGATTTCCTTCTTTGTAAGGCTGAGTAATATTCCATTGTATGTCTATAGCACATTTTCTTTATCCATTCAAACATCCATAGGCATTTAGGTTCTTTGAAATTCTTGGCTATTGTGAAAAATGTTGCAAGTCACACAAGAATTCAACTATCTCTGAGATTCTGGTTTTGATTCTTTTGGAGAAATACGCAGAAGTGAGGTTGCTGGATCATGTCTTTATTTCTATATTTAGTTTTTTTTTGAGGAATCTACATACTGTTTTCCATAGCAGCTATGCCAATTTTGCCATTCTACCCACATTCTACATGTATTCCAGTTTCTCCACACTCTCATCAATTCTTGTTATTTTATAAATAGCTCAAATGCCCTGACAGTCACAGCTGCCTTTGTCCTGTACTCTAAGAAAAATGGCGCAACCAAAGGACATACATAGAGATCTCTAGAATCCTCCTTTAGTGCTGTGTCTGGTATTTATGCTCATTAGGCAGTATACATACCATACTGGTTATTAAACAGTTATTAAATTATATATGTATATAAGGCCTGTGTATTGGCGGGCGCTTCAAATGTTCATGTAAGTCCTTTCACTCTTATGTCAGTTTTCTGAAAAGCTCTGTTCCTGTACTCTTCCATCTCTACCCTTCTCATTGCACCTGTGGTTGGTAGAACTGGTACTAGAACCTATTCATTTAAAGATGCTTTTATTTATTAATCTTAGTTAAATTCAATAAAGAAAATAAAGAAAATAAAAATGCAGAAATGTATAACAGCATAGAAGCTAAAGCTACTTATTATCATTATTATTTTTTGGATCTAATACTATTTATATTTCAATTATCCCTGAGGATACTAAAGTTTTATAACAATGTCTGAAAATTAGCAGTGCCTCATTAAGGAATTATAAAACTATGTTTTACATCCTAAGAGAAAGAAGATAAATATTTAATGAATTTTCACATTTTTATCAAAAGTGTTTAAAATAATAACAATTTTTAGGCTTAAATAAATAAATGCTATTAAAAATAAATAGCATGATTGATGTTTCAAGAATGATGGTTAAAATACTATTGCTCTCTTTTGGTAACTAAGTTTAGTTGGGAACTTTTTCTTTCTTTCATTTCTTTGTGTTTTTAAAGGCAATTTTCTTCATAACAAGTAAGATGTATGAAATCAAATAAAGATATTTTAGAATTGTGCTTTTGGGGAGGTTAGAACTGCATAAAGATCTGGTGAACCAAGTAATATAAACTCTTAAAATGTCAGTGACTTATTATTTCATCATGCATTTTTATCTATGAATCTGCATTACTGTGATATCACCTATGGACTACATGTCATTTCAGTGTTTCCCAAACTAGTATGATGGGGAATAACAAAACAAAATCAAGACAAAACAAACATACAAACAAACCAATACACTGTACACACACCACAGATACTGACATGTTATAATAAAACAGTGTTCTATGTTCCAATATATAAATGAAATATTGAAACAAAGAATTATAACATTACAGGGTTATTTCTTAGCCACTTTAATTTAATGCTGCTGTGACAATATGCAAGAGAATCTTCAAGAAACAGGTGCTGTGTGTATCTTCACAAACATATATATTCAAAAAAAAATTTAGGTCATTCCTGTAAATATCTCTGAGAATAGGACTGCTGTTTTACATTAATACATTAGTTACAAGTGTCCTTAGGAATCGAAGTACATTTAAGATTTATGGGTGAAAATTCTCTAAAGCAAAATTTAGTAATAGCTGATGTAAGTTGAAACAATAAATCTACATGATTATTTACAATGCTTGTCAGCCAATAAAAATCTTAGAAAATATTCTTACCTGTGGAGCAGAATCTGAATGTATAAATAAAGGAATTTTTTTTCTTTCTTCCTATTTCCTAGCTCAGTGTCATATAGGTGGGAGGTGATAGAAGAAGATTTAGAAGGGTAAAAGGAAATGGTGAAGTGAATTCTACTGATTGATTTGCATTTTTAAATGAAATAATGTAGAATTCTTATCACAGATTTAAGTTAATAAAATATATTCTTAAATATTTTAAATCAGATGTATACATATTATCATTCTGATATCATTTTTCTAAATAAATGTTTCTTTAGCCTCAAGATCCAGCATATTTTAGAAAAAACTTTTTTTTTGATTAACACATTAAGGCAACATTTACACATTTGCTATACAATGTTGACTTATCTCTATCCTCTATTTTATAAATCCCATGTAAACATGACAGAGTATTAAGGCCACTTCTACATGAGTCAGTCAAGTATTCACAAATTTGTTTCATTTCAAAGTATATTCAGTTAGCTTTTAAACTATCGCTGGGTATATATTGTAACAAATTTAAAATAAATAAAATAAAGCAAATGGTAGCAATTTCTCTAAAGGTTGTCAATGTTATTCCATAAATTGGAAATAAGTAGCCAGTACAATATTACACATTATATACATGCATTTAAATTTTTGTGATTAAATGTCCACCATTGTACTTTGTACAGAACTGTTCCTTTGGTATTGGAGAGATAGGATTTATAATATAACTCACTAAACAAGCAATACTGAATATTACCAACAAATGGAATGATGAATGGAACAATATGATATGGAAGTTCTACTAAACAAGAAAATGTGAAATTTGTAAGTCTTTTAAAACATTCTACGTTCAGACACTAGAAAAAAAAACAGATTAGAAGTTAATATTTAAGAGTAAGAAAAGTTAGGTGGTGAAATTTCAGTGGTCTGGAATATTTTCCCCTACTGAAAAGAAATATAAATTATGTAAATAATGTTATCTTGTCTGTCTCTGGTAAACTATTACTTGAAAATGAACCATACATTGTTTTATAAATATAATAATATTATGATCTGTGAATGAAAATAAAATATAGATATGGAGAAAAATTATTTTACAATCCCTAGGAGATCCATATAGGTTTACTTAAAACAAGAAAATTTAATGATAATAATTTTTACTAATCATATTACGTCAATATTTTGTTTTATCTTAGATTTTCTGATACAAATATCTGACCTGAGGACACTTACTTCTTATGAGGCTTGGAATCTTATCACTTTTGTCCTGAAACAAGTATGAGTATGAGTTTTGGAATATTAATGAATTTTTCCATACAAGAATTCATATATATATATATATGTATATATATATATATATATATATATTTGGCAGGATATATGTATATATTATATATAAATATATATATATATATAATATATACATATATACATACACACACACACACACACACACACACACACACACACACACACATATATATAAAACCTGACAAATTTTCAATAATGACTATTACTAAATAGTTTTAATTTTCTCTGGATTTGTTTACTGTGGATTATGAAATATTATAGCCCCATGATTATGATCATATGTAAAATTTATGCCCAATCTGAAGAAAATGTATATGCTATCAAAATATTTTTAAAGTATCAGGCAATATAGAAAAGTATCGAGAACATCTGTCATCTTTCTATATTGAGATACCAACTTTTCAATTTCTTATTCATTTTGTTCTGTTGTTTTTATTGTTTGATAGTTTTACAGTGATTGGATTGTGCTATCTTACACACACTATCTTAATGTAATTTTTCTTAAAATACTGGGGAATCTTTCCAGGTCAATAATATACTAGTTTAGTTAAAGAAGACCTTCAATTGCCCTTTGGTATTGATATTTTAATACCTAGCCTGAAAATTTATAAAAAGTAGTATAATCTATTCCTACAGAAATAACCCGGAATTTCTGCTAGCTCAATCCTTAACTAAAGCTGTATTGAAAAACATACTATTTAGGGAGGACAACCTGAAGAAAATAATGCTGTCCTTTTTGAGATCAGTGCAACATGATGCTTAGATTCAGCCAGATGACCAGAGAGGGCTACCTCGCCCATGTGTGGTTCAAGTTTGCTGAACTCTGCCTTAGCATAATATTATAAAAAATGACCCCTTGTTGTATTTTCTACAGACCTATCATAAAAACAAACAAAACAACAAAAATTTATAACCATTTTATGAATATAAATGGGAGGAAATGTATTTATGCTGATTACCCAGCTGGTTTTTATTTTATGGGTATAAAGCAATTTAAGTATTAATATGACCTATTTCATAATGGTTAGTTACAAGTCCTAAAGATTTGCTGTCTTCCTTTAGCAAACTTGCTTATAACTGATAATGCAATTTAAATTTTAATTCTACCTGCCCTTATTTTTTTCTTTACCTGATTTTAGACAGTTATGCTTTTGTCTCCTTGTATATATTTTAAGGTGTTTCAAATATTTTTATATTGAAGCAAGGTAAAAATAATTATATAGAAAAAGGCATAGATAGATTAATAAAGGCAGTTCCTTTGTTTATGTAAGAGTAATTGGGAGGGGGGATTTCATGTTTTAGATCTTGGGAATTAACACTATTGGCAACTTATTTGGTTTCTGAATGTGGCTTATAGGAACAGAGGTTTGTGGATGAGATATATAGTTATGAGGTTCATATTGCAATGAATGTTTGCCACAATGCAAGCCTGTGCTCAAATTCTCCTATCAGCCTCCTCAGTTTGGTTCATGTATCCATTTAGCATGACCTCAGTGACCTTGATAGCATTCCTTGGTTTTAAGGATAAAAAGCAATCAAACTTTTTCACCAAAAACAAACGAACCATGCTAGGGATCATTCTACATTTCCTGCTCTGAACCTGGAATTTTGCATTTCTTTAAGTGGTTTGTATCTGTTTCCTAATTTTCATTTTTGTCCTCTACATAACCATTTAATTGACTTAAAGGCTTTTTATGCCATCTAAAAAAATAAGCAAATGCAGATAACTTATTTTTTTTTCCTGAAAATACTTGTTACCATAAATATGTTTTAATCATTTACAAACTTACCATTATTTTTTCACTTTGACATCAGAATCCCAAGAGACTCTGTAATTGTTCTAAATGACAATAATTTAGGGGAAGGAGACTCAGGGATGATGGTGAGTCTAAAGGTAGACATATTATAAATAACATAACCCCATAAATGAAGGAGGTAAGTTGTTAAATGCCCCCAAAAGTCTAATAAAACTAATGGCTAAGCATAATAATTTTGTTTGATCTAAAATTAAGGGTGATTAAAATATAACTAAGATTGACTTTCAGATGCGGTTTATGTAAGTCAAAATGGAATCTCTTAATAGGCAAATATTACTGAGATAATTTACAATGTTTCCAGACATACACATGCAGATAAAGACAAAATAAAAAGAGAATAAATAGAAGTAAAAACTAAGAAAGATAATTTACTGCGGCTATACACATACACACACAAAGGTAAAAGAAATAAAGAAGGGAGAAAGGGAGTGGGAGGGAGGAAGGAAGGAAGAAAGGAAGGGAAAGGAAAGGAAGGAAGGAAAGAAAGAAAGAAAGTCAGGGAGGGAGGGAGGTGGAGAGAAAGAGAAAGAGAGCGAGAGAGAGAGAGAGAGAGAGGGAAATAAAAACAAACAAACAAAAATTAGAAACCAAGATTTGCTTTAAAAATATGCTCATAACTTTCTACAATATTTATTGAATGCAGACTAAATATTTGTCTTTGATATTCTTAACAGCTAAAAGAATGGGAAAAATGCATGATTAGATGTATAATTCAGTGTCGTTATCTCAAAAATTAATGTGACTTGCTCATAAGAAGCAAAACTTGGCCCTGAGAACATTGTATCTCATGAAAGAGATACTGAAAAACATGGAGGACAATGTATTTGGCAGTGTCACTATAGTAAACACCACAGTGAGTACTGCATTGATGGCATTTGGTATGCCCTGCAGTAAAAGGTGAGAGCACTGGTCTATTGTGATAGCAATCACAGAAATGTATAGAATAGAGAATAGATCTTAGAAGTTCTTATCACAAGAAAAAAATTATAACTGCTATGAGTGATGATGGATATTAACTAGACACATTGTGGTGATCATTTAACAATATATACATACAGTTAACCCTTTAACAACACAGGGAGTTAGGGGAGCCAACTCTGGCACAGTCAAAATATTACTATGTCCACTGATGAACCCTTAAGAGCCTAGTAGAATTGAGAAAATATAGAAATATTCTAGTATTACATTCTTATTTTACAATTAAAGAATCTAAGTTGCAAAGATAATGGTACAGAAAATATATAAATTGTAATAATAAAATCAGATCAAAATATAAATTGCTTAATTCTGTTAGGTATTGTACCATGCCATTGCTGTCATGTATGCACCTGTAGAATCTGACTCTTGTTAACTGAGATAGTAATATGTCATATAATAGCTTGTGTCATTTCTGTGCATTATCAAAATAAATGAAAACCCAGATATCCATAGCCATAATTTTGAAGTTAATAAAATTATTTTGCATGTATTGTCTCATTTTGATTCTCACAGCATTCTTGAGATTTAGCATTGGTGACCCCATTTGTTAGATTAAAATCAGAGAATCACAGAGTCTCAGTGGTTTCTCCAACTCTCATAACTAAAAAGTGATAGGAAAGGATTCATATTCAGGGATTTCAATTTCAAATTAAGCATTCATTTACCAATTTATAATTTTCAATATCATAACAACTTAATCTATTGGTTGAGTCATTTGTTCAATAAACTGATTGAACACAAGTTTGTATGAATTATGATCTGAGGAGTAGAAAAACACATAATGCAATTTAATTTTGCTCAAGAAATCACAGTATATACAGGAGAAAAAAAAGGAAAATTGTCATTTTCATGACAAAAGTCAGTTATTAAAATATTCTAGTAATTAATTAATTTGCTATTATAAAGTTTTTGCCTCATAAGGGATATCAAATAGTGTTAGGTTGGTGCAAATGCAATTGCCATTTAAAGGGTTAAAAATAAATGCAAAAAACACAATTACGTTTGAATCAACCTAATAACTCACTGGAATTTGCCTGAGCTAGCACCTCTCTAGAATAACTTATATTTTATGTCTAATTTGCTTTATTTAAGGTATATAAATGTATGTTTATCACTAAGCACAATGGCTGTCACTGTGAGAACTATTAGTAGTTATAATAATAGTGAGAATTGTTAATTATAGTTGAAGGAGAAGAAGGAGAAGAAGGAGAAGAAGGAGAAGAAGGAGAAGAAGGAGAAGAAGGAGAAGAAGGAGAAGAAGGAGAAGAAGGAGAAGAAGGAGAAGAAGGAGAAGAAGGAGAAGAAGGAGAAGAAGGAGAAGAAGAAGAAGAAGGAGAAGAAGAAGAAGAAGAAGAAGAAGAAGAAGAAGAAGAAGAAGAAGAAGAAGAAGAAGAAGAAGAAGAAGAAGAAGAAGAAGAACAAGTAGAAGAAGAAGAAGAAGGAGAAGAAGAAGAAGAAGAAAAAGAGCTTTTAGTAACTATTATGTATGCCTTTTATGAAAAATCAGCTTGATTAAACACTGTACGCTGAATGTAAATTTTTTACAAAGTTTTTGCCTTTTTCTCTCTATAAAATATTCTAGTGAAAATTTAAGAGGTCAAGTAAGAACTGCTGTGAAATGGGTTGAAAGAATTACTAGCACAATTCATCATTTACATATTGTAAATGCACTAAAGTGCAAGACTTTTTAAAACTTTAATGAATGCCACACTTGTCTATAAAATTTACAAGTAATTTCCAAGTCATGATGTATGCGGTCTTCTTTCTGATTCAGAATTTCTTTTTCAGTACATTATAAAGGGCATTTAAATGAATGCTAGGAAAAATGGTCACCTGCATAAAATATGAGGGATTACGAGAGATTTCTTTTTATTTCTTTTACTTTGGTTTTCCAATTTAATTTAGTTCCTGCTTCATTTTCCATGTGTTAGCATTGTCTCTTTTTTTTTCCTTCCTAATTAAACACTAACCTGCATAATGCTTGTTTCTAGGTGCCCACTTTAGAATCAAAGAGTCAGTTATAATTTGGGATCTGATTCAACCTAGTTATGCGACTATAGGTAAATTGTAACTTTTCTGTGATTCACTTTCTTTTGTAAAATGATGATTTTTTAAAAAGCCTCTCAGATTTACTATCAAAAGCTCATTTAGCATATGTAGTATATTCCAAGTTATAGCTATTCTCAGAGTTAAATTGAGGGATGTGAAGTTATTTTGAGTACGATTAAACAATAAAAGTATTGCATGTTTAACAGTTATTGCTGTGGAGAGAGAGAGAAATTACCCTCTTCCTCATCACATACAATAGGTTTTACACTTGAAAAGAAAAGGGAAAAAATAAAGAATTGTGAGTTGATTTGGATTAAGAACAAGAATGTACCTTTAGTTTAGGACAAACCTATGCACTTAGTAAGTTTCTCCTAGCTTGTGTCAGTTAACTGGCCTCTTTAAGTCACACATATCTTAATAAAAATAAAATTATATTTCTAGAAATGCTTTAGTTGTACTTTAGGATAATTTTTGTTTCTTTTTCAGATAGTGTAGAAAAAAACAACTACATTTCCTATGAATTTTCAATCTCTAAGAATTTTCTTTGGATAAAATGTTTCTTGCGGGTCTTTATAATGGAAATTGTTATATTTTATGCTATTAATGACTTACTATTAAGAAAATGGAAATTTTAAAAAGTACCTAAAGTAAATATTTAGATGGTTTCTTACATTTATTGAATCAAAAGCAGTAAATAAATTTTTCATTATTATTTTATTAATAATACTTTATTAAGAGCTCTTTAGAGAAAGAGCTCTTGGAAAATTCAGCTCTGATAGGCAAATATTATTAACAAAGGGGGAAAGGATACATGAATTATTAATGAAACAAATTATAAAATAATTTTAGACATATATGTGAATTCTTAACGCATTTTAAAAATCTAGTGGATAGTGACTAATCATCCTTTTATCTTCATTGAGGCAGAGCAAAAGAAAATGATTATCGACAGCTTTAAGTAGGTAAATTGATAAGTAAAGAGCAGAGATGTAGCTTGACTAAAATATTTATGAGTACTGTTGATTTCTGTGTTGTAGTGATAATTTTTTCCATGAGATGAGACAATTGGGTTACTCATTTTTTCATAAACAGATTTTATCGTAATGAAAATGTGAATTTTGGTAGCATCACAAAACAAATACACTATGATAACATAATTTGTTATTTCTTTAAAGAAATCAATGTACCTTTGACTGTTACATTATTTCTTACCATTATGACTTCTCATGGGAACCTGTAAAAAGAGGTGCATATTCACTTACACCCTACTTTGAGAGAGTGTGTGTTTAAGCATATTTAATTAAGCTTGTTAAGAATGTGGCAGCATCACTTTTTCAGGGATGTTTCTGCCTTTATTTTAGGTTCTCAATGTATAACCTAAGAAATAATGTCTAAAAAACATATATTTTTCATTCAAAATAACTTAGAATTTACTTGTACCCATTCACAATATCTACAGGAAAAAAAAAACAACTGACCTTTCTGATTTAAATTCTTGAAAACGATACAAGACTTACATCCTTTACAATCAAGAAAGCACACTTGCTCCTTTCTTTAATGTTAATGATGTGAATAAGGTGACTAAACCTAATTAAATATTTTATGTCTAAAATATTGTCCTATGTTATCTAGATTCATTGCCTAAATAGACACATAAAACTATTTTAGCTATTTTTCTACAATTCTAATTCAACTAACATCTATATATCTTTATTCAATTCAGTTATTATAGTCACTTGTTTTTAATACTCCTGTTAATTAAGTCTCTCATAGACTACACCAATAGCTTTCTGTTTAGTCTCCTTGAATCTTGCTTAGTATCATTGGATACATTTTCTAAAATATTAAATTCATAAATTCATTCACTTTGTAAAAAATTTACTGTGGACCCTAAACGTATAAAAATCCAAGTGAATTATAATGCAATTCAATGGTCTCTATTATCTGTGCCCAACCAACTTTTCTAAAATGTGTGTTAGGAGCAAACTTGTTTAATATCAGCAATTTGTTTATTTAGCTACCTGTGTTATAAGTTATGATAATATAGTAGTAACAGCTACAATAGTTGTTATAGTAGTTATAAAGCATACTATTTATTTATACCAGACGTTACACAATATTTACCTCATTCAATCAGTAAAAAAATATTTTAAACTCATGTAGTGACAGGTGGCAGAGACAGAGTTTGCATCTAGGCCCATTGGATGCTGAATTATGATCTCTCCAAAGCATTAATGCAGAATAATTTTTGGCTCAATAAAGGACAATTATTGAAGACTAATTTAGCTTCTTTCTATTTATTATATAGTTCACTTGTTTTCTACTATCTATTATATTATGTAAATGCTATCTTAAGTCAAAGTCAAATTTGTTTCTAGAACATTTTTTTTCCCCCTAAGCCTTGAGTTACTGTATTCCATTTTCTGGAGTTTCCAGCTATTGAAGTGTTGCTTGTAATTGAAGGACCTTTCAAATATAATTCTTCTAAGAGACTTCTACCCTGGCATCAAAGTTACTTAAAATGATTTTAGAAAACAACTCAATAGCCATATGACTTTTAGCAAATTATTTATTTTTAACCTTGCTTTACTAGTCTAACAAATGGAGGGATTGAACCAAATGACCAAATGGTCCCAATGTTATCTTCCGTAAATAGCATGATTAATTTCTATTATTGATAGAAGTGTAATAAAACAACCAACCCAAATCACTTCTACATGGTAATTCCTTTATTATTTTTATTATAGTTAGATAAAAAGAGTATAGAGATCAGTAAATGGATGCATTGATAAACACATAGATGGAATCTAAAACTATCTACAAATAATAATAAATATAAAGACATGATATTCTTTATATTTAGAAAATATGAATGTTTTTTTTTTCTGAGCCTTTAAAATATATGGAATTTAAATAGAAATAAAAAGAATATTCAGAGAGTATGGTTAATGATTGAAGGAGAATAATGCAGAATGGCTGGGGGAATTAAGGCACTAAAGTTAGGTATCAAAGGTTTATTTCTCTTATCATTGCATATTGAAATATCAAACAAACTTGTTATTTAAAGTTTAAAAATAGTATTTAGGGGATGAAAACATACAAGGAAATACATAAAAAATTAAACATTTTATTATAACCACAGTAGTTTCAAATCTCAACATTTTTAGTGTACGTTCATCTTTTTAATCTTTTTCTTTTTCTTTTTTAACTTTTTATAATGGAAGATTTTGAACATATAAGGGACTAGTATAATGAACATTTCTTTTGCCTGTCACTCAGCTTCAAAAATTATCAGCTCATTATTAATTTTTTTCCACCTATATTCCCCACACCCCTACATCCCTACCTGCATTGTTGCTGTGTTGTGTCATAGAGAATTTTTAACATAGGGGTATTTCGTTCATATTTACTTTAGCATATATCTGTAAAATATATGGCTTTAATAAAAACTTATCCACCATACAGTTGTCATACATAAACCCCTTAACAGTAACCCCTTATTATCCTCAAATATCCATTTTTCATTCAGTGTTCCCAATTGTCATACAATTTTTATTGTTGATTTCTTTAAATCAGGATTCAAACAAATTTTAACTATTATAATTGTTTGATATGTCTTCTTAGTATGTCTCATCACATTCTCACATACTTATTAGTTTAGTCTTAAATTAAATTATTAGTCTTAAATTATTTACGTTCTTTCAATGTGCTATACTATTTTCTACTGGAAAGCCTTTTCTTATCAGTATCCTCATCTGGAATGACTCATCTCATTTTTAACTTGGCTAGTTTCATCTAATTGTTCAAGTTTCATTTTAAATTTCAACTGCTTAAGGAGGAATTCTCAGTCCGCAAGTTTTACAACTTGATCCCCTCTCTCAGCTGTCTTTCTGTATCTCAGCCCACGGTGTATTTCTTTTTTTCAAAACACATTATCTCTGCTAAAAGCTGTAGTATTGATCTGTTTTCTTATCTTTTAATTTGGTTTCTGTGCTGGAGAAGAAATCATGCATATTTCATTTTTCAACAAATCTTCAATCCCAGGACTGCACCTAATTTATATAAATTTCATGCATTTTTTTTTTTTTTTTTTTTTTTTTTTTTAACTGAAGGAGCAAATGAAGCCCTCCCTTTCATCCTATGGCATTGGTTTCTTAAATCAACAGAATGATAGAAAGTGTCCAATGATAATTCTTTCAAATTTCTACTTTTCACTTCAAACTTCTCCATATTTTAAATTATTTTATTCTCTCCAGTTTCAGAGAAACACTGATCTGAATTATTTGAACAATTGATCTTATCTTTGCCAGCCCTCCCAGGATTTCCCTTTGTATCTTTAGTTTCTCTTTTCCTCTAATGACTCCTTCACTTGACTTCCAAGAACCCAAGATATTGTGTACGGGATTCTGCTCTCCTCTTTCTTGTTCTTCTATGTTTAATGCTTTGAAAACATAGGCTATATTCTGTACTTTTTTACAACCTACTCCATCACCTAATGTGGTCTGTGCCAACAGCCTGCACTAAAATGTTTCTCAAAAAACATTGATTTATCAATCACAAACCTTTCTTAGCTTTCTTAGGCCAGCCTTTCTACTGCATTTGACTCTGAGATTCTTGTAGCAATCTTCACTCTTAATTGATTTTGCTCTGTATCTTTTGATACTTTCTCTTCTGGACACAGTTCTATCTTAAATCCTGATCATTTTTTGAATAACTCTCACTCCTTCGATTTTTACATCTCTTCAATGTTCATCTCCATATAGAAGTCCATTCATTGATTATTATACTTTATATACACTAAGGTCTCAATAAACATGGTCAAACAGAACTGACTTGAAACAGTATGCCTTCCTCCCAGCTTTGTTTTTCCAGACTTGAATCTGTTGAGTGGGACTGGCATAGCTACCCCAAAGTTGTTTGCCCAATAGATTGGATCAATGAGGCATAATCTGAGTCAAGAAACCCATATAGTGTCATGTGGATTCTAGACTAATCAAGGGGATCACTGCATAAATTATATAAATATCTAACCACTATGCTATATACCTGAAACTAGAATTATATTGGATGTCAACTATAACTGAACAAAAAAAATTAAAAAAATAATATAGTCTGCAAGAGGAATGAAACCATTTTCTATATATTTCCTACATTAAATAACCATATTGGTTACGTCTCTGCATTTTTGGAAGAGGGGAAATGTGAAGAAGAGGACTGCTAGAGATAGCATGAGTCTTATGCAATAATCGTATTCTTATTTTAATATTGAGTAACAAATGGTACAAATTCAATGTTACATTAAATTAGATGGACAAAACCTTACTGTAGAGTCTGTCCTTTTACCACACCCCAAACACCTCCCTCACTGATATTTTTTCAAACCATCTGAGATCTGAGACATCTCCAGAAGAAAATATGACTGTCTCTGGTATATTAATACAGCTACTTCTAATGAAATTACATTACTAAGCCTCACCTTTAAGTGAGTTGTCTAGTATTTGTAGTTTCTAATTATATATGGAGGTTCCAAAGGCCATAGCATAATCCATTTACAGAGAAATAAAAATCATGGCTAGACAGAGTTGCTTTGTAAATGGAAGGTCAGAGATTAGATCAAGGTGATAGGGCGAACATATGAATCAATCATCAAAATCTCTGGAAATATTTTAATGAGAGAATTTATCAGTTATAAAATGGCAAGTGTCATCAGAATACAACGGCCTTTTTGAGATATGCCTAGAAGATAGTATGTAATAATTTCAGAGGGACAGAGAAATTAGGGCTTGGAAATCACAGCCTAGATCTCAGATAGAAGGAGAAAAATAGAACATTTCTAAGCCTAGAATCGACAAATACAATGAGCAGAAAGGAGGCCCTAGGATATTAATGAAGGTAATTAGATACTATCTCTAAAATCAGTGATGTAACTCTGCCTTTCTCTATGTATGCTGAGTAGGTGAGAGCAGACTTTTGGTTACTCTTTGGTTGAAGCACTGGCTCTACATTCCAAAGCATGTGACTAAAAGACTAACAGCAGAGTACAGTTTTATTCTGATCTTTCATAAAAACAATGGGAGAAGGAACAGAATTGCAAATATGATTAATGGAATTGCAAACATGATTTTTCTTTCTGGATAATGAAGTGGCTTGTCATAGGGGTTTTCTATGACGGATAGATATATTGAGGATGTAGAAAAAGTGCCCAGACATCCAATGCCCAGGACAGTTATGGACTTTGACAACCATAAGCCAAGCTACCTGTACAGCCTGTAACTTCATCTCACATCCCCACCATCCACATTTTATTACCAGCTGAATGCTCTTGTAATGGAGCTCTGTTTACCACCAGCACACACTGATTTTCATTTGGGTGCCAACATATGTTCCAGTCATCTATGACTGCTCTGATTCCCTGCCCCAATTATAACTATGAAAAAAAATCTACACCTATAAAACAAGGCTCATCAAATATTTCAGGAAAATAACACAATAGAGAGGCAGTGAACTCCTAAAATTGTTGACACATCTCAGCAAAACAGTTCTTAGAGGAAAAGATTTTTAAAAGTATAATTAATAACTGCCTTAACAAGTCTCCAATATAGATGATATTGAATGTATAAAAAAATCAAATTGTCATAAGAAAAGTCATAAACACACACACACACACACACACACCACGCACAAGGCCTGAAGACAATTAAGTTCACGAACTCATCCTAGGAAAAGTGCTACATACCTCATTGCTGAACATCACTATAGTCACCTTTGACGTACTCCCCTTGAGACACTATGCACTGATGCCAGCGCCTAGTCCACCTTTCAAAGCAATTTTGGAAATCTTTTTCTGGAATAACCATCAGAGCTATCGTAGTATTACCCTTGATGTCCTGAATGTCATCAAAATCTCTTCCTTTCAATATTTCCTTTATTTTGGGGTTAAGAAAGAAGTCATTGGGGGCCAGATCAGGTGAGTCGGGAGGGTGTTTCAATACAGCTATTTGTTTACTGGAGAAAAACTCCCTCACAGACAGTGCCTTGTGAGCTGCTGCATTGCCGTGATGTAAGAGCCATGAATTGTTGGCAAAAACGTTTGGTTGTCTAGCTTTTTCCTGCAGCCTTTGCAGCACTTCCAAATAGTAAACTTGGTTAACTGTTTGTCCAGTTGGTATAGATTCATAATGAATCATCCCTCTGATATCAAAAAAGGTTAGCATCATTACTAATGCAACAAGTTTGTAAACCTAATTGTTAGACCTCTTATATACTGGGGGTGCCAAAAAAATGTATACAACATTGGTCAATGTTGCTCAAGCAGTAGTTCACCGTAATCAGAAGTGTCTGGGTGCTGATGGTAACCACTGTGAGTACCTCTTGTAACTGCAGAAGTCAAATGTAGCTTTCATTCATCTTTTATTATCAGTATATATTGAGTATTACAATTTTAATTGTTTTTCCTTTCTTAAAATGTGTATAAAATTTTGGCACCCTTTGTGTGTGTGTGTGTATATATATATATATATATATATATATATATATATATATATATATATATATATATCCAGAATAGAGAGACACAAACAAGATTGAATTAGTGAATTAGAAAAGGGAGCTGACAGTTTGTTTGTTTTTTGAGAAAATATTCTCTAAAATTCTCAAACATGTCTTTTCAAACTGTCTTTACAAAAAGTCAAAGATATAACTACTAAAACAGAAATAAGAAACATGAAGAAAACATTGGGAGCTATAATATCTGTGCAATTAAACAATCCATAAGGAGAGAACAGAGAGAGTAGATGAGAACAAGGAAAAACAAAACAGAAACTAACAGAAAATAATTCTCTGAGTTGAAAATAAATGAAATATATTAGTTTGAAAGGAAGACTAAGCCCAATTACTAAATAATACACCGATTTGGACATATCTTCCTGAAATTACAAATTTTCAAGGTAGAATAAAGAGAATTCCTAAAGTTCCATTTATTTGAAGGCGTATTTGAAGGAGTATCAGGTTAACAACAGACTTCTCATGAGCAATACTAGAGGAAAGTTCATTTATAGTTTTAACATATTTGATACAATTTCCTAATAGGAGACAATTGAAATTGTCATTAGACACTTTGTTTCACATGGATTAAATATACTAACAGAATTGTTGAAATCAAATCTATGTATAATATTCACTTCACAATTATAACAATAAGCAAAATAGCTGTATGTAAAATATTTTACATAAAAGATGCTACCTAAGAGCCTAATACATTTTAGCATGATGAAATAATATTATTTTGAATATATCTAGTTTTATACATGTTTTGTGATGTTGAGGAATAAAGGTGTAGATAAAATAACATAGGACCTAATGCACATTAACTGCTTTAATTATTATAATTAGAGTTGATGTTGCAAAACTGCCTTATAACCATGGAAAAATCGATCTATAACAGGGAAAGTGTTAAAAAATAAAACCAAATTTAAGAAAATGGGAAAGAACGCAAATTTGATGCCTCAAATTCTCAAATCAGGATTTATTAGTAGTTTCAAATTGAGGTCTTTGAAATTTTTAAAATACAAAGCACTCAGTTTTCATCAGGAAGTATGTGTACTTAAGAGAATTAACAAACAAAACAAAAACATATTGGCAAAATCTACAAATACAAAGTAAAACTCTATCAATCTCTATCAATAGTTTAAAGCAGGATTCTTCAACCCTGACTGTACATTATCACCCCCTGGGGAGATTTAAAAAGTATCTCTGCTGAGGACCCAGCCCCAGAGATTCTTATTGAATTGGCCTGGATGGAATCACCGGAATGGAAGCTTTAAATGCTCCCTAGGAGGTTCTAATGTTCAGCCAGGGATGAGAACCACTGTTTAGAGTTAATAGTATTGGCTATTAGCACATGTATGCACTATTAGCACATGTATAAATATATAAACAGATTTAATTATATCCTTTAAAAATATACAGAAACCAGGTATGGGACAGGAGGTTACATGTCCCCTATCATATTTTTACTTCTGCTCTGTCACCACCAATGACAAGGAATTCACAGTGTCTGGCACCCAGTAGTCAGTTAAATAAATTTTTGTTGAAATGTGAATTGAACTCTTTCCTGAAGTTACCTAATGCATCATTCCTTGTAATATTCCTCTTTGGTGTTTTTAAATGTGTAAGTCCTTTCCCATGGCATAATCAGTGTCATCACTATCTGTATTTTCTATACTTGTTGTGGCTGTATTAAAAATAGCAAATTATACTTATATCCTATTTTATTCTCTTGGGATTGTCAAGCTGCTCCTTTACCTATATGCTTATTTTCATTATAGATACACATCTCTAATTCACTTCCTCTTCATCATTATTTTGATAACCTTAGACTAGGGAAAGAGGAATACTGTTCACATTAACCTAACAGAAAAAGCAAAGATATGTTTACACATAAAATAAACTAAAAGTTATATTAATTGGAAGGACATTGGTTAATTTTTAAATTTTCATTGTGAATGCTTTTAATTGTAGGCAATTTGGAGGAAAGAAAGCCATAGGCCAGGTGGCAGTCCCTCCCTTTTCCATTGTCATCTATCCTTGCCCCCACCTCTAGCAGATTATAACAACCTGAGAAAAGTATTTACCCTTCCATGTTAAAGAAGCAACAGAACTGGATAGATGAGGTAAGCCACAGAAATGCAATGCCATAGACTAAAGAATGGTCCTGTATTCATTTTTGTTTGTTTGTTTTTTTAATGCATGACAAATTAAGACAAACTTATTAGTTTATAACAACACAGGTTTAATATCTCCTATTTCTCATGGGTTAAGAGTCCAGGTATCCTCCAACTTAGGTTCTCACAGGCTGCTGACATGGTGTTGGCAAGATTGTATTCACCTTTGGAGACTTGACTGGGGAAGAATCCATTTCCAAGTTCATTTGAGTTGTTGGCAGAATTTATTCACTTGTAGTTAAATGATTGAAGGCCCCAGTTCCTACCTGCCTGTGAGCTGGAGTCTACCTTTAGGTTCTAGAGACAGCTCACATTTCTTGTCACATGGGCATCTTCAACTTGGCTGCTTACTTCAAGTCTGCAAGGAGAGTATCTAGCACCAATCTTCTAAGATGGAGTTTTATAGCACATAACCTAATACTAAGTCTGTAACACCTTATGCCTTTTGCCACATGGTATTGCTTATAAGATGATAACAAGCCCCCTGCACACTCAACAAGAGATAACATAAAAGTCTGAACACAAGAGATGAGAATTATTCAAGTCACCTTGAGGTCTGCCAGAGATCCCAATAAATGTAAGCTTGATTATTTATATAGGGAGAGGTGCTCATCCTAGCATAAAAGGAATGGGTGGAATACTAGAAAAAGTTCTTAAGGATATAGAAACTCTGCCAGTCCTTTCCTGTATGCAAAGTTAGTAAAGTTCTTGTGTGGTACAGGAAAGGGAAGTCAGTAGGCCCTTGTTCCTGTATATATATATTTCAGGTGTGAAACCAGCTGATGATGAATTAATAAGATCTTTATTTAATTTTATCATCTCTAGAGTTTAATTAGATAGTTTGGGGAAGCTCAAGAAAATAGGACTTCCTTGTTTCTAGCACCCCTTCCTGTCCAAAGTCAAGATTCCTCTAGTACACTTAGAAGAAAATTTGGTATGATTTATATATGTACCAATGCTGCTTTCATACTTCTCATTCTTTCCACTTATCTTTTTATTGGTTCCTCTCATGGGAATGCTCATATTCTCGTTCTTGATTTCCTCTCTGAGGACTTCCCTTCTTTCATTTATGAGAACAGTTGTAATTCATTATCAGTAAAGCTAGGACTCAGAAGAAGAAATGTCATCTTAGAAAGATGACTCATATTTTAGAATTCAAAAATAGGGATGTTATGATACTAAAAATGATGGTAATCATTGAAACAAGTTAAAATAGTGATAAACATAAATTATTTTGATGAATGTAGGTGTGAATAAGATTATAAAGATTGATAAATGCTTTTCAAACATAAGAGTTTTTGTGCTCACTTTGGGAGCATATATACTAAAATTGGAACAATACAGAGATTAGCATAACAACTGTGAAATGCTGACATGTTAATTCGTGAACTATTCTATATTTTTGTGACAACAGTTAACAATACTGTATTGTATATTTGACATTTGCACAAAGGGATAGAGCTTAATATTCTCACCACACACACAGAAAATTGTAACTATGTAGAGGTAATAGATATGTTAACTAGCTTGATCATGGTGACTTTTATGATGTTTACATAATTCAGAACATCATGTTGTATATCTTAAATACATAGAATTTTTATACATTAAAGTATATCAATAAAGCTTCTAAAACTAAAATATGCACATATATATACACATACACACATATATGTATATATATATATATATATATATATATATATATAATTTATTAAAGGGAAGGTTTGTTGTCATTTGGGATTTTTACTTAGTCTATAAACTCTCATGGATCTTTCATTCTAAAAATCAGACACTATAAACAGAAAAGACATAATTAATATTCATCCTGTGTAAACCAGTTCATATGCAAGTCTGAATCTGTGTGCTAATAGAAAAAAGTAAGTTTTAATCAATAATTTTGATTATTTAAAATATAGGTATTTAGTTTTCATTTTCTTCTTTGTGTGATGTGATTTTCACTGTAGTATAGAAAAAATATTTAACTAATATTTATGCTAAATTGGAAAATATGATTCAATTTTCAGTGAATGACCAATTTTCTTGGTTCATATGCCTTCTGAGGCCACTACTATAATTTGTAATAAGAAGACCATTGTTTTATATTGATGATAGGTAGATCTTACCTCTTTTTATGCTAATGCTAGCCTTTTTCTCTGAATTTCAGAGAAACTCCAGGAAACCTTATTTGTTTCCAGGTATTGGTCAAGGAGAGGAAACATACGAGTAGTTCCAAGTGTCCTGAAAACTATTTTTTGTCTAAAGAATTCAAAATCCTGTAAATCTTCCAGAACAAATGTTAAGCTCAGAATTAACTTAGGAGAGCATCTGAGTTCTTCCAGAAATTAATGGAACTAGTTATGTAGGATTTTCTGTATATAATGATATACGAGTTTTAGTAAATTCTTAGTGAGGACTGAGGTCCTCAATTACCCCAGCTGTCAGGAGCTCAGAATTCTAGGTATATGTGATGATGAATTTCTATTTTTCAGAAGAAATTTAAAAATTTGCATCGAGCAGCAATGGAGAATCCCTGCTAACACTGCATTATCAAGTGTATACCCAGACTTTGCAGTCATAATTATAAAGCTTACATTTACCTTATGTCTTTAACACTCCCAAGCATGAAGAAACTAGACTTGAATGAGGATAAAGTAAAATAAACTATTTTCCCTTGTTTTTTCCTAAACTGCTACGTGGTTCTTGATCAATGATTTTGCTCCCAGGACATTTGGAATTCTCTGGTGGTGCTTTTATTGTCTTAACTTTGGGGAAAGGATGCTATTGCATCTAATGGGAGGAGGCCATGAGTGGTGCTAAACATTGTACAATGCTCAGTACAAATCATGTGTTCAAAAAATCATTTGATCTAAAATGTACATAGGTTGATTTACCCTGCAGAGATGTACTTGGTAATTAAGGAAAAAACAGAATTACTCTATACTTTCAATGGACAACTACTAAATTAGTCAGACAATTTCTTTAAAAATGCTACTATGCTGTTGAATGTCAACTATAATTTGATATATATGGATATGGATATATATATATACATATATATATCAAATTATAGTTGACATTCAATAATATGTATATATATATTCAATAATATACATATATATATTCAATTATATATATATGTATATTATATATATGGAGTACAGCACAGGGAAGAGACTCAATAGAATTATGACAGTTATATATGATGTCAGAGGGGTAATAGATTGGAGGAGGAGGGTTTCACTTTGTGAGGGGTGTTTTGTGAGGGGTGTAAATGTCTAATTATAACATTGTTTTTTACACCTGAAAATAATCATAAAATAAAGTAAAAAAAAGCACTATTTTGTAAACATACACACAGTGAATTTTACTTTTTTATTTCTTATGCTACAGATTTCCAAAAATCGTAAAGCATTTTTAGATTTCTTAACATCAACAGTTGAGAGGAAAATGATGAAAATTGCATAAATGTGCGATATAATTTTGTTGTGATGTTTAATAGCTTGCAGAGTGTAAGATTATATATATGCATATATATGTATATATGTGTTTATATAATCTATGTATTATATATATATATATATATATATATATATAAATTATTTTTTCTGTTCTTTTGTACATTAGATCTTATGTGAAAGTGAAAAGGTAAAATCTTCAGCATCAGAAAATAATACTGGCAATACGATCTCTATGAAATAAGACTACTCATTTTCCAGTAGTTTTTTTTTTTTTCTCATAAAAATGCTGTTGAACTGCTACTCTAACACTTCGATTCATGAAATATTTATTGTACTTACCATAGATAGTGCTGTGGAGGTTGGATAGAGTACATATTATTCTTGCCTGGACAAGTCACACTTTTCCACATGGCTGACCACTTAAAATTTTGACTAATCTAATGTTTAAACAAACTTCAATTTTATTTTTTATAAGCTATTTATAGAGAAACAAAAAGGAGACTTTACTTTTCTAGTTCAAGTCATTAATACCACAGGATGAGCTTTAGAAGAGTCAATTTAGACATAGACATGCTTTCTTATTGCTTTGTAAAAATGCTACTTGCAAAAGATCAACTAGCTAGTCAGATCACTTCGATTGCTTTATTTAGCTAGAAAAATGGTCAATACTGCAAAATATCTTGCAATGGTCAGTCTATTTATGTAATAAGTTATATTGGAAGATGAAGTTGTTAGTCTAATTATATTACAGAGATTGATAGCAAAGAGCCATTCTCAAGTTTAATGAGATGACTGATTCGCTCCAAGGAACTGGACCCATCTATTCTAGTTCCACTACAAATTTGATACTGTGACCTAGACACTAACTCTCTCTATAGCTGTCATGAGAAGTTTGAAATTTTATGGATTTTTCATCCACATAAGATGATAAGAATATTTGGTTTAAAAAAAAATTCTCCATTTATGACCCCCAAATTGGTTTAGCAGTCACCTGAATGATGACTATGTCTCCCTCTTTTCTTTGTCAACAGTCTGTAATGTCTTGATTTTAACATTTTGATTAAGTTGTTCAGTTAAGAAAAGTAAGGCCATCCAAAGCCAGATGGAGCCTTCAGTTTGAAGGAACGTAGCCGGGACAAAAGATACTCTTATGGATAGTTAGGCAAAAGTGTCAGGTCTTCAGAGAATGGCAATAGAAGAAAGCTCAAGCTGTTAGAAATGTACAGAAGCAGCGTCCGAGTCCTGTTGTCTGTCAGGTAGAGAATGGTTTAGTCAGGTTCTAGTAGGTGCCCACCAGTGGTAGATCTGTACTTAGAAGTGCTAGCAGGTCTGAGGATCATCTTATTTCCATTGAAAGCCAGTAATACATCCTAATATAGTGAGCAGAATATCCAGACTGCTTGTTCAAATATCAGCTCTACTGCTTGCTAGCTATATATAGAGAGATAGATATTTTAAATACTCTGTATCTCAGTTTCTTTATCTGTAAAATCACAAAATAACTGCACGTCTATGGTTGTTGCGAAAATCGAAAGAATTAATGTTTGTATCAGTAACATACTGCACATAGTAAAATATTTACTATGGTAAATATTTTAGCTTCAGATACTAACCTTAAAAATTAGAGACATCAAATATGTTTTCATTTTTTTACAAATATGTTTAACTTTTGTGTTAGTATAGGCAATACAGTGATTCTAGTTAAATTAACTTATATAATTTAAATTCAGACATTTTAGTATAAAATTTTATTAAGAGGTGTTCATCTTGATAGTTGTTTTTCTGCATGAGCTAGGGTTTAGGCTTTAATCATACCACAATTAAGTTGGCCTAAATTAAATAGGACCTAATTATTTAGTGTTTTCAAAAAAATGAATGAAAATCTTAAAAAACAGAGTTACACTGGATGTGAAAGTAATTTACAAATCACAGAATTCTAGTGCATAGACTCTGGCTTTGGGATTAAATGGGGACAATAAAAGAATTACAGTGTTCAGTGATTTCATGGATATCATTTAGTTCAGGGTGAAATTCTAAATAGGCTCAAGAAGAATTTACATAAATCATAAGTAATGCACCAAAGAAATTATGGATATTTGAGTTCCATAATTATATTCTAGGATTTTTTTTTAGGCAATTGTTTGAAAGGAAATTATAATTCTCTTCCCAAAGCAATCTTTATTGCTCCTATTAGAGAATAAATATTATTCCAGTCAGATTATTTTTAAATGAGTAGTATAAAATGGTGTATAAAATAGAAAGAATGGTATAAAATAAAAAGAATGGTGAATTTGAATCAGAGTTGGGGTACCTGTCTGGGTTTTGGTTCTGTATAGCTATATGGGTACTAGTCAAGACAATTAATTTCTATGAATCCTTTTCAGATGTAAAGTAAATAATAATTCCTATCTTTATTTCACCTTTTTGATTAAGGTCACTTGAAAACAAGTTTTGAGGTCTCTGTAAACATTTAAACGATATCAAATGTAAGTGATAATAGTTATTATTTTCATTATTATATTGCCATTATTAACTAGTGAAATCAATCCACTGGTCCATTACTATGATCATTTTTAAATAAATCACATCCATCCCAGAATGCTTAATGATAGTTTTTAAATATCTACAGATGACAGACATTTATCTGAATTATCTCATATATTTAAGGTTTTAGACAAATTTCAGTTAAATGAAAAAAAAAACTCTTTGAAAATTTAAAAATGCTACATACTTTAATTTTATTTTAAATTCATTCAAAAACTAAAAATTATATAATTTAAATTCAGACATTTTAGTATAACAACTAGTTGAGGAATAAGCAGCTCAAGGGAAAACTGAGGTGGCCCACACTAATGAATAAACCATGCCCTGAGCATATGGACCTCTTTTAGAAATGAGAATCTGAGTTCACTGAACTTAATTTTAACATATATAAATACTCATTTTTAAAAAAAAAACACACCATCTAGTGATTTTTATAAGATTAATTTTACTTCCTTTTACATTATTATTTTACAGAAAAGGGAAATCATCAAACACATGCCTAATAGTTCATTTTCAAATAAGATCAAGAGTAGAGAATTTTGAATATAAATATGGAAAGTCAGAAAGAAGCTGTGTGACTAATTCACTGGGAACTGTGACATGAAATGGTCAGGTTAGGCACATAGACCACTCTAAATTAGTCCTAAGAATAAGAAGCAATCTAGGCTAGAAAAAGTTTATGAATTCTTTTCCAAACAGCTCTACTTTCATTACAGTTTATAAACCAACATATATGTATATGCAAGTCACATTTACAACATTTTTATTGCTGCATACATAAAGAAAATACTTTTATTTTGCAACTCCAAAATTCCATAATAGTCTCTTCTTATTGAGGTCGACGTTCAGTAGCTTTGTTCCACTCTTTCACTGTCTTTCTCAGTGCAGATACCAGGGTCCCTGCTGAACGGACAGTGAACCATATGCCCCATGTCTAATGTCAGTTGACTCAAAGGGCTAAGTTCTGATTCATGCTTGACCGATCTGTTTTCTATCTATGGAGTTGGACTTGGTATTAAGGGTATATCAATTCTACTTAGCTTATGAGGACTTGGTCAATGAAGCACAAAGAGAAAATAGGCTGAGGTGGGGGCAAGAAAGAGGGAGACAGAGAAAGAGAGGGGCGGGGGCGGAGAGAGAGAGAGAGAGAGAGAGAGAGAGAGAGAGAGAGAGAGAGAGAGAGAGAGAGAGAGAGAGAGAGAGAAAGAGAGAGAGAGAGAGAACATCAAACAAACAAACAAAACCAGAATCAAACTTAGAGCACAGCAGAAAGAAGAAACCGGGTAGCTCTGGAAAGGCTATTATGCTAGTAGATTTCTGGTTCCGTGCAAGTCTCAATTACACTGTCTGTCCTAGGTTTAATTAAGGTTCACCTTTTTCCTTTATATTAAATTCCCTTTTTCTGCTTAAGCCAGTAGGAGTAAATTTGAGTTGTTTTCAACAAAATAACTTGCCTCTGGAATAAAAAGACACTAACTTGCACAGTGTATAAATTTTAAGTGAAAAAAAAAAAGATATACAGAATCTAAGAAGCAGATTCACAGGCCACACTATTTGTCAATGACCAAGGTGGCTTAAAACTCCATTATTCTATTGCTACTTCTTTGTTCAACGTTCTTTTTATATGGTCCATTATATTTGCCTTCATATATGTTTTTTTAAATTTAGATTCCCTTATTATCTTTGTCTCCTCATTCCACCCCACTAGATCTCATGTAGTCTAAATCTAACTCTACACTTTAGCAAAGATAAATTCCTACAATTTGGTGAGGGAAAAAAATAAACCCGATGAAAAACACTGCAAACATTTTATGTCTTCAATTAGAGGAATACAGTTTTCCGAACATGTATTTTTAAATATAGAGGTTTTAGTTTACCATAAGCGACAGAACTTTCCTTGAGGATATAGCATTGCACTCCTAACATTATTCCTAGGTAGGGGATCTCTTTGAAATGCGAAAAAATATGTATGATATATAGTTTATTAAGCTCTAACAAAAAAAAAAAGAGAGCAGAGATAAGGATTTACTCATTCATTCATGAACAGTTCTTACCAATTTTCTTACAAGGGAAGACTACAGATTTAGGGTACAAAGAACAACATCCAACCAACAAGCATTTTTAGCACCTTACAATTAAGAGCAAAGCTTTCTAAAACTCCAGCTGTGTATTTCTTTTAATTAGCTCATTACTCAGTATAACACATATTGCAAGTATTCCTTCTTGAATAACATCCTTGAATAATGCAGCTGGGAGTATAGTCAGTTGAGCATCGATGCATCTGGGCATCTGAAAAGATGAAAATCAAATGTGAATTCTGATGAAGTAATTTCATTTTGAGCCTTTCATATTTCTTCACCCCTAAATTAAAAAGAAATGAAACCTCGAGTTCAGCTGGTTCACTGTCTACTCCATGCCAATTCACATTTTCGAATGATAAAAGTATTTTGCTCCAAATGAATACTAAACAAAAAATTCTATTTTCTCACCCAGTGGTGAGATTTTTTTTTTTTTTTTGTATGGAGCCTATAGTAATTTTCTCTGTTAACATAATAGCTAACCTGCTTTGTGAATGGAGGTGAATATGTTAGTATTGCTAATATAGCTTAATGATGTTGTAATTACTCATTATGAAACATTATCTTCTTTAAAATCACTCACTTAGAGTATGTTTAGTTTCAATGAGAACTCTATTGTGAAATAACTATAATGATTATCCTGGGATAACATTTTCATTGTGAAATAATATCAGTAAATTTCCAGAAACCATTTTTTCACTGCATACTTATTTATAATGCAGCGAATGCCTTCAGGAATTTAATCAGCTGATATCGCCATCATTTCAAACACTATGTCCATGAAATTCAATCAACATAATGAAAATATCTCCTTTGTTTAGTTATATGTGTGATAGTCAATTTAAGTTACAGTATAGATTTCAGTTTTAGCTCGCATCTGTTTTGTGTTAATATAATATTTAAATACATTTAACTTTAAAGTTTAAGAGTATAAAAAGGTCTTTTTTATTTATTAACTTATTCATTTATTTTTCTAACAAATATTTATTGAAGACTCATTATGTTCAGAAATGGATAATACAGTGCTGGCTATCAGATCCACAGGTTTTTAGATAAAGGGATACCATCTTATAAACAAAAAGAGTCTGCATGCCTGTCAGATTGGGTAAATAATAAAGTGACAATATAAAATGCTAGCTAGGATGTAAAGAAATGGGATCACTCATACATTGCTGGTAAGAAAGCAACTAATACAACCACTGTAAAAAGGTTTTTGGCAATTTCTTATAAAACAAAATATGCAATTATAATATGACCCGACATGTATACTCCTGGGAATTTATCCCAGAGAAAGGAAACCTTGTCTTCACACAAAACTCTGTACACAAATATTTATAGTAATTTTATGTGTTATAGTCCCAAACTGAAAAGAGTCCATATGTCCTTCAAAAAGTGAGTGGTTAGAGAAACTGCAGTACATACACACCACGCAATACTATTCATCAATACAAAAGAATTTAACTCTTGATTCATGTAACAAATTAGATGAAACTCCAGGTAATTGTGCTGAATGAAAAAAAAATTCAGTTCTCAAAAATTAAATACTACATTATTCCACTTGCATAATATTTTTAAAATGATAAAATTATTGAAATGGAAACAGGTTAGGGGTAAGGAGAGTGTAGTGGGAAGGAGAGATAGATGTAGTTAAAAAAGGGCAACTTAAGGCATCTTTGTGGTGATGGACTGTTCAGTATCTTGACTGGGATGGGGGAATGTATGAATATACCAATGTGATGAAATTATATAAAACTAAATACATACACATACTCAAGTGAGTATAGATAAAAGTGGTGAAATCTAAGTAAAATCAGTGTATTGTGCCAATGTTGATATTTTGATTGTGATGTAATATAGTTTTGCAAAATTTCCTTTAGGGAAAACTGGGAATCCATGAGTTCTCTCTGTATTATTTCTTACAACTGCATTGAATATACAATTATGTTTTTTTAATTAAAATTTATTGGGGTGACAATGGTTAGTAAAATTACATACGTTTCAAGTGTACAATTCTGTAATACATCATGTATATATAACACTGTGTGTTCACCACCCAGAGTCAGTTCTTCCTCCATCATTATGTGCTTATTTGACGCTGCTTACCCTCATCTACCAACTCCCTCCCGGCTCACCCTCTGGTAACCACTAAACTATTGTCTGTGTCTATGAGTTGTTGTTTCTTTATTTGTTTTGTCTTGTTCCTTTGTTGCTTTCAGTTTTATATCCCACATATCAGTGAAGTCATATGGTTCTCGACTTTTTCTGTCTGACTTATTTTGCTTAGCATAGTAATCTCAAGATCCACCCATGTTGCAATTATCTTAATAAAATTTTGAAAATAATACTACAATCAAATGAGAGAGTTGCTTTCACAGAAGTCTGAATAAGATATAGTAGGACTACAAGGAGAATATAGTGCATGAGTGCAATGCAATTGTGTGCATTTTTTCCACTGTTGATATATTGATTGATTCATCCACTCATTCAGTATGTATTTATTGAGCACCTAGTGTGTGCTAGGTATAGATTATAAAGCAGTGAATGAAACACAAACATTCTTGGCCTCATGTTTTTCTATTCTACCGAGGAGATATAAAGCTTTTAAAAAAGTGAGTTAGATGTATAGTATATTAAATGGCATGAACAAAAATAGATATTGAATAGAGAAGAAAAATAAAGCAGTAAGGTTGGGGTGGGGTAGGTGACTAGATTATGTAGGGCCCTGTCAGGAATGATAAATACTTTCATATTTACTCTGAATGAAAAGGGCAATCTGGGAGAGGAATACCATTTAATTAATTAATTAATTAATTAATTAATTAATGTATTTATTTTTGTGGTGACTAATTCAATTACAAAAAGTTCACATATCATATGTTTAAAGCTGGATGAGTTTTTACTGAACTTATTATACAATCAACACTCAAATAAAAAATAAAATCCACCTCATGGAGCCCACCTCATGCAACCTTCTATTCACAGCAAATCTAGCAAGGAAACACATGAATAAAAAAAAAGAAAAATTAACTCTTCTAATTTGGAGTCGATTTTCTGGATCTGGAGCCAAAAGAATCTGTTTCTGAACACTGATTCCACCTCTAGCTATTTACTGGCCTTCAGTTTTCTCATTAAATGATAATAATGAATTTAGTTTATAGGATATTATGAACATCAAAGGAGATAATGAAAGTGCATTAAAATTAGTAACGCATGTATACTTTGAAGTTCTTATTAGAACAAATAGAAATTTTGATTTATTTCACAGCTACAAGTCTAATTCTTTTAAAATAGTTTTATCATTTGAAAGTTATAGTTAGGGTTTAAATTCCTTGATTAGTTCTTGCTTTCTTCTAGTAATCCAGGCAGGTATCCCTTTTGTTTTTCATTTTCATTTTTCAACACATACCAATTCAACAACATGTCTTTCTCTAGATATGTTGCTGTGATAAATTTTGAATAATATACCTGTTTTAAAATTATACTGATTAAATGTGACAAAGTTGGTATAAATCTATATATCTTTCCCCAGATGACAAGAAAAAATTCATGTGAATTGTCAAACAAAATGCATCAGCTTCTATGTTAAGTTTCTATTAGTTTTTCTTTTTTCTTTCCCCCCACTTCAGGGGGTTTGGTTTCTTAGTGAGGGGATGAATGAAAAATTTGTTATGTGTACTTATAAAATTCAATAAAATTAACTAACATGTCAAGTCATTTTAATTTAATTTTTTGTGATAAAAATGTTTTTTGTTATTCTATTCTGCAGGTGTTGTACATTCACATTTTTTTACAGAACACAGTGATAGCACAATAATCATGTTTTACTTCTGTTTTACGACTTTTTAAAACTCTTCCCTCTTTGATAAAACTTTCACAATGTAGTGTTTTCTATGTTTTTTATTCAAACTTAAAAGAATAGTGTAACAAAGAGCCCACACTGTTTATTATATTACTGTGGATGATATTTTTGCAATTAACTTTAAGTATGAATGTTTTAGTATTCCTAGAATTTAAGTAAATGGGAACCACTAATTTAGGATTACGGGTATATATTTCATTGTCCTAATATTGCCTAATGTGTTCTTTCTTGCTAGAAAACATCTCAAATTAGACTTGGTTTTATTTTTCTTTAAAGTTGAAAACACGCATTTAGTAGTCTTAATAGCAGTTTAAAACAGAACCAGTGAAACAAAATGAGGGCCCTTAGTGGCAGAGAATAACTGGATTCTAATCTTTCAGCCAAAAATTACCAAGTGACTACTATGTATTGGGTTCTGGTGAACAGTAAGACAATGAGTATGTTGTTCCATGAGGAAGTCAGCACCCTAGTGATAATTGAGCCTTGACTATTTTATTTCATATGCTTTAAAATAAGCCAATCTTCTCATAATTACATTATTTACCTGAGTCAAATTAAGCCAAATACCTTATGTCAACTTGTTTCCCAAAAATTATTAAAGATAAAGAGATTAGGTATACAGTTTTAATTATAGTCATAATTTCCTTATGCATTTGATTAATTTTCCTCATTTTAATTCTGTACATAAAGCAAAGAGAAATAAAGAATAGCTCATTTCTTATTGAAAACACGAATCATTTTGTTACCAACAATTACATTGTTTTAATAGTTGTTTGGTCCTGATGAATGAGTATAAGTAGAACCTGAGAGATGCAAAAGAATTCCAAAATTAGATTCATTCTATTTTAATACAATGACAGTTTTCTTCAACAACTGCACTTGATAAAAATGTAGATAAATAGTTTCAAACAATGCTAACCACAGAATTTAAACTCATGCTTAACTAGTGACAGAATTTCTTTTCAATATAAGAATAATTTTTTAGGCATTCAAAATTTTTTATATTGATCATATTGAGATAACAGGATTATATGTGTCATGACAAATCCTTTGCTTTCCTGAAATAAACTTGGAACAAGATTTATAGATTACATCTGCTAATGAGATCATTTCTACCAAATATTGCAGTGAACTCAAGAAAGGTATTGTCTTACTATATTGTCTTTTCTTTGGATAGACTTAGAATTTCAATCACATGCAAAGCACTCTTCTAATGGGAATTTCTGAGTCTAAACAAGAAGTGACAATTAGAGTTGTTTACATTTAGGTCATCATGTTTGGATTATAACTCCATTATCTTATTCATGAGGATAGCCTCCTGACTAAAAATCAGCTAATATATTGTCTAGAGTTTACAATCTAGACAGTAATCTATGAAGTGGTCAACAGACCATTCCACTCCTCAGAATTTCCCTGGAGGGATTACAAATTCAAGTGCATATAATGGCCAAATAACATTTGTTATGGTGTTTGTAATATTTTAAATAATATTTCAGCAGGGGCAGTTCTATATCATGTGTGTGTGTATGGGGTGTGTGTGTGTGTGTGTGTGTGTGTGTGTGTGTGCATGTGTGTGTCAGATTAAGCTACATCCCAGATGAGTGGTGACACCATTGCTCAGATCAGTTACTCTCTCTATAGATTAGTTACATTTAGCTAGAAAGATCTCATGTGAGAGATGGCTCTATAAACACTTCAAGCTACGGATCAACATAGCAGTTTGCTAATTAATTTTGCTAATTCCAAAAATAAATGTCACCATTTTCTTATGAAAATATTGAAATCCATATTTCACAGATTAGCTAAAATATTCTTAGGGGCACTCCTTTCAGGAAATGCTTCTTAAGACTCACCTTACATCCTCTTAGCCTCACCTCTAATTCTAGCAGACAATGCCCTAAACATTTCATGCAGGCTTCCATGCAGTTTATAATGACCAACACCCTACCAAATTGGAGTTGTCCTTTATTTAGTTGACGAAGAAGTACAGGCAAAGTATATCATACATCAAGAATGTATAGCCAACTGGTGATCTGTGAAGCACTGTTAAAATTTATTTAATGTTCTCAAATATGCTAAGAAACACCTGTTAAAACAAAATTAAGTAGGTTACTTTATTATAAGACAACTCAACACCTTCGATATGTGAAAGAATCCTGTACTGTGCTTTCAAAAAAGGGATTCTACAAAATGTACTTATGTATATTACTAACACCCAGAAAACACACACACACACACACACACACACACAGTGGGGAAGAAGCTATAGCAAGGTATTAACGGGACTTAACATATGGTAAGCTCTGTCTAGTTTCTAGTTTCTAAATTCTCAACAAGGGCATATGCTGCATATTTAAATAAAGAAAAAATCAGTGTCAGATATTTTTATCTACCCACATTCATAATTTTTGTCAGGAATCAAAATGATTCACTTAGGTAAGGGTAGTTGGCAGCTATTATCTTCATCAATTGAGTAAAAAACAAATAAAAACTCATCAAGGAATAAAGTAGGGACTTTTCCTGATTGGATTCCCCAGAAAACTGGAAGTGATTTTCTGAACATAGTTACTTTACCCTGGAAAGGCCTATGATGTCTGATTAGAAATAGGGTCTACTTGACTACCTCTTTAGAGTACCAGCAGAGTTGTGGACCTGTATTTTCAAAGCAGTGATGCTGGAGTAGGCCACGCAAAACAATGAGGACACAACTACTGATGTTTACCAAAGACATCAGTGAATCACAGAATTTCACTTTGGTTTGCAGGATTCAGTTAACTCTTTCTACCTCTCATATTTTTCTTTTTATTGACACTTTTCTCTGTGGTGCCCTCACCTTTGAATTCAAACACAAACTTTCCCCTGAAATGGCACTAATTAAATCACATGTGAATCTTTAATTAACGTTTATGTTACAAGTAATGCTTTCCTAATATAATCACTTTACTAAACAGGGGTCCTATTTCTGGAGAAACTAGGAGAAGGCCATATACCATGAAACATTTAGCTGTCTTCAGTACTGTGGATAGAGAGAGCAAATCAGTCCACACTTTGATCTGTTTTCCCTTGTGTTTTGCCTTTCTCTTTAAGGTCTAAGTAATCTGAGCATTTACTCCTGAATACACTAATTTACTTGTTCCAAGTGTTTTAATCTACTCATAATATTGATACTATGCTACATATTTAATAAGTTAAGGAATTTCAGTATGCACTCCAATTGTGATGACTTTTGTTGATTCTTTAAATAGATGTACTTGCTGCCAACTCTCAGGGACAGGAAATGGATGAAACATGGTTCTGGTCTAGTAAAAGAACACTCTAAACTGATGTTGTCTGAAATTATTCTAGTGTTTCTCATGCATTTTCTTTTTTGTTTTTTGTTATTCAGTTGCCTGTAGTATAACAAGCATGTAAATTTGATAGTCTTAACAACAATCCATATTGGATATAATATGTTATTACCTTTATAAGAAAGCATTAATTTCCTAATCATTAGAATAATAATGAGGTGGTCATTACTAAACGTCTCATTCCCAATGGGAGTATGTAGTATATAAACTGCTATAGGCCTCTTTAAATTTAAGAAAATGGCAATGTTTTATCTAAAATTAGCTTTATACCATATATTGTCTTTCTTATTAAAATGTCCTTCGCAACACTTTTAGAAGTGTTTACCCATTTTTTTAAAAATTATACTGGGATCACTTAATTTCAATATTATTTGTACGACACATTTGCTTGTTTTTCAAGATGGTAGACAAACTGGTTGCTTAGTGTATTCACAGACATGCCTCATATAAAGAAGCTGCACTTTTGATCACAGTACCTAAATCTGTCACCCTAGGTGTTGTAGTTATAGCCAGGTTCAGACAACCTATTTGATTATTACAACTCAGTGGCCATTGCCTTCATGGATGAATTCTTATTACAACATCACAGATGGCTGGAACACATCTTCATTGATTGTTGGAATTAACCATGCATCAACTTATTGTGACATGAACTGTTTTCTCAAGAGAAAGAATAAGGAAATGACCAGATGTAGTAGTAATTTGATTTCTGGACATTCGTATGAGAAGTATATTTGTTCAGAATATGTATTATTAAAAATGGACATTTATTTAGTATAGTTCAGTTTTAAGGAAAAACTTTTATAGATCCAATACTGAAACTAGAACAAAAATAAATTTTAAAAAAATCTAGTTTGATTAATTATCACCACATATCAATTAGTTAGACTTCATTATTCAAAGGAATATATATTTTTAATGAGAGTGGGGTATGGATAACATAACTAGAAAAATAAGTGAACCCATTGGAATAAATATGGAAATAATATATAATGAAATATCAGGTTAAAAATTCCATTTAGCTTGTGTTCTCCTCTAAATGATCAGTGGCCCTGTGGGACACTTGATGTTGCAACATGTATGATTAGCACAAAAATTGTTATTTATGTATTTGAATTTGCACTTTTGATAGCGATGTAGAGTGTGTAAATAAACTAGGTCAGCTGGATCATTTGAAATACACCTTTACAGGTAGTTGACTTACTAGAAATATTTGTCTGCAGCTTTGAGATTCTCTCCACCCCTCCCTGTCCCCCACAATTTAATTAAGTGAAAAACTTCATTTGTGTATAATTTCAATAATATGGTAGAGTTTTGACAGATGGGTTAAGTGATATTTTTTGATGCATGGAAGTCGTACGTGGGAAAAATGCACAAAATTATGAAATCATATATGACAGATTGTTTTCTGTAGGGTTCAAAATAACATGGAATAATAAATCTTAAATCTGAAAGTGTTTATAGGTAGTGACATTCATACATGTAAGATATGCAACTTTTTTTTTTCTTTATGCTATGATAAGTAAGGTAAAAAATAACTGAGTGGGATTTTTGTTTGAAGTGACTTATATTCAGAAAATAAATGAAAACTGGTTGAATGAACATATTGTAGGGAATAATAAGTATTCACTCATGGCCACATGTGGGGTGGTGATTGATGCAATTGGTCAAACTATTCACTGTTTTTTGTCTTTGGGATTTCAGGTATGTTTATATCTAGAGGATTTAAATGACTTGGTGGCAAAAAGACCAAGAAAGTAGAGTTAAAAGTTAGTTTTCTTGTTTTTTTTTTAGGTTTTTTTTTTTTTTTTAAGTTCCAGGTGTAAAAAAATCAATGTAATAGTTATACATTTACACCCCACACAAAGTAATAACTGCCCCCAATCTACTTCCCCTCTGACATCATATATCTATCACAATTCCATTGACTACGTTACTTATGCTGTACTGCACATCCCATGACCATATGTATGTATGTATACATATGTATGTATGTCAAATGTAATTTATATTTGACATTCCAAATATTCAACTTCAGCTTCAGGTGTACAGTGCAGTGATCAGGCATCTACAGTCTATGAAGTTGTCTCCCTAATAAGCCCAGTGCTGATCTGGCCCCCTATATAATCTTTACAACATTATAGATTATATCCACAACTATATTTCCTATCCCCATGGTTATAAAGTTAGTTCTTGATACTGTTTGAGTGCAGTTGAGAGATGCTGTAGTTCAGGGTAACAAATGGGGCATAGACATTGAGAAACAAGGCTAATTGCATTTGGGATGCTTCATATTAATGCATTAATCACAAATCTTGATGAACTTCAGTGACTAAATTCACTTCTTATCACATTCTGAAAGTAAAATTAGCAAATATTTTGGCAAACTGGAATTATGGTATTGGGGACTGAAATATCTGAGAAAAAACAAAAGACTTTCAGAATTCTGGTTTCCTAAAATCCTTTACAGTACCTCCTAATTCAGGCTCCTAAGAGATAAACACAGAAGTGACAAACTCAGACAGTTTAAAGATGCAAGATCCCAAGCCACTACATACAATGACCCAGAGTTTAAGACAGAAAACACGAAGATGGGAAGAGCTTTCTAATCAATCAAGCAAATTCAAATGTCACAATAGGCAACGAATTAGCAAAGTAACCAATGTTTGGAGAGTGCCTAAACACAAATGGCCTGACATTTACTTGCAGCCTACTAAAGTTTTGTGAATGTAATAATACTTTGGGAAAAACCTCAAGCCTAGGAAACAAGAGCCTGTGGTTGACTGACAAGTATCCCAAGTATAAAAGACTTATAAAAAACAATACCAATGGGAAATGGCCTGAAAAGATTCCGTAAAAGAAAACAGATCACAGAATACCAGAACAAAGATACTCATTGGCCACCAAACTAGTGAGACCTAGAAATAAACCATTTATTAATACATTAAAAAAATTGAATACTTAAGATATATCATGCACTCTGATAGAGGCTGGGGATATGGTAGTGACCAAAAAAAAAAAAAGTGATCTTACAGAATTTAGTCTAGTAAGGAAGATTAAGAAATAAACAAATAATCAAATAAGAAAATGAGATATCCTGCTTAGGGAGAGAAATAAAAGAATGTGAAAGATGGTTTTTGAAAGTGACCTAATTTAGACAATAAGATCAGAGGATGGACTTTCTGAGATAGTTTCACAGTTAAAGTGAAAGAGGACAACAGGGCAGGCAGAGGAAGAACGGAATGAGGTGGGTGGAATGTCAGGCAGGAAGATTCTGTTTTAGTTTATAAGAAAACATAAGCATTGTGTTAAAATAACTTGTATCCATTTTGGACCCTTATTTCTATGTATTAAACATATTTTTTAATTACCAATTTTTATTAGATTTTTTAGAATTAAACATTGTACCACAAAAATCTAAATTTAAATATTCAATTCAAAATACAAGTAAGTGGAAAATTGTTTCAGAGAGTAAATGTTTTCCTGAATTTTATTTTATTTGATAATTTACACCAGTGAGTACACTAAGAAATACTTATGGATTTTAACTTAAATACTATTTTGAGATTGTAAAATATTTGTTTTATTTTTATTGTTTTTGCCCAATCCCTTTCTAACAATTTGTTATCATTTTTATAATCATTTAATTTTGTTTCAGGGTAGCAGAAACAAAAAGATTAGGACACTTGAAATTCACATCTAAGACGCAATTTGGATCATAGGCCTGTTTTAAATGGTGCCAATTTTTAAAAATCTCTGATACAATTTTTTGGACTCTTTCTCCAAGAATAAACACATCCACCGGAATACAGTAAAAAAGATCGCATATTCTTTCAGAACATACATACATGGGCCAACAGGTCCAAACATTTGTCTAAGAAGTTTTATGATTGATGAATAGGGGTGACCCCATCTGATGAAACTATTGGTATAATGAGAGCATTTCTCATCTATAAATCATACTAATATTTAGTCATCCCAATCCCCAGGACCAACCTATAAAAATGGATGGTAATATCAATATACTTGCCTAAAAAATGTTAGTACCCTACAAGGGAAAAAAGAAAAAGACTAAGAGGTTTGGCTGGTACATAACTTAAAGGCGAGAACAATTTTGATAATTTTGATTGGCTGGAAGTTGAAATTACATGTTTCTGCAGAGAAAATTAAAGTGATAAAAGAAGAAAATGATGTCTAAGCAGCCTCAAATGAAAGAACAAGAGTCGGGGAAATGAAATGTGCTCTGGTATAAGGAGAAATAAGGGCCAAGACTCAGCTGCTTGAGGTGGAGGTGAAGTGACCAGTAAATGAAAGAGACATAGGAGAGGAAAAATAATTAAGAGTAGAGTTAAAGTAATTTGCTTTAAATTGAAGGTTCATAGCTAAAATGAGACATCTTAAAAGTCCTGGAAAAAAAAAAAAAGAGTAAAGTACTTTTGAGGCCATTGTTTGGGAAACAGAAATAGGCTAACCCTAGTTAAAAAAACAAAAACAAAAACAAACAAACAAAAACAACGTTGCAATGGGATAATTATGACACTCCCTACCTTTATTGCTATCAGTCTCTGCTTCTTTAAGGGGTAAGGGTAGGAAAATTAACCAAATACTAATGGAATCCAACTTCTATAAGATTCCAAGTGAGTGTTCTGAAGAACAAGCACAGTTCTGTCAGTTGGGCAACATCTTGCCATCTAATGTATGGTAGATTCAGCAAGTTGTGAGAGCTAAGTGTCTGCCAGTCCTCTTTGGGCTTAGAAAGCATCAGATTATATCACTTAGATCAAACATTCACATTACTTTCTTGCTATGCTTTGAACTCTACTTGCGTTTTCAGTCCACTTCCTCAGCCCATGGCCTTCCGTGGCTTATATCAATTTTTTATAAACTGTTGGTTTTCTTCTATGTCAGATTCCATGATTTTTCAATTATTATAATAATGAGATTGAATAATATATATTGTTAGAGTATATTTTCTCTGTAGGTTTATAATTCCCTTTTTCAAACAGGCTTATCTCTGACGTAGAAAGGTTGACTCTCATTTCCATCTTACCTCTGAGATTATTGCATTTGATACATTTTCTTTAGGAGGAGAGATCCCTAGTGGGTCCTATCCCTCTCCTGCATTTCCAACCATTGCATCCTCCACCCCGAGGACTTTGTTTTGTTTGTTTTTCCTCAGTTGGGTAAGTTTTTTTTATTATTATTATTAGTTTCGGGTGTACAAAACAAAGAAATAGTTAGACATTTATCATTAATATCCCTCACACTGTATCAACCCCCCTAACCCCATCCACTATCCCTCTGACACCGCACACAACCATTACATTTCCACTGTCTCTATATCTAATGCTGTACTCTGCTACTTGTAACCATATATGTGTATATATGACATTCATTATTGTTGACATTCATTATTGTTCAGCTTCAACTTCAGGTGTACAGTGCAGTGATCAGGAATTTACATCTTCCCTGAGGTGGTCTCCCTAACGAGACAAAGAGTCCATCAGATACCTTACAAAATGTTTACAACATTATTGATTACATTCCCCAAATTAACTTTCATAACCCCGTGGCAATCTTGTGGTTACAGACTGTGCTTTCTAATCCCCTCACCTTCCCCCTTACCCCCGCACCCCTTGCCATCTAGCAACCCTCAGTTTTCCTCTATGTCTCTGGTACTGTTTCTGATTAGTTCATTCATTTATTCTTTTCTTTAGATTCCACATATAAGTGAGATCATATGGTATTCATCTTTCTCAATCTGACTTATTTCACTTAACATAATGTTCTCTAGGTCCATCCTTGTTGTTGCAAATGGTAAGATTTCTTTCTTCTTTATGGCTGCGTAATACTCCACTGTATAAGTGTACCACAGTTTCTTAATCCATTCATCTATCGATGGGCATTTTGGTTGTTTCCATTTCTTGGCTATTGTGCATAGTGCTGCAATAAACATAGAGGTGCATACATTTTTTTTCAATTAGAATTTTGGATTTCTCCGGATATATACCTAGGAGTGGAATTGCTGGATTATAAGGTAGTTCCATTTTCAGAATTTTGAGATACCTCCATACTGTTTTCCATAGAGGCTGCACCAATCTGCCATCCCAACAACAGTGCACAAGGGTTCCCTTTTCTTCACATCTGCGCCAGCACTTGTTGATTTATTGATGATAGCCATTTTGACTGGGGTGAGGTGGTATCTCATTGTGGTTTTTATTTGCATTTCTCTGATGGTTAGTGAGGTTGAGCATTTTTTCATGTCTGTTTGCCATCTGTATGTGCTTTTTAGAAAAATGTCTCTTCATGTCCTCTGTCCATTTTTCAATTAGGTTGTTTGTTTTTTTGGAGTTGAGTTGAGTGAGTTTTTTTATGAATTTGTGACATTAACCCATTATCAGATATATCATTGACAAATATCTTTTCCCATTCAGTAGGATCTTTTTTTGTTTTATTGATGGTTTCCTTTGCTGTGAAAAAACTTTTAGTTTGATGTAATCTCTCATGTTTATTTTTTCTCTTGCTTCCCAAGGGGATATAGCAGTAAAAATCTTACTCCGGGTAATGTCTGTGAAGTTTCTTCCTATATTTTCTTCTAGGAATTTTATGGTTTCAGATCTTACATTTAAGTCTTTAAGCCATTTTGAATTTATTTTTGTATATGGTGTAAGGAGGTGGTCCAGCTTCATTTTTTTGCATGTGTCTGTCCAGGTTTCCCATCACCATTTATTGAATAGATTGTCTTTATCCCACCGTAGTCTTGCTTCCATTGTCATAGATTAAATGACCATATAGGCATGGATTTATTTCTGGGCTCTCTATTCTGTTCCATTGATCTGTGTGTCTGTTTTTATGCCAGTACCATGCTGTTTTGATTACTGTAGCCTTGTAGTATAATTTGATGTCAGGTATTATTATACCTCCCACTTTGTTTTTATTTCTCAAGATTGCTGAGGCTATCTGGGGTCTTTTATGTTCCCATATAAATTTTAGGATTATATGTTCTATTTCTGTGAAAAATGTCGTTGGTAGTTTGATAGGAATTGCATTGAATATGTATATTGCCTTAGGCAGTATGGACATTTTAACTATATTAATTCTTCCTTTCCATGAACACGGTGCGTATTTCCATGTATTTGTACCTTCTTTCATTTCTTTCTTCAGTGTCTTATAATTTTCTGAGTACAGATCTTTTACTTCTTTGGTTAAATTTATTCCCAGGTATTTTATAGTCTTTGGAGCAATTGTGAACAGGATTGCTTTTTTCAATTTCTTCTTCTGATGTTTTATTATTGGTATATACAAATGCAACTGATTTCTGAATATTAATTTTGTATTTTGCTACTTTACTAAATTCATCTATAAGACCTAATAGTTTCTTGGTAGAGTCTTTAGGGTTCTCTCTCTATAGTATCATATCATCTGCATATAATGACAATTTTACTTCTTCCTTACCAATTAGGATGCCGTTTATTTATTTTTCTTGTCTGATTGTTGTGGCTAGAACTTCCAGCACTATGTTGAATAGAAGTGGAGAAAGTGGGCAACCTAGCCTTGTTCCTGATTTTAGGGGGAATGGTTTTAACTTTTCCCCATTGAGTATGATATTAGCTGTGGGTTTGTCATATATGGCCTTTATTATGTTGAGATATGATCCCTCTATTCCCACTTTCTTACGGGTTTTTATCATAAATGACTGCTGGATTTTATCAAATGCTTTTTCTGCATCTATTGATATGATCATGTGATTTTTATTTTTCATTTTGTTAATGTGGTGTATCACATTAATTGATTTACGGGTGTTGAATCACCCTTGCATACCAGGGATGAATCCCACTTGATCATGGTGTATGATCTTTTTAATATATTGCTGAATTCTGTTCGCTAGTATTTTGTTGAGGATTTTTGCATCTACGTTCATTAGAGATATCAGCCTATAGTTTTCTGTTTTGTGGTGTCTTTTTCTGATTTTGGGATCAGGGTGATAGTGGCTTTGTAAAAAGTGTTGGGAATCTTTCCTTCTTCCGGATTTTTTGGAAGAGCTTGAGGAGAATAGGTGATAATTCTTTTTTTAACGTTTTGTAAAATTTATCTGTAAAGCCATCTGGTCCAGGGCTTTTGTTTGTTGGGAGATTGTTGATTACTGATTCAATTTCCCTGGTGGTAATCAGTCTATTCAGGTTTTCTGTTTCTTCTTGAGTTAGCTTTGGGAACTTGTGTCCATCTAGAAAATTGTCCATTTCTTCCAGATTGTCAAATTTTTTGGCATATAATTGCTCATAGTAATTTCTTAAATTTTTTTGTATTTCTGTGGTGTCTGTTGTCATTTATCCTCTTTCATTTCTGATTTTATTAATTTGGGTCCTCTCTCTTTTTTTTAATGAGTCTGGCTAGAGGTCTGTCAATATTGTTTATCTTCTCTAAAAACCAACTCTTGGATTCATTGATCTTTTGTGTTGTTTTTCTGGTTTCTATTTCATTTATTTCCGCTCTGATCTTTATTATCTCTTTCCTTGTACTCCCTTTGGGCGTATTTTGCTCTTTTTTTTAATTTCCAGATCCCTTAAGTGTAAGGTAACTGTAAAGGTAAACTGTTGATTAGTGGTTTTTCTTGTTTCTTTATGTAGGCCTGGAATGCTATGAATTTCCCTCTTAGGACTGCTTTCACTGCATCCTGTAGATTTTGGGTCATCATGTATTCATTTTTGTTTGTCTCAAGATGTCTTTCGATTTCTTTCTTGATCTCATGGTTGACCCATTCATTATTTAGTAACATGTTATTCAGCCTCCATGAATTTGTGTGTCTTCCAGTTTTTTTTTTTTTTTTTCTTGTAGTTCATTTCTAATTTTATTGCATTGTGGTCAGAGAAGATGACTGGTATGATTTGAATTTTCTTAAATTTATCTAGACTTGTTTTATGGCCTTACACGTGGTCTATCTTGGAAAATATTTCATGTGCACTTGAGAAGAATGTTTATTCTGCAGCTTTAGGGTGAAATACTCTGAAAATATCGATTGAATCCAAGTGGTCCAATGTGTCATTTAAGGCCGTTGTTTCCATATTGATTTTCTGTCTGGAAGATCTGTCCCTTGTTGTCTGAGATGTGTTGAAGTCCCCTACTATGATAGTCTTACTGTTGATCTCTGTCTTTATGTCAGTCAATATCTGTTTTATATATTTAGGTGCTCCTATGTTGGGTGCATAGATGTTTACTAGGGTTATGTCCTCTTGTCGGATTAATCCCTTCATTATTATATAGTGTTCATCTTTGTCTTTTAATATATTCTTCATTTTAAAGTCTATTTTGTCAGATATAAGTATTGCAACTCCAGCCTTTTTCTCATTTCCACTTGCACAAAATATCTTACTCCAACCCTTCACTTTCAGCCTGTGTGTGTCTTTTGATCTGAGGTGAGTCTTTCGTATACAGCATATACAAGGTCTTGCTTTCTTATCCACTCAATTACCCTATGTCTTTTGATTGGAGCATCTAATCCATTTACATTTAAAGTGATTATTGATAGGTACATAATTATTGCCATTTTTAAAAATTTGTAGTTAGATTGTATTCATCTTTCTTCTGTTTACAGAAGTCCTTTTAATATTTCCTGCAATTCTGGCTTGGTGGTAATAAATTATTTTAGCCTATTTTTTTCTGGGAAGCTCTTTATCTCTCCTTCAATTTTAAATGATAGCCTTGCTGGATAAAGCAATCTAGGTTGTAGGCCTTTGTTTTCCATCATTTTGAGTATCTCCTGCCAATCTCTCTTGGCCTGCAATGTTTCTGTAGAAAAGTAATTTGATAGTCTTATAGGAGTTCCCTTGCATGTAATCCTCTGTCTTTCTCTTGCTGCTTTTAGGATTCTCTCTTTGTCTTTCAACTGTGCCATTTTAACTATAATGTGTCTTAGTGTGGACCTGTTTGGGTTTGTCCTAGTTGGAACTCTGTACTTCCTGGGCTTGTATGTCGGTTTCCTTCACCAGGTTAGGGAAGTTTTCGGACATTATTACTTCAACTATGTTCTTGATCCCTTGCTTCCTCTCTTCACCTTCTGGTATTCCTATGATGTGCATATTGTTGCAGTTGATGTTATCCCAGAGGTCTCTTAAACCATCTTCATTGTTTTTTATTCTTTTTTTCTTTTTGTTGTTCTGTTTGGGTGATCTCTGCTAACTTATCTTCTAAGCCACTGATTCTATTCTCTGCTTCATCTAACCTGGTAATTCCTTCAACTGTGTTCTTTATTTCAGTTATTGTATTCTTTAGTTCTAACTGATTGTTCATGATGATTTCTCTATCCTTCTTTATGTCATCACTAAGCTCCTTAAACATTCTTATCAGCAGTGTTCTGAACTCTGTCTCCGTTAGGTTGGTTATCTCTATTTCATTTGGTTAAAATTCTGGAGGTTTCTTCTGTTCTTTTATTTGGGACATGTTTCTTTGTTTCCCCATTGTGGCTGACTCTGTGTTTGCTTCGATGTATTAGGTAAATACCCTAGGGTTCTTAGTTTTTGTTGGGTTATCTTATGTAGTATGTGTCCTTTATATTTGACTTGCACTACTTCCTTCTTCTCCTCTGTGTGTGCTCCAAAGGTGACTCTTGTGATATGTATATAGTCCTGTTAAAGTCGATCTTTAATTGCTTTTTGCTTGTGAGTAGATGGGATTGACTCCTATGTTGACTAGTTGTGAGACTTGTCTCTGCCCAAGCAGGATGTTCTCCTGCCTGAGGGTTGACTGTTTAAATGAGGTTTGGACTCTATTGGCTCTTGTGTCTGTAGAGCATTCCCTCTGGGTGTGTCACTTGTGGGTAAAAGTCAGTAGTACTCCGGTTTGGTCTGGAGTTGGCCTCTGGGTGTGTTGAATCTTATGCCTCTTTAGCTGGGCCCTGGTGTAGGGCAATTTCAGAACAAAGCATATCACCAAGCACAACATCAACAACAACAACAACAAAGAAAACAACAAATACACTCACATGTAAGAATAACCGATACCCCACATTCAACACAAGCAAAGATGTCAAAGATATAAAAACAAAATAAAACAAAAAAAGTAGCACCAATCTTGGCGTAAGCCCACCAGGTTGTCCTCTGCTGTACCAAAGAGTCCTTTGCGTATTGTGCGGGCAGAGTCAGTCACCTGGTACCCAGTGTGACCTTGGGACCGCAGATTTAGATGAGTGGGGCTAAGGGGTCTGGATGGTAGTTTCTACAAAGTCAGTGCAGTTTCTGCCCTTGCCTGCACATATGCACACTGAGAGTAGCACCACCAGCCCTGTGCCCAGTTCTCCTGAGACTTAGGGCACTTTTTTTTTTTTTTTTGTGTGTGTGTGTGTGTGTGGTTGGTGGGAGATTTCTGAGCTGCTGAGAGCCGAGAACTGTGTCTGACGCTTACTGCTGACCCCTAAGAGTGCCTCGCAATTGTAATTGCCCTGCCCTAGGCAGGCCAGAAAGAGTGGGGGCTGTGAATGGAAGGATCTTCTCTCTCCCAGCTTAGCCATGTCACACTCTTCCTGTAGTCCAGAAAAGGTGGTGGCTGGGGGTGGGGGAGTCTCTTGTCTCCTAACCCAGCAGAATCACACTTTTTCCAGCCTCTTCCCTGGGTCAGAACTGCATGGCTGTCTTCCCAGATCCTGAGAACTAGGACTCCTCTATAATCCGACACTACTCCTCAGTTCAGGGGCCAGCTTAAGTCTCTGGAAAGGCGGGGTTAGGATTGGAGAGTGGGGGTTGGGGCCCAGGTATGGTGTTTATGTCCTTTGTCTGACCTAGGGCCCAGCTGGAGGTCTAAGCTGAGGTTATTGCCTCAAATGCTGGATATGCTGCCCTCTCAGTGGGAGAGATCAGCTGTGGGATGTAGGGGAAGAGCCCACCTCCTGGCTTTTGTGGTCTCTGTTCCATCCTGGGATCCCCTGTATCTCTGCAACCAGGGATGCAGGCCGCGTCTTCATCCTCTCCCTTCCTTCTTCTCCTGCTCACCCAATTTGCCCACCTTCAAGTAATCCTCGTCCGAGTCTCTTAGCTGTTCTGTGTGATGAGCAAAGAATCCTTTGATGGCTTGAAGATGTTCCGTTTGTGATAATATTTGGAGGAGAACTTGAGAATTCTTGTCTGCCTAGCTGCCGCCATTCCTCTAATCCTAATTCCCCATGAACTTTTTGATGGTTTGCAGTTACCACATTCTATATTCAGTTTCCATTAAAGCAGAAATACACATAAGAAGCTCAGATGTCCCTGAGAAACTTAAATTTCTCCTGCCAATTGCTTCATGTGAGTGAGAGGGCAGCAAGTTGGAGCAAACACATAAACCAGCTGTTTGTGTCCATGGTCTTTCAATTACTCTGATTCTTGTCCCTGTGTTTCCCTCTTCCTCTCCACACTTGACAAGTTTTGCCTATAATTTGGACTCTTTACCTATAATTTGGACTCTTTATAACTTTACCTATAATTTAGAGTGTTAAAATACAAGGAATTCAAAGAACTAAAAAAGATTTTAATTGTATATAACTATATACATAACGTTAAAAGGAAGGAGTAGCAAAATTGTTGCCTATTCATTCAGTTTAAATTTTAGTTATAAATTATGTAAATAATTTACTTATTTTACTCTAATGCTTGTTTTGAGCACAATGTAATATGTTCAATTCTAATTTTTATTATTTCTAAATATTCTGCTATGTATGGTTTCATAATGAAAAAATATCCATAGTGCAATGAAAACCCCTTGAACGGCTTTGTAAGGGTGTATATTAATCAGATTTTTATTTTGGAGCACTCTGTTTGCAGAGAGGATAGCAAATTGCTCGTATAGCAGAGCAAGATTGGAGGGAGAGAGTCTGGTTAGGAAACTGAATAGAAGATACAGAGGGCCTGTAATAAAATGGTAACTGTACGTTAAGGCAAAGTGGGTCAATTAGAGACATTTTTAGAAAATAAAATAGACATGAGTTAGTGATGAATGTAGGGATGACTTAAGGTTGATGATATCTTTGTTCCAGTTTGGCTAGCTGGGTAGATAAAAGGAGAGAAGATGAATAAGTAGATTTGTAAGGAAACACCTGCTGAATTAAGGTTGCACATGTTGGCTTTGAGAGATTTGTGAATAATGTAATAAAGTTAGATTGGTTATGAAGGTTCAACACATTTGAATTAAAAAAAGATAATTCCCAATAGGAAAATTCTATTTCATTATACACCGTACTTAGTTTAAAAAGGTGTATATTAGATTATTTACAAAATGACTTGTTTTAAATGTGGGCTGCACCAAACTTCTTCCCCTTTTACATACACCTTCAGTTCAGCTTATTGCTCTTTGTAACCAAAATAAAGACCAAAAATTAAATGTCCAGGAAGTTCTGGGAAATCACCTTTTTCAAAGATCAACATTAATCAGACATGTAAAAGTATGTTTGAATCCCAACTTTTTGCAAACTGCGACACCTATTATACTAACCCATGAAATAAAACCATTGAGTACAACTATAATCCAATATGGATATTTTGAGAGATCAGCTATATCTATCTACTTCTCAGAGTCTCAAATTATCTACAAAGTGCAAAGTAACCTTCTGCTTTTTCTAAGCATTTATTAATTTGTCTTATGCCCCTCAATTTCACTGAGTTTGTTTATGTTGAGATGACTTGTAATCTTGCTAGCTTTAAGTCTATTGTTAACTTCTTTGTTATTCCTTTCTATACCTCTTAATAGCATGGGAAAGAGTTAGCTACTCTATGACACCTGAATTTTTCCATGACGTGACTTCTGTGGTATTTCTCTTTGCTTCTCTCCAAACTAACTGACTATTCTTCAGAATTTTTTACTTTTCTTCTTCTGGTTGACCTGGAGTGACCCAGGGAAATTTATTTTTAATTTATGCCTTGGGATTTTTGTCCAATTTCAGTTTTTCAGTTACCTAGTGATGGTGTGCAAATCTTTATTTACTCATATATCCCTGGTGTTAATAGACATGTCTAGTAGACATTTTAAATTTCTAAACTTGATGTGTCCAACACAGAAATCTTGATCTTTCTCCCTCAAGCCAGATCTTCCTTTGATATTTCTGCTCTCAATGAAAGGCATCAACTCCCACTCAGTTTCTTAAACAAAAAATCTACTAGTCATCCTTGATTCTTTCTTATTTTCATTCCACCAAAACATATATTACATCAGCTCACCAAGTTTGTTAGACCAATAGTGTTTAGACCCAGACATCGAGTCCAGTTTTCCTTTCTAACATTTTGTGCACACTTTCACAATTTATTATAATTTTAGAAAACTATGTACTTGTACACATCTGCATAAACAAATCTGTTCTAACCTTTACTCTCCCTACCCTCTCCTTTTTTCTTTATTCAAATATTTTCACAGGTGTGTGTGGGGGGACCTTTCTATTCTCCTCTTTTGAAATTTTATTTACAAGTTTCTGAACAATAGTCACAAATGAATAACAATCACAATGTTTCACAAATGAGTGCTTGTACAATACTTGTATCAGAATAAAAAAATCAGTAAGAATCAGTGACATCAGGCAGAAAAGCTCTTGTAAAATTTTGCAGCCTAAATCACCTCCATACTTTTATTTCTTTATCTTGTCACTATTAATACATACTTCTCCTTAGATTCCAGAATTCAAGAATCATTATAAAATATTGAGTTCCGTTTAATTTATATAATCATTTAATGATGTCTGTATATCTTATGTTATATATTTATGTATGTTTAATACTAGTAGGTTCTATTAAAATCCTGATGAAAACATAAATTGTGAAAATGTATCATACTTTAATGCCCATTTGGAATTGCATCAGATTCTGCAATTTGGCCTACCATTTCAAAAATTGTTCCTATGGGAAAAGGTCTGTCAAATGCCAGAAAATAACCTAAAGAATTTTGAGAAATCATCCAGGCATTTGTAATTTGAGCACTTTCCATAATTTTGTTTTATTTATTTTTTAATTAAAAACATAATCATTTTATGACACCACTCCAGCTGCAAAGTTCTCTTTGTATAAAAATATTTGGATTTTGTTTATTTATTGACTTACTATAATTTATTTTGACAAAAAATTTGTAAATATTTATGGTGTACAATATGACGTTTTTATATATGTATACATTGTGAAATAATTAGAACAATCAAACTAATTAACATTTCTAACACCTCACAGTTACATTATTTATTTATTTATTTAGTTTGTGTGGTGAGAACAATTATGATCTACTCTCTTAGCACATTTCAAGTATATATTACTATTATTTATCCTCAGCCTGTACATTCAGTCTCCAGAATTTATTCATTTTATAACTGAAAATTTGTACCCTTTGTTCAGTACAAATTTTTTTTTTTTACTTTGTTCCCCTCCACTACCACCCCCACCCTGCACTCCTCTTGTAGCCACCATTCTACTGTTACTGTGAGTTTGATTATTTATTAAAAGCTTAAATTCCACATATAAGAGAGGTCATGCCATGTTTGTCTTTCTGTGTCTGGGTTATTTCACTTAGAGATCATTACATGGCTATATAAATGAACTTCAATTGAATGTTTTAATATGCTTCTTGAATTCTGGAATCTAAGGAGAAGTGTGCATTAATAGTGGAAAGATAAAGAAAAAAAAAGTATGGAGGTGATTTTAGGCTGTAAAATTTTACAAGTGCTTTTCTGACTAATGCCACTGATTTCTACTAATGTCCTTTTATTCTAATAATATCCTTCAGGTACATGCATGTGTAATAAACAGCAGGATTTTCTTTCTTTCTTTCTTTCTTTCTTTCTTTCTTTCTTTCTTTCTTTCTTTCTTTCTTTCTTTCTTTCTTTCTTTCTTTCTTTTTAAGGCTTAAATGAAAAAAAATATATATACATTATATTTATATATAATATAAATCCTAATATATATCACATTTTCTTTACCCATTTATCCATTGATGGAACTTAGGTTGTTATAATGTCTTGGCTATTGTCAATAATGATGTGTTGAACACGGAATGCGGATATCTCTTTGAGATACAAAGTTTTATTTTTAAAATGCATACCCAGGGTGGTATTGCTAGATCATATAGTAATTGTATTTCTAATTTTTTTTCAGGAACTTCCATGCTGTCTTCCATAATGGCTGTACCAATTTACATTCCTTCAACAATGTTCATTTTGTCAACAACCTCATCAATATGTTATCTTTTAAATTTGAATAATAACCATTCTAATAGGGTGAGATGATTATCTCACTATGGATTTGATTTGCATTTCCCTGAAGATTAATGATGTTGAACATCTTGTTATATACCTCTTGGTAATTTGTATATCTTCTTTAGAAAATGTGTATTCAGGTTCATTATCAGTTTTTTAATTGGGGTATCATTATTTTTTGCTATTGAGTTTTATGCTTTCTCTCTATATTTTCAATATTAATCCCTCACAAGATATATGGTTCTCAAATACTTTCTCCATTTCATAGGTTGTATTTTAATTTTGCTGGTTATTTCTTTTGCTGTGTAGAAAAAAAATAGTTTGTTATTGTTTCCCTTGTTTATTTTTGCTTTTGGTTCCTATGCTTTCAATATCAATTTTAAAAAATCATTGCCAAGACCAATGTCAATGAAATTTTCCCCTGTGTTTTCGTCTAAGAGTTGTATAGTACTAGGTCTTATGTTTAAATTGTTAATCAATTTTGAGTTGTCTTTCACTATGGTGCAAAATAAGGGTCACATTTTATTCTTTTGCATATGAATATCCAGTTTTAACAACTTATTAAAGATACCATTTCCCCCATTGTGCATTCCTTGCACCTTTGTCAAATATTAGTCGACCATATATACATGGAATATTTCTGGACTCTGTATTCTGTTCCATTAGTCTATGTGTCTGTTTTATATAAATACCACACTTTTGGATTGCTATAGCTTTGTAATACAGTTTGAGTTCAGAAAGTATGAGGTCTCCAGCTCTGTTTTTTCTCTCAGAATTACTGTAGCTCTCCGGGGTCTTTTGTGGTTCCGTATTAATTTAAAAATTATTTTTTTCTTTTTCTTCTTTACTATTTCTGTGAAAAATGCAATTTTGATAGATCACTTTAGGTAAAATGGGTATTTTAAAAATGTTAATTCTTCCAGTCCATGAATAAGGGATAACTTTCCATTTATTTGTGCTCTTCTATAGATTTATTTTTGATTTTTTTAAATAAAAATCCTTTCCAAATTAAAATGAGAACAAAATATTATGTAAGTTAAAATTTTTTAAAAGCTAAATGAATATGTTTTAATTTTATAAAATTCAAATTTTATTCTGAATTTATATCAATTTTTGGTGTTAGAATACTTTTGTTTTATTATACGATAGTATGTGATAGACGTGGGGTTTGCTTTTGTTTTTATTTGGAAGAAAGTAGAAACCCTACATAAGTCTGGAAGTTTGGAGAAGTGCTATGGTTTTATGAAATGTAAAACTGTGGAAACTATGATTGGCCCTCATGAGATGCCTTCATATTATTTATTATTATCCATAAAGAAAAGGTAATAAATTGAGGCTCAAAGAAATAATACATTTCCCAAGGTCGACCAACTGATACTGAAGAGGTAATGATAAATTCAAAAAGAAAACAAATTGAAATCAGCTGAGGGTTAATGAATTAATCTATGAACTACCATTGATTGAATTATTTGTGGGTATTATCCCCTCTTCTGGAAAAATAATATCATCTTCAAAGGAGATATATAGAAAAATTATTTTTGTCATATTCCTTAGAGTCAGATTATGATGTGTAAATGTGACACCTTGCCTTCTGTCCCTGGAAGGCCTCTTCTTACCTGTTTCAAAGCTGAGGTTTGGTGGCCAGATTGTGATGTGTGTATAAATATTCAAAGGAGTAAAGCAGTTTCAAAGAGCCTATTATCGGAGAATGTAGGTGTATTGCCTTTCCTTGAGATAAAGACCAGATATAAGTTTTAAATATAAAAAAAATAGAGCATGGTATAAAATGAATAGAGCATACAAGGTAATTAGCTAAAACTCAGGCTAAATCTGAAAAGCATGGTGATAATCGTAGCAAGGTGAAAAGTATGTAATCAGTGGGAATCCAAGAAGCAGGAAACCGTGGTGAAAGAGACAGTCCATTATGGGAAGGAGAGTCTTGTCTGTCTGGGAAGCAGTGACTTAGGGCAAAAAATCCAGTCTTGGGAGGCTGAAAGCTTGGTTTGAGTTATAAGGTTTAGAAATAGAGATAATTCAGTGATTTAGGAACAGTCACTGTCTAATTCCGACCTAGAATAAGGACTATTCTGAGTTTGGGGCAAAGCTGAGTGCATTACTGATGGTGAAGAGGGGCACTTGAAAAGAGTTCCTAATGTAGCTCCTAATTTGGAGTATTGGAGTAGTGGATTGTTTCTTAACTGCTCTTCACTTTAGCGTTAGCTGGATTCTCTCTCTCTCTCTATTTGTACATTCCTAGAGAACTTCTCAGTTTCACCTAATTAAAATCTCTGGGTGTAAAATTTAGTTATTAGCAATTCAAACCAATCACTTTAGTGATTCTGATGTACATCCATTACTAAGAACCCTAGGAACATTGCAGGCTCAGCGAATAAAGTGATTATTTTCTTGGATTAAAGTCTTTTGGTAAATAAGATGCAACATGTAGTATTTGCAAAATTAATTAAAAACAGAATTAAATTATGAAGTAATAATACTGAAATGGAGAAGGAAATTACGTAGGTAGTACTATATTAAATATAAATTAATGATAAATTTCTACAGATTTAAAGTAAAATAATGATAATTATAATTGTCATTCCTAATTTAAAAATTCCACTTTCCTATTACTCTGATATTATTCCATCTGAGTCACTGCTAACAATCTCTCACAGTTCCCTCACCAATTTTAAAAAGCAATTAGTAATTAACTTGCTCCCAAAGCCTTTAAATTAAACTAATCTAGAAATGATGAAAATGGGTACGGCTTTGCCATTTCTTTCATATTTCGGTACAAGATTCATATCTTTCTTAAGGATGGGTCAGGATTTCAGCTGAGCTGGGGGGGGGAGAAAGAGAGAGAGAGAGAGAGAGAGAGAGAGAGAGAGAGAGACAGAGAGAGAGAGAGACAGAGAGAGAGAGAGACAGAGAGAGAGACAGAGAGACAGAGAGAGAGAGACAGAGAGAGAGAAACTGCACAGTCAGATGTCAGGCCAGCAAGCCCAAAATGAGTTAAACCTTTTATCATGTACTATGATGGTATAAACAAGAGTCTAAAACTGGAGACCACATCACCTTCTTCTGTTCCATCTTCCTCCAGGGAACAGAGCATCTGACAAGGGGGCATGTGAATCAGTGGTCATTTCACTGTTGAGGGACACAAAAGGCTCTGGGGTCGAGGGAGGGCTAGAGGAAAGACCAAGGGATAAAAAGGTACTGGGTACTGAATGAGAGTTGGGAACAGTGTCTTCAAGATTTCTCCCTCTCCCATCAAGAGGTCTCAGCCAAGGAGCCTGAAGAAGACCTCTACCCAAAGCCACATGATTTTGAATGTCTACTTCTTGACATTAAAAGAAGTGATATTATTCAAGTTGTTACTTGAATACTTGAAATGTAAAAACACTGTTGAGGAACTTAATGAGAGAAGACTGAAATATATTGCAATTATTTTTAACCTTTTAAATCATCAGAGATGAAGAGTTTGAGACAGGTAAGCTCATAAATTCTCTGTCAGCATTCAGAATTGCTTTCTTTCCTTCATGTTTGTTTACAGATCTTCCCATCTTCCATGTTTGCTAAACAAACAGGAAAAACCTTAGACATTTGTTTTGCCTTAGTTTCTATAAACATCTAACCAGCACAATATATTCTAAAATGTCATTATATAAATTTAATTCATTTTCTAATATAATGTCCTAGTATATTCTGAATTTTAAAATATAATTTTAACTAATAGTATGTATAAATGACAAAATAATAAAACAGTGAAACATGTATAAAAGGTGAATGATTCCTGGAATTGTTTTTTTCCTGTTTCATTAATTTCTATGTGAGTATATTGCACAAAAAATAAATTAATGGACAAAATACTATCTGTTTGATCTTATTATATTGACACAAAAAGAGTAATTATATCTTGCAAAGGTTGTTAACTAACCAAGGCAGAAGAAAACCAGAAACCTGAAGGAACAAATTGATGCTAATAGACTTGATGACTGATTGTGTCTAGGAAAATGCAGTAACCAACTCGACCCTGACTGGATAATAACAGCACACAGATTAGACAACAGAAGAGGAGAGAACAGATTTAAAATCCTGAGGAGTAGGGTGATGCAAGATAAAAATCAGTGATATTATTCAAGTTGTTACTTGAATACTTGAAATGTGAAAACACCATTGAGGAACTTAACCAGAAAAGACTACAATATGTTGCAATAATTTTTTAACCTTTTAAACCACCTAATATATATTTGGTTGAATCAAAATTAAATAAAGTTCAATACATCTTATAATTTTTCCAATCAGTTACTAAAAAGAAACCATGATTCATACAGAATTACAGAACTGATAGTTGGCAATGCCTACAAGAACTGACTAGATAAAATTTGAGTAAATTAAACAATTTGTCTTTTTGTTTGTTTCACATTTATTGGATGTTCTCTGAAGAAGACTTAATTGACTAAATGGTAAACACAATATTAACAAATATAAAATGGCTGATTTACACACAATGTGTTTATGTTTTATAGTTCTTTTTCTGACAATTCACATAGAACCTAAGTTATATTTTACACATAAAATTATTTTTTTCTGGTGGTTAGAATTTCTTTTTTTTTTCAATTTATTGGGGTGACAATTGTTAGTAAAATTACATAGATCTCAGGTGTACAATTCCGTATTACATCATCTATAAATCCCATTTTGTGTTCACCACCCAGAGTCAGTTCTCCTTCTATCGCCATATGTTTGATCCTCCTTACACTTATCTTCCATCCCCCACCCTCCTTACCCTCTGGTAACCACTAAACTATTGTCTGTGTCTATGAGTTTTTGTTTCTCATTTGTTTGTCTTGTTCTTTTGTTGTTTTTGGTCATAAACCACATATCAGTGAAATCATATGGTTCTCTGCTTTTTTCTCTGACTTACTTCGCTTAGCATTATACTCTCAGGATCCATCCATGTTGTCACAAATGTTCCTATATCATCTTTTCTTACCGCTGAATAGTATTCCATTGTGTATATATACCACGACTTCTTTATCTATTCATCTATCGAAAGACATTTTGGTTGTTTCCATATCTTGGCCACCGTAAACAAAGCTGCAATGAACACTGGAGCACACGTGTCTTTATGTATAAATGTTTTCAGATTTTTTTGGAAGATACCCAGGAGAGGGATTGCTGGGTCATATGGTAATTCTATTCGTAATTTTTTGAGGAACCTCCACACTGCCTTCCATAATGGCTGCACCCGTCTTCATTCCCACCAACAGTGTATGAGGGTTCCTTTTTCTCCACAGTCTCTCCAACACTTGTTAATATTTGTCTTGTTGATGATAACCATTCGGACTGGGGTGAGGTGATATCTCATTGTGGTTTTTATTTGCATTTCTCTGATGATTAGCGATGTTGAGAATTTTTTCATATATCTATTTGCCATCTGTATGTCCTCTTTGGAGAAATGTCTCTTCAGGTCGTCTGTCCATTTTTCAATTGGGTTGTTTGTTTTTTTGTTGTTGAGTTGCATGTGTTCTTGTATATTTTGGGTATTAGCCCCTTATTGGAGGCACTCTTTGCAAAAAATCTTCTCCCATTCAATTGGTTGCCTCTTTATTTCGTCGATGGTTTCTTTTGCTGTGCTGAAACTTTTAGTTTCATTTAGTTCCATTCGTTTATTTTAGCTTTTACTTCCCTTGCCTTTGGAGTCAAATTCATAAAATACTCTTTGAACCCGAGGTCATAAGTTTAGTTCCTCTCTTTTCTTCCATGCAGTTTATTGTGTCAGGTCTTATGCTTAAGTCTTTGATCCATTTTGAATTAATTTTGGTACATGGTGACAGATAGCAGTCCAGTTTCATCCTTTTGCATGGGGCTATCCAATACTCCCAGCACCATTTATTAAAGAGGCTGTCTTTTCTCTATTGTATGTTTTGTGCTTCTTTGTCAAAAATTATCTGTCCATATTTATCTGGTTTTATTTCTGGGTTCTCACTTCTATTCCATTGGTCTTTGTGTCTGTTTTTCTGCCAATACCATGCTGTTTTGATTATTGTAGTCCTGTAGTACAAGCTAAAGTCAGGGAGTGTGATACCTCCAATATTGTTCTTTTTTCTTAAGATTGTTTTGTCTATTCAGGGTCTTTTGTGGTTCCAAAGAAATCTGATGATTTGTTGTTCTATTTCTTTAAAAAATGCCATTGGGATTTTGATGGGGATTGCATTAAATCTGTATATGGCTTTGGGTAATATGGCCATTTTAACTATGTTGATTCTTCCAATCCATGAGCACGGAATGTCTTTCCATTTCTTTGTGTCTTCTTCAATTTCTTTTAAAAATGTCTTATAGTTTTTAGCATATAGGTCTTTCACATCCTTGGTTAACTTTATTCCTAGGTATTTTTTTCTTCTTGCTGCAATTGCAAAAGGAATTTTTTTTTTGTATTTTTTTTTCTGAGATTTCGTGGTTAGTATTAGAACTTCTCTGTATGCAGATATTCTGCAAAATCTACCTGTGAGAGAATTCTTCCTTTGCCATTTGTATCAATTGTTTCTTTTCATTTGGTAAAGCCTGTGCAACATGGGTTTGACATTGGGTTCCTACTTAAGCCTACTACCTTTATAAGAGAAATAAAAAATCCAGTCAATGCATCCTTTCTATTCCAAAAGGCCATTGAATTTGGATATATGTCTAAGCCCTTCAATGACATAAAGATGAATTTGATATGATTATCCATCCAGTTCTAAAAAATATTCTATCTTTTTCCATTAGGGATTTACTATTATCAGCTATGGAACATTATTTCATTTTTTGTATCATCTATCAAGGTAAGAATTATAGGGTAAGTGGAAATGTATTTCTATTTTCAAATAATCAATATAAAAACATCCTGGGAGAAATCAAGCTATTGTAGTAAGTATTTGTGATTTTTTAACATATACACAAAAATTTGCACTATTATTTCCTAAGTCAGACCATAATATAAGTCTGGGATTGCATACAAAATAATATAGACATATGTGTCTGATACTTCCTACTCAAAAACTTTGAAATACTAAATAAAGTTACCATGACATTGGCCCTATTTTGAGAACTGTCCTTTTGGGATTATTTTAACCAGAGATCCTGAATGATCTCTGGTATTTACTCACTCAGTCCGAAGTAGCAAGTTACTAAAAGAGAAAAGTAAAAAACAAACAAACAAAAACATTCTTGATTCAGTTTTTGCTGCCATTACCTTCATCAGTGTGAATCATCCAGGGAAGTACAGTAATCAAACTGTATGTATCCCAGCGTTTGATAAGAGCAATATCCGTATGCAAATCTTAGACCAGTTAAATTCAAATATTTGGGGATATGGTTAAACTTCTGATTTTTAAAAACTCACCACCAGGTAATTCAAATTTGCATCTATAATTTATACCTACTGGTCCAGAGCAATATATACTGCTTACTACAACTATGGCAACTCCCTGGAGAACTGGCTCAAGTCCTCTCAAGATACTCTGTCTTATATTAGCTCCAATATTTTGGTTTCCTGGGATAACATCTAATAACAGACGTTATGATTGAGAAAAGGCAATCCTTTTCATCCATAGCAGATTTTCCTGTAACTGTGGCCTCAATCATTCATTTTTTATATTTTTTCCCTCCAAATTGGCTTTATTTAATTGGGTGGGTATAAATTAATGAACAAAACTTAAGCAAGATACATGTAATCATTCAGATTTTTTTTTAAAACTGCATATGTAGAAGCAGGAAGTGGTGGGGAGTGGAGGGACACTGTACACTCCAATTCCTCGCCACTCTCTCCACACGCACACACCCTGTCACACTGATGACTCTCTTTATAGTAAGCAAATTGTCTCCCCTTTTTTTCTACATTTAATCAAGATGGTACATGCATCTTATATCACTAAAACTCATATCTAGCCTGCTGCACCTGCATCCAGATTTAAATTAAACTCACAGGTTTTTTTCAGAACAATGTGTGGGTAATCAATATATGTTTCTTTTACAGAGGTTCCTGTATTGAGGACTTTTTCTAAAGGGAAAGTTTTATGATGTTATCACTTAATTAAAACAACAAACAAACACTGAAATTGATCGGTGACTATGGGCAGGTGCTGCTCTAAGTACTGGACATGTATTGACCCATTTATTCTTCAAAACAATGCTATGAGGTAAAATTTCTGAGGGTCTTTGCAGGTAATAAAGCAGAGGCATGGAAATATGACTAAGTTCCCAAGGTTGTAGAGATAATGAGGAGCAGAGTCAGCTGTCTGACCTGGCAGTCTGGCTGCAAGGCCCAGGCCTACTCACTACACGCTGGTCTCCCAAACAAGTGACCTTGTCCTGGCAATGAGCATCTTACTATGTGGAACTGAAATCCCAGGGAATTAAATACAAATGCCTACCATACAGATTGGATTTATTTATTTTATTTTTTAAAATTTTGACTAAATAGCTATTCATATGTAATTTAAAAACTAGAGCCCAAGACTTCATGGTTATACCCTATTGTTATACAACCAAAAGATAATTTGTGCTTGCTTGTTGCAAATTCTGCCATCAAAATGTCCTATATTTGCCTTTTTCCTTCTTTACAAATTGTCTTTATATTTTATTAATAGTTTCTGATCTTATCGTATTACATTTTTATGATGCATACACTCATTTGCTTTAATGGAAGTAGATGGACTATAAATAAGCACATATCTCGATTTATAAAAAAATTATCTTGATTTATATATTACCTTGATTTATAAAAAATTAAGTCAATTATGTAGAAGCATTTCCTACATTATGACAAACAACCAAAAGTAGAGGAAAACTTCCTGATGATGGAATTTTTTATTAGTTTTTTAAGTGCCTTGGTGTCAATTTACCATTGACTGATTTGGTTCCTGTGATTGAGCAAGGCTTTTTATATTTGCAAAGAATAGAGTTATATTTATGGCAACACATTAATGTGGCAGGTTATTTGGGGAAAAACAATGTATTATTTATCTCATTTTAATAAGGAACTAAAATTCGGGATTTTACTTGGTGTCAGTTGCTACAGCTTCTAAGGAACAAACTCAGTGGTTGGGATAAAATACTTTGATCTTACATCCAGTGTATTTTCCACATGATTAGTCTGGATAAATGGTTCAGCTATTTTTTTCTGTGACATATCCTTTCTGAATGCTGGTAGCGGTCAGGAGAAATTTCAAGCATGGAACCCAGAAAGTTTGAGGAGATAAAATTAGGTCAGAATATACACATGGCAAGTACAAATGAAACAATGATGGGGTTGTAGATTCATGAGTTACACTGATGAAAGTTTAGACAACAATAAAGGTGACTCAACAGGATCTAGTCACCATTGCTGAGTGGGTGACCTACATGATACATAATAGCAATAATGCATGTGAATAATGAAAATTCATTTCAAAGAAACAAAGTTAACAACCACCCCTCCCTACCCCGCAATACTGTTGGAGGATTCTCAGTTTTGAGGATTACTACCATGTATTTAGCAAAGTGATAGCTATATTCAGAGTCATGGCCAAAGCTAGGAACTTTGATTTATTTCAGAATTGATGTTTCACTCGCCTAGAAAAGTTTTCTTTTTTTTTTTTTTTTTTTCCTTCTTGACATATGTCATAAATGTAACAGTAAGAACTTTGCACATGTAATGTGGTTAAGGTCTTTGTCTTCCCCCAGGTCAGTTCCAGTTATCTTCTTACAGTTTTACGTATGCCATCATGTTGTTGATGTCTCACATTGTCCAAAGTTTCATATGTAATCTTCTGGTTCATATACTCATATAACTCTCCAAAATCAGGGGTGAGACAACACATAAACTCAAATGAAATCATCACTCAGCTTTAAATCATTTGGTTTATTGCTGAGAGTTCAGGGTCTTTCTGCCTCACCCAAATATTTGATACAGTGATAGCCAACACTGATATTTAATCTCATGTAGGTGAAAGCCACAGTCTTAGTAAACTTCACACTGATTACTTAGAATTTTATTGTGTTAGAAATCTGCTCAGAATGGTAATCTTGGAATTAAAACAAATTAGGTAGATTAAATGTAACCATTGTCACCCCAACAAATTTTAATTTAAAAGATTGTGATGGAATCAGCCAAAAATTGCCTGAATATCAAATTACACACGAAGAATGTCAGTCATTTCAATGGAACTGGAGTATTTTGCTACTTGACTAGGATGTCCTCTTCTTTGACAATGCTGGGATAGCTGCTATTTATGCCAACTTTTCACTTCTGGTTTTAAGGTAGACTACTCCCTCTCTCCTTTTAATAGTCTGTTCTTCCGAAAGACGAATGAAAAATTCAGTGACATTGTGGTTATCTTGGAAGAGATTTAGATTCCCTCAGGTGATTTTGCATTTCTTTGATCGAGTTCTTTACACCTAATTTATACCAAGCAATTTTATTTTATTTTTCCTTTTTTAAAAATTAGTAGAAAGGAACACAGACATATAATATGTCCCAAATTGTGACAAAAATAAGAACAACAACAAACATAACCTTTTTTTATTGAGTTGAATTTCATAGTTTCCTCCTAAAAAAATTACTTATAGCCCCATTAAACTCTAAGATGCTTGAAAGATCCTATCAGTGATCATCTTTGTATCTCACTGTCCAGCATGGCATGTCATACCTGGTAGCAAAAAAACACATGCATTGAAAAAAATACCACAGTATGTATATAGTTCTGAAAATAGTATTCATCAATCGTATTTTGTCTTTTATTGCTGTGTGTGTGTGTGTGTGCATAGTGACACTTTCTCAGAAGTATTTTTACTGTTTATCACATCACATGAACAAACTGTAGAGTAAAACCAAGGGAGGAAATACCTTTTCACATAAGAACAGATGAATCACTTCTGACACGTTCAGATACTTTATTGAAGCTGGTCAAATTTGCAACAGTAAAGGAAAATGATTATAAATAAGTCTGTGGTGCTACACATTGGAATTTCCTATAACTGCAACATATATTCATTAGGAATCAAAAGTAAAAGCAACAGTTGAAATGTGTTGTTTTGCATATTTTAACAAGTGATTTTGAATTGGTGCAATATCTTCCACTAATTTAGTTTATTAATAATTATATTTCTTTCTGAAACTCAATTCTCTTAAATGTGTATTTACCCAGGATGGTGAACACCTCATATTGTGGCAAAGTCTAACAGCATTTAATGTTACAGAATGGTTTTTGCATAATGTTTTGTCAAGTTAGATTTCTGTTAGTGATGCACATTCACATAATTAAATTACACTCATGTCTACTATTAAAAATAACCACTAAGAAATGTCTTATAATTCATAATATCAGATATTGCACATCATGCAAATATATTTGATGAGATTAGTATTATTTAATATATGATGAGGCGACCAATAGTGCCAGGTGGACTAGGGCAGATCAACAAGCCCTGAGGGTATATAATAATCACACAGAGGAAGAAATATAATTAAAAATTATAATGATATTTAACTTGAGTTTCTCAAGGAAATGAATAAAACATAATTTCTGTAAGTATATACTTATAGTTAATGAAAGCCGTTTCATGAGAGGAAAAATATATGAAAGGATATTTTACAATAAGTACCAAAGGCAAGAAATTGAGTTAAAATAAGGAATGCAATTTTGGGCAACAAATAAGGTCTAGATTAAAATGACTCATAGAAATTCCAGTGATGATGCAAACAATGGTTTACTTCTAGACTCTGAATAAGATCCCAGGTACATACGTAGTTATATAAATGGGACACAATGATTGAGTGGATTTGTTGCTGAGCAGCACACAGATTTCACAAACGTTTGGGCACATCTTCTATCATACAAGTGGATTATAGTACCATGGAATGTCATTTTCTCATAAACAAAATCAAATGTCAATAGGCTGTGATAAAACCCTCAAATTTTGATATGTATTCTGATTTTTCTCAAATCAAAAATATGAACATTTTTAAATAAAAGAGAAATGATAATAACAAAAAATCTGCTATAAAAATTTTTAATAGAAGAATCCTGAGAAAGTTTTCCTCCTGGTACTGGCCTGGAGAGAAACAGGGCAGCTTCTGGACCCATCTTCCTTATTTCCACTGTTGAAAAACTGACTGGGTGGTGAACGCACAATGTGATACATAGATGATGTAATACAGAATCGTACACCTGAAACCTATGTAACTTTACGAACAACTGTCACCGCAATAAACTTTATTTTTTTTAAAGCCATAATATTAAGGGAGAAGTGCAAGAGTTTTTGCCCTTTGATTAGTGCCACAAGGGTGACAAAAAGCTATTAGTGCACTAACCCTTAGGGCACTAATAAAAACTCATTGCTGTTGGAGAAAGATTTAAAAAAGCTCTCTATACACGGGAGTGCAGAAACGTGCACTAATCCCAGCGTTATAGCTAAAGAAGAGCAAGATAATTGTAAGGACCACGTATCCTATGCTCAGGGACATGGTATATTTTTAAAACCCAAGCTTAATTCAAATATCAGCCTCCCCAGCAGGCTAACATGCTATGTGTAAAAATAATAATCAAATACAGCTGGGAGAACCACAGGAGACAGATATTCCCTATGAGGCAGAGTGCAAAAAGAAGACTAAATGCCAAGGGTGCAGCAGACATTGAGGAAGGAGCTTCCAGCTGAGTAACCCCCAGCTTAAGCATACTGTGCCACGGCAGGAATTGGATGGCTGTAGAGCACTGAAGGTAACTATAGCAACAATAAATCTCAACCCTCATTTAGCTCCTGACTAGATGAACACAAATGCCACACTAAAATCGTCTACCTCATTCTCTATGGCCCGATACAACATGTCGGCATTATATAAAAACATAAAGTCAATTAGTTAATGTCAATGGTCATGCCAATTACCAAGTGCATTTAGGATGTAAGTGTGACAAATGGTGCCGTCAAGTCCTATTACTTGAAGGACTAGTTATTGTTTACCTTGAAACATGTATATAATGGGTTGTGTGTGCTTGGCTGTATGAAAAGGTGACATTTCTTTCTATTTGGCAATCTCTTTACAATTGATTGTGATGAGCATTACATTCTGGTTTAACACTTACTCAATAATAATTTGTTTTCTTTCTCTTCTACCTTGTCAAAGAGGTTTTACGCTGTCTCCTGAATTAAATGGCCTGGCTGTTGGTCAGTGCCCACAGAACAGTCAGGTAAACGCTGAATTACAAAAAAAGGTCTCCCTTTTATCTTTCCACTCTTGTGAATACTAGACAGATGGACCACCCTCTTCAAATTCAAGATTTTACTGTTGAAAAAGCATGGGTAATAAGGGCTGTGAAATTCCATTAGGATCGTCTGTGGTTGGAAAACATGGGAAGCCAGAAACCTTGCCTGCAGGTGTTAATCTTAAAGAGCTATTATCTTTCCATCACCGTTGGAATGGACATATGAAAATCTTAGAGTGGTCTAAAGACAGTTCTCTTAACTTCGATAAATTAGCATTAATATCCCTGTAAAATGGATGACAGCTGAGTATCTTTAGCTGGTAATGTATTATCTGCTTTGTTTGAGGACACAGGTTTGTGTGCCTTTTGGTTTAGCCCTGAGTCCACTTAATGTTTTAGCCCTTATTTCATCTCCAAGACCCTCTTATCATTCATACATCTTGTATGTAGGAAAGCAGAGATGATAAAGGGGCCGGATCAGGGAATCACTGAGAATTTAAATAAAAGACTGCACCCTCATATGGAGGCAACAGGATCAGGAGTAGATAAACTAGTTGCTTGAAAAAAGGCAAATAAACAAGGTTTTAACTGATGAATATCAACAAGGGAAAGAAAACCAGAGTGCCATTAATTTACATTTTTCTTGTCTCAGCGCATGGAATGCCATCCCTTCCCATCTAAATCATTTGCAAAGCTGATGCCATTGAAAAGCTAGCTGCCCAGGATTTCCATGTTACCCACATGTATTCCTCATTGATGGGAATTACTCATTGAAAAGCTTCTCCGCTTTTCCCTCTGCAGAAGTACTCTGGAGTATGTTTTCAGCTTACAGCCCCGCGCTTGGAAAAGAGCCCGTGTTATTGCATGGAATTCAGCTACCAGCCTACTCATTTAATGAAGCAAGCACATTGGGGTCCATGAGATGATCACATTGATCACATCTAAGATATTGTAGCCAAGAAATTCTGACTATCCACCTTCCACAACTATGGAAGAACTAAGGATGTTAAAAACCCATCGAGACGAACTGCAAATGGGAGCACTTGACGTCTTTCTGATAACGGTGAGCTGGGATAAGACGCAGTGGTATACTGAGAATATGGGTGAGTCCCATTGATTTCCATTAGCAGTTTGTTGTAGCTCAAAATTCACTGGCATGGACCTTAGGAGAGATTAAAATCATGCTCCTGTCTTAGCATTTTTTTTGTCTGGGTTCTCTTGCTGACTATCCAACCCCAAATTAAGGTGGTAGGATGCCCAGGACAGATAATTACTTCAAACTTGGCATCAGGTACTCAGTTTTAGGACAATCTAGAGAAAGGCAAAGGAAAAAAAAATAAAGACTGCTAAAATGGCTGCTCAGATAGAACTTTTTATTAAAGGGAATAATCCCTACTATGGCCAATTTATAAAGGCAAGAAAAGAAGAAGGAAGACTGTATGTCACTGTTGCAAGGAGCTAGGATGTTAGGAAAAGGATTGTGGAAGAAAACAAATCCTGTAGGATACAGAAATTACAGAAACAAATGAAATAGGAAAGCCAAAAGGACAAAATCCTCAGCTAGGAGACAATTGGCAAATGGCTCAAAATTGACAGACTGAGGGAATCTTGGAAGTGGAAACTTGTTAACCATTTATGCCAATAACTTTTCCCCAGGGCAATCTATCCTCGATCTTCAGATAGATACTGGTGTTACTTATCCTGCAATTTCCTCAGATATGTCTTCCTTTTCATTTGGTAAAGACCAATATAGGTTGATAGTATTTTGGGTCAGCCTTCTCCTTTTTTCCTTTTTCACTACTGTTCCCGTACAGGTATGTCCTCTAACTGAGAAACACATATTCTTACTTTCTCATATTTGCTGCAAAAGCACCCTGATCTGAAATGAATGGAAGCATCAAAGTCTTAGGGAATAGATATTGGGGTTTAATTTGAGATATAGAACCAATATAATATCTTACCAAAAATATAGGCCATACCTGTACATAAAAGAGTGTTATTTCTTGAGTGGTCAATTAAATGAAATAAAACTGGTTATAAAATAATTAGAAAAACAAGGATAATTTAAAAGGAGAACTAACCCTATAATACTTCTTTGCTTCCAGTCAAGAAGGATGGAAAATTTAATAAAGATGGTCAACTCTATATAGATTTGTGAAAGATTTTATCCATTAATCTCTGTAGTTCTTAACCCTGTAACTCTTCTGAACTATTCTGACTTCTAACTCTGCTATTATTATCTACAAAGTGCATCTCTGTAAATAATCTTCGCTCTGCAAAAGATTTGCTTTGCAGTCCTTCCTTCCCTCCCTCCCTCCCTCTCTCTCTCCTTCCATTCATTTCTTCCCATCTTCTTTCTCTCCTGTTCCTCCAATGGACCAGTCTAAATTCTTGTTTGCTTTTGCTTTTGCTTATGAAGAAGGCTATTTATGGCAGAGTACACCTCAAGGTTTTGGGACTCTCCTTTTATTTTCTCTAGTTATTTAAAAATAAAACAGACAATTTTGGAGACTAGTCTGGTGTTGTAGACAGTGGATTACAGCTTTTGCATGACAAACAAAACTGCTGACTGGGCAATTAAATAATTCTCCGGATCTTCTGTTTGGGGCCCTGTAATCTGAAGAAGATTTTGAAAAACTAAAATTGGCTATAATCTTTTCTTTAGCTTTGATGTATCCCTAATTTTGAAAAATCTGGCCTAACTTATGTGATATTCCTTTTCATCGTGCATATTTGATAATGTTTACTGATAGGTCATGAACTTGGGATAACAGTGGCAAAGCTTTCTATGTTGTTGTGACTTATTATAAAACCTTAGAAGCTTATGTTTTGTCTGGAATTAACTATGCGCAAGCAAAAGAGTTAATAGTAGTTAATAGAGTTGCAATTCTTGATTCTGGATTTAATATGAAAAGTGCATTACAAATAATATATCTTTGGTGTCTGTCACATAACAGAGGAAAAAAAATAAAATAGAGGATTTTCTACTAAAAACAAGAACTAAAATATCCAATGAAAAACTTATAGCTGCTCCATTAGAAACTTACAATTGCCTTTTCAGATAACAGTAGTTCATTATGAAGCTCACACACAGGCAGAAAGATGAAGTTACTAAAGCTAATAATTTTGCTGATAGAACTACAAAAGCTGCTATTAAAACGTGGCAATTTCCAAACTTAGAAACTTCACTTTTAATACAGTGAGAAACTTTTGTTCACTTTCAAAAATATTTGTTTCATAAAAGAGAATAGGCAAATGGACTATAAAAGGGACTAAAAGAAATTTGACAAGACTATGGGGATTACCCTACAAAATAATTCCTGTACCACAATCCTTATTTGCTTGGTTAGTGTTGTGGTGTCATAAAAAGAACCATCTGAATAAAAGAAGGATTATGAGGACACTAGATTTATTTTTTTTGCCATTTTTTAAAACTAAAATTTGTTGAGGAGACAACAGTTAGCAAAATCACATGGGTTTCAGGTGTACAATTCTGTAATACATCATCTATATATCATATTGTGCACTCACCACCCAGAGTCAGTTCTTCTTCCATCACCATATATTTGATCCCCTTTTCCCACTTCTATCACTCCCACCCCTTACCCTCTGGTGACCACTGGTGACCACAAACTGTTGTTTGTGTCTATGAGTTCTTGTTTCTTACTATGCCTACCAAAACAGAAAAAAAATAATTATTTAAAATATATTAGAGACTTGTGATTTGTTAACAGAATTTTTACAAGCCCCTGCCAAGGTAGTTCTGCCTGATGAACTTTACCAGGAACTTAGTAGCAGGTGGATTTTATGGAACTAATTCTTGTAAAGTTAAGAGATATGGTCTAGTTTTGATGTATATGATGTCTGGATCATCTGAGTTCTTCAAGAGCTGGTATTCATATAGTGGTAATGACTCGTTTAATAATTTTCACTTTTGAACACCAGAATATTTGAATCAGACAGAAAAAGTTACTTTATTTCTACTGTCATCCAGGAATTATAAAATATTTATAGATTCCGACCCTAAGTAGTGTCAACTTACAATTCAGATTGCAGCACAAATGTCACCAATTTGCATCCCGTTTTATAGATTTAGAATAATGTATCTTTTTTCCAGCATTACAGTTTAATTCTTATATATGTGTGTTTGTGCGTATATATATATATATGTGTGTGTATATGTATATATGTGTATATATATGTGTGTGTATATATATATATATATATATATATATATATATATATACATACATACATATATATGGTAGTGTTTATGTATGTGCACATAAATTATATATAATTGAAATCTTAATTATATTCAATTATAATTCATAAGTTTCTACACTGAAACAAACTTCTATAAGAGCAGATATTTATTTGGTTAACACAAATGCTTAATGAATATTTAGCAAATGAATGGGTTTGTGAATAAATCTTTATTTTTCCTGTTTTTGCACCAACCTTACTTATTTGACAGTGGAACTATGACTACAGATATAACTTCACTTCAAAACTGACAACTGGCTGTATCTTTAAGTAGACAATTTAAAGAAAAGTTCATTGAGCTGTCAATTCAAAATTGATTATAAGATCTATCTGCATAAAATACACATTTTTAGACATGCTGGTGAATATATTAATTTCAATATACTGATATTTAATAAAGAAACTCTTTTGCTGTTTTTGTGGTTATGTATACATGTATATACCAATAACCATATATGGATGTATATATCTATCCGTATATGGATATCTATCTATTTATTTATCTACATATATCCATATATAGATAATCTTTAACTATATATCTGTATCTATATAATCTATCTGTCTATCTATCTATCTATCTATCTATCTATCTATCTATCTATCTATCTAACATCTATCTATCTATGTGTATTTTATGTGGCATATTACCAGATAAAAATAATATTTCCAAATCATGGAGTATTTTCAAATATTTGCAGTGGTTTGTAAGTTGCTTTCTGTTTACTATAAATTCTTCCATAGCTTAATACCTTTTTTCTATATAAGTACTAATGACTTTGATTTCTGTATTGTTTTTCTGTATCAGTATTTCGGTACATGCCATTCCCTGGTTTCCTGCTTCATAGTTTTCCCGTCAAGCCTACATGCTATTATTCCCTGAAACAAACATTTGGGAAAAAAAAGAAAAAAAAAAAGAAAGAAAAAAGACCCAGCAGTGCTGCCTGGCTTGTTTCCTCAGATTGAAGTAGACAGAAAACCGACATGTTAAAGTTTTATTTTATCGTGAAAGCAAAGTGGTCCTCTGCTAAGTTGGAGGTGGAGGAGGCGAAAGAGGCTTTTATCTGTGTAAGGTCTGAGCCTCTTTTTCTGATGAGAAATCAACCTCTATAGTGGGAGAAAAGGAGCAACATGAGGCTTTTGTACTCTTGGGCATAAAGAATGAGATGAGATGTAAGTTCTGTAGATGTAGAATAGAAAAGAAAAAGGAAAGTAATTGGCCCGTGGGTCCTTAGGCAGTCTAAATCAGAAATCATCCTGAGATCAAGTTCAGGCTGGTGGGAGGACTGGAAGTTTTGGGGCCTGTGGAGAGTATAAAGAACGAACATGAGTCAGCTTCATGGAGACTAGAGGTGGCTGCTGCCAAAAGGAATCCATCTGAGCTCTGAGTGTAGGCAATCAACAGGCTTTGAACCCTTGTCAATACTTCACTTTGAATTCACCATAATATGTTGTAAAGCCAATGTCTGAGGAAGCCCTTCTAAACTCTGCTCTGTGGACTCCATCCAGTAATTTAACTACAGAAGCACTTTGGGGAAAGAGTGAATAGAAGGGAAAATATGCACACAGAAATCACTTTTAAAATTTCCAGAGTTAATGAAAGAATGAATTGCTATATTTTAAGTACCCACCTATTGTCCAGCCCTCAGGAAATTTAAGAATGGAAGAAAAAAATGGAAGGAAAAATTGTACACTTGAGACCTATATAATTTTATTAACCAATGTCACCCCAATAAATTTAATAAAAACAAAGAAATTACTTATTTATTTGTTATAGCATTTGGAATAGACTAATGGGCTCAAATCCCCTTACTACCCTTTTTAGTTAACTAAGGGAATTTATTTCTGATTATTAAAAATGATGCATGCTAATTACAATTTTTAAAATTATAATGCATACATGCAAGGTAAAAGTATGCTATAATTTCGTGACTTGCAAAATTATCAGTTATAGTATATTCCTGATTGTTTTCAACTGTAAAATACCATAATTCATGACAAAATGGGTGAACATTTGCTTTCTTTAAATATTTTTGCTATTATCAACAATAATATTAAAATGGACATTTTGTAATTATCACAAGTACTTTATGATACTTTTTAAATGTAAAAGTACTTATTAGATTATGAATATTTTATATTTTAATATATGGTATATTGCTGAATTGTTTCAAATGGTTATAGCATACTGCATATCCTCTAAAAATTATATTGTTTTTTCACTAAACTCTGAAATAAAGTGCGGAATATTTGTTAATGTTCATAAATCTGATAGTTAAAATAATATCTTCTAATTATTTTTAATTAATCAGTTTACTAGATTTGCATCTATTTATATATTTATCTACCATTGTTTCTTTTAACATAAATGGCCCACTTTTACATGTAGTCGGTTAGTTTTTCTTGATTTGTTGAAGCTCTTTTTTTCTATCAAAATTAGTACTTTGTCCTCTTAAAATATTTTTCTAAGTATGCTATCTTTCAGATTTATTCATAGCATCTTTTGAAGTTAAAATTTTAAATATAGTATTTTCCCTTATGTTACTATCTTCAGAGTCAGGCAAAGAAAGTCTACAATTCTGATTATAGAACTAGTCTCCCATATTTTTTCTAGAACACTTTGTTTATTTTGCAGTGGATTTTTGTTGTTGTTGTTGTTGTTAGCTGTTTTGATTGTTAGTGCATGTCTAAATTTAAATCACCATTTAATCTTCATTTTAGAAGTTGAAGAAATAGAAATAATGGCACAAGGAATAGATCTAATGTCCTTTTCTCCAATCTAGTAATATTATACATCTAACCAATTTAAAGCTCAATTTAAACTGTTTAGCAACGTAAAGAATATTTTTGGCTTATATCATGTAACCAACTAGTGGTGGCTCCAATCTCAGTCTGACCTCACCTCAAAGTTCAAATGACCTTCATCCTCAGGTTTCAGACAAATACATCAGTACCTGGTCTTTTAAAACTTTTTATCTCTTAGTTTTGTTTTGGCTTCATTTTCAGACTCATGTCAACTTGACTAATGATTCTTAAGTTTACAGCTCCCACTTTCAAATCCAAAGGAACAGAGATATTATTTTCATAGTTTGGAAAAAAGTCCTGGGATTAATTCTCATTTTGTTTTTTTCGTATTTAGTCTAAAGCTCATTTCCAAAGCAAACACGGTCAGGTCACCAAATGCTGCTGAGTGGGCTTCTCCTTCCCCCTAAAACTGCATGCACCATCCCTGGAGTAGCATGAGAGTAAAATCAGGAGAAAATTTGAGTAATTTCACAAGAGCAAGGGGAATGGATTTGAACAGCAAGGAAAACAATTATCCACTATTAGGAATTAATAATCCCATCACCCTTTTAAAATGTAATGAATCATTTCTAACACTGATTTGAAATGTCATTTAGCACAGAGACTAAATTTCTATGTGTTGGATTTTTTCCCCAAAACTAATGGAAGCTTCTCTGTTGAGTAGGAATATTGTTGACTCTGTTGGGCACTGTGATAATGACTATATATGATTGCATTATTTGAATTGTAAATATAAACCAAGCAGCCTTATATGATATGGATAATGGATGCTGTCCAGGTCCTACCCATTTTCTCTAGCAGATACTGATCCATTACATGTAGTCTTTTACAGGTTATGTAAAATCATGTTCCTTAAATGTCAATGGCCTCTATGGAAAACACCGACCCCTCTTTGCCTAAGACACTTTGCTGACTACAAAACCTTTTTCAGCCTTTGTATATAATAATCCAAAGGTCCCAGGGAGTTAGCGGCCTGAGGGGATAATCCTCAAAAATCACATATGGGAGTTTGTGGATAAATACTTCAAATTCCTTGCTCTAGAGTAGGACAACTCAGTCAGATTATATTCACTTTTTCAGAACTCCCCAGTAGAATTCAGTCTTGGTTTCCACAGCAGGAATCTGCTCATTAACCACCTGCACTGGCTTCCTTCCCTTCTCTGTCTCACTTTTCCACTATCTCATCAGTGTCTCTAGGAATTGCTTCCCAAATCAATTGCATGCCCTCAAATAATCATGAGCTTCTCTAGAAATCCAACCTAACACTGTGAGATTTTATTTATTGAATTCAGTCAAGATTGTATTACACAACTTATTGCACAAACCTGAAAATATTGTATAACCCGTAGTACATGCATTTAAATGTTAATAACTTATCTTTCACATGCTTACTCTCCATCTCTGCAACAAATATTGACATCAATGGACCCATGTGGTGTAATATCATTTCTCTTTAGTTTTGTTTTAGAAGAATGTCAAAAGGGCATATACGTTATTTGGAAGTTGATAAAGCAGCTTTTAAGAGTGAGGTTTATAATCTCAGATATATGATATATGAATGCCAACTCTCGTATAAAATACATTCACAGTGGCTCCTGTCTCAATATCTTGCTTTTGGAAGAGCCAGTCTCTTTTTTATCCATTCTTGCACTGTCACTCTCAAATCAATTTTTTAACTACTGAAATTTTAAAATAACTTTAGCACATGGTATGCATGCATTCTTTCTTTTCAACATCTATGGCTGTTTCAAATGTCTATTACTACATATTAGTCTAATTATAAATCCACCAAGTTAAAAATAACTAAAGTATGCCTATAAAGATTCTGATCGTAACTGTATCTTATGTAATAAATACAGAATAATAAAAATCTTTACTTTTAAAAATTTCTATCCAGCCTCATGCTATACTTTCCTCTTGTTCATGTTTTGTTTCATGTTATTTAATAACATTCTTTGTATATGTCTTGTGTGCATTAGTTCTTGCACAGTATTGTAGATTGCATTACTATCATAGCATATCATTTTCCTTCCATTTTCTAACAGGAAGGCGTTTGTATTAAATCATCTAAACTATTATTCTTGAGATCCCTTCTTCAAATCCGCCCCCAAAATTGATTTGGCACTCAAAGAAGAGAAATGCTAAAATTTTATTTCCAATTTTACCACCTTTTGTATATATGCACAGTTTCTATGAATATAGAAGAAAATTCCAGGTGTTTCAAATTACATATGCACTTTACTTTGGTTCATTCATTCCAGTTGAGAATTCACCTTTATAAGTATCTTGGTAGCCATCAACCATAAATAAGCATGTGTTCCACAATATTCTTATCAGCAAGTCAGCCAAAGAAAGAAATTTGAGCAATTTGAAGAAAGCATTTGGTTTCTATTTTTTACTGTGAGCTGGAGTCTTCCTATAAAAAAACAAATGTCAGCTGCTGAAATGTCATGTTGTTGTGGTTTTATGGTAAACAAGGAGAGAGAACCATGGTTAAACCAGTGAGTGATCAAGGATTTCATAAGAGAAGGGCAGGCTACCTTAAGATTAATGAAACCCTGTCTCTAACTGTTAGGAGAGAGCTGCTGATTGAGAAGGCAGCTTCCTGGAGAACAAAATCAGTGAGTGCCGTGTTTCAGAGCACAGTCCTTGACTCAGAAATTCGTATAACTTAGTATTGAAGGAGCACCTGTCATAGTTGTCCAAATATGACCAAATGGGTCAAGGATCTGATAAACAAGCAGCCATGGAAAAGCTCCATCAACTCTTTTTGGTTGCTTTTGGGAGTTTTTGCTTTTTGCTTTTTGTAGTTGTTTAGGATACACATTTAGCAATGTTCTACCTTGTTCCTTGAAATAAAAAAAATTCTTTGAAAATCAAATCTTAGTAATGTTAAGAAACTTCTTCCTCTTCCTCAATACCTAGAACACTGCATTGAACATATCATATGCACTATTTTACACACGTTGAGCCACTGCCACTGCAAACCGTTCTGTGTAGGCTTTAACTAGCTTTATTCAGGTACAGCCTGAACATCTCAGATCCAGGACTCTGCCTGGCCCTCTCTCCCTCTCTTCTCAGTTAACATCTACTCTGGATATGAGTTTGCATTTCCTGACTGTGCTATTTCTGCCAGCATTACTGTCCTGCTCTCTTAGGTCTTACAGGAGTGTCTTGACACAATCTCATACACAACGTTGTCACCCACCAGGTGATGCATTTCTATGGCAAAGGAGGTGATCCAATGGATGTCTAACCGTAGGACCCATTGGCTTTTTAATATAGCTCAACAGTCAAATGCAACTGATCTAATAGAGAACATGAGATCCAAAATTAGAGCTCCCTTTTCAAGAGAATGCAACAAAAGTTTCACTGACCTGGAAGCCAAAATTAACACCCGGTAGGCCCAGATAAAAGCTTACTATATTGGCAGGAATAATTGAACTCTGATTTCCATCAGGAGCCAGGATTGTTGATAGACAGCAGGAACATGGAAAATTATGTTCTAGCCAGAGACTAAGAGGCAAATGTGCAATTAAAGCAGTCATCGCTTGACAAGTGTAAAGAAGGTGAGGACTCAGATCTCTTGGTGATAACGGCAGAAACACAGGCCAGTAGAAATGCCAGATGAGGGGAGACACCAATGAAAATGGGAGGTGAAGAAGAGAGACGAGTATACTCACAAACCAGTACAGTAATGCAGAGTTGAGCCCATCATCCTCTTCCCTTAAATCTTTTCAAAGACACACGTGGACCTTCCCCTTTGTGTCAATCCTGTAATGGATGAGAATTAATAAAGGATATGAACATAGCGGCTGCCGCTATAACTAGTCCTGCAGCCCAAGTAGCAAGCTCCTCCTGTTTTTTCCCTGGGGCTTTGCTGTGGCTGTTGACGTAGAGACAATGAGAACAGCTTATGCATTTCCTAAATTGGTGACTATACCCCTACGAGGACAACCTTTGACCAATGATTATATAATTGTTTCCTTTCATTTCCCTGAATACCAGTCCTGAGATGCATTTTATTTGTCTCTTCATGGGATCCTGTTTGAATGAACAAGCGGTTGTTTGATGACTGCAATACACGTCTTTGTATGGGTTCTCCCTCCTTTCTGGCTTCACACATCTTCCTTACTCTTGCTCCATGGTCACATTTTATAGTGAAGTCCTGTCCAACTCTGCTCTCTGGGAAACTCAGATGCTCATTGACTTCAGGGCACACTCACTGTGAGTATTTTTTGAGTCTATGCTTTTTTATTGGGGCCATGAAAGACAGTGTCGGGGTGCTCATTGCCTGAGTCTATATGGTGTATTGGGGTGTAGGTAGTTGGACAGCTTAAGGAATCCACTTACTGTGCATGCCAGTGTTAGAACCAGCATTTTCTTTACACTTTTCAGGAATCTTACTGACCAGCATCACAGCCTCTACCTTAATTTTGAGACCACTCAGGACCACAGGTCCAGCCACTCATTGCCTCTGTGTCATTCTCTACAAGAATTCAACTTTCTCTGAGCTCTGGATACTTGCTCTTCAATTCTTGGCAGCACTCAAGGATAACGCAACATAATTGCCATAAGCATAGACTTTAAAAAGGTAAGCATTCTTTAATCTCTCTTGGGATAATAAAAGTCAAATTTTCTCAGACTTAAAGGCTTGGCCACTTGCATTCTTTCGTAAAGAACTTTATGTGATAAAGTAACACAGCTAATTTCCCACCTTTCTTACTTTATAGAAATTTAGAGGAAAGCAATATTTATTTATTTTTGGTGAGGTAAAAAGGGTAATGGACTTGGAAATCAGATATGATATTGACTTTTATATCTATTTCTTACTTACTGTATGTCTTTGAGCAGGTCTGAGCCTTAGTTTCTTCATCTTTAATTTAGAAATAATATCTACAATACAAAATTACTGTGAGGATAGATAATAAGCAATAGTATTTGTGGTCACAATTTGTTGAAAATTTATAGAAATGTAGGAATTTTCCATTATTAGGTTACATAACATTCATGTTGACGTAGTGTTGGCTATATTCATACTTTTTTGCAAAAAAAGAAACACTATCTTTTGAAATGTACTTTTTTATTTATTTGGGTACACTGGTTAGTAAAATTACATAGATTTCAACTGCACAATTTCTATAATACGTCTACATATTGCACTGTGTGCTCTCTACCCAGAATCAGTGTTCCTGCCATCTTTAATGTAACACAATAAGCAAGTCTATCTCAGATTCATTTAAAATGACCAAATGTGTGCATCCAAATCCCATTGCAGAAGGGTCAGAAGAAAGAGGTGCTGCTGACAGTTAAGTTTGATTTTTCTACTCTTATGAAGGTCATCTCAGTATCAACATGCATTGTGCCTCATAGCATTGACATGCAGTCCTATACAACAAAATAAAAAGAATATATGCACATTAAAATAAAAACTAGAAATATTCTCTATATTAAAAATCATTCTTTTCCTATCAGGTTAGACTGTAATATTTACCCTTAACTTTATTTATCTATGAAATGAAAATAAAAACACCTCCCTTAGAGGGTTGATTTTTTCTTTCTCTAAATGATTCTTCACATTTTGAAATGTAATAAATGTTTAAGGAATGTTTACTGAAGAAATTTCTAAGAATCAACATAGTTAAAATGGCCATATTACCTAAAGCAATATACAGATTTAATGCAATCCCCATCAAAATCCCAATGGCATTTTTTAAAGAAATAGAACAAAATCATCAGATTTGTTTGGAAACACAAAAGACCCCTAATAGCCAAAGCAATCTTAAGAAAAAAGAACAATGCTGGAAGTATCACACTCCCTGACATTAGCTTCTACTACATGGCTATAATAATCAAAACAGAATGAAACAGGAAGAAAAACAGATACATAGACCAATGGAATAGAATTGAGAACCCAGAAATAAAACCAGATAAGTATGGACAGATAATTTTTGACAAAGAAGCACAAAACATACAATGGAGAAAAGACAGCCTCTTCAATAAATGGTGCTGGGAGAATTGGATAGCCACATGCAAAAGAATGAAACTGGACTGCTATCTGTCACCATGTACCAAAATTAATTCAAAATGGATCAAAGATTTAAGCATAAGACCTGACACAATAAATTGCACAGAAGAAAACTTTGGTACACAGAAGAAAACTAATGGACCGTGGGTTCAAATAGCATTTTATGAATTTGACTCCAAAGGCAAGGGAAGTAAAAGCTAAAATAAATGAATGGGACTATATGAAACTTAATAGCTTCTGCACAGCAAAAGAAACCATCGACGAAATAAAGAGGCAACCAACTGAATGGGAGAAGATTTTTGCAAAGAGTACCTCTGATAAGGGGCTAACATCCAAAATATACAAGAAACTCATGCAACTCAACAATGAAAAAACAAACAACCCGATTGAAAAATGGGCAGAGGACCTGAAGAGACATTTCTCCAAAGAGGACATACAAATAGCAAATAGACATATGAAAAAATGCTCAATATCGCTAATCATCAGAGAAATGCAAATAAAAACCACAATGAGATATCACCTCACCCCAGTCCGAATGGCTATAATCAACAAGACAAATAGTAACAAGTGTTGGAGAGGCTGTGGAGAAAAAGGAACCCTCATACACTGTTGGTGGGAATGAAGACTGCTGCAGCCGTTATGGAAGGCAGTGTGGAGGTTCCTCAAAAAAAAAAAGAAAAAAATTACGAATAGAATTAGCATATGACCCAGCAATCCCTCTTCTGTGTATCTACCCAAAAAATCTGAAAACATTTATACATAAAGACACGTGTGCTCCAATGTTCATTGCAGCTTTGTTTACGGTGGCCAAGACATGGAAACAACCAAAATGTCCTTCGATAGATGAATGGATAAAGAAGTCGTGGTATATATACACAATGGAATACTATTTGGCGGTAAGAAAAAATGATATAGGAACATTTGTGACAACATGGATGGATCTTGAGAGTATAATGCTAAGCGAAGTAAGTCAGACAGAAAAAGCAGAGAACCATATGATTTCAGTGATATGTAGTATATAAACCAAAAACAACAATAGAACAAGACAACCAAATGAGAAACAAGAACTTATAGACACAGACAATAGTTTAGTGGTTACCAGAGGGTAAGGGGGGAGGGGGGTGGGAGATGAGGGTAAGGGGGATCAAATATATGGCGATGGAAGGAGAACTGACTCTGGGTGGTGAACACACAATGAGATTTATAGATGATGTAATACAGAATTGTACACCTGAAATCTATGTAATTTTACTAACAATTATCACCCCAGTAAATTTAAAAAAAAAGAAATTTCTAATGAAATGCTTAAAGACTGTAAATTATTAAGAAATCATATAATATAATTATCTTTTAAAATATGTCCTTAATGCATTGTCCATGATAAAAAATTTTTCAGTGGGGTTATTAAATAATTGGACAATATAAATTAATTCAAGCATTAAAGTTTTTTACTTCCACATTTATTCCTCTGAGACACCATATTTTCATTACATTTGATCAATAAAGAATATACAGAAACGATATTTGTAAAAGGGATTCATCCCATTTCATTACTACCCCATGCTAACTGGCCTCATTGCTTGAATATAGGTTTTTATTCTTATTTCCTTTAATAGCTCTAAGGGCAATCCAGGTATTCATGGATGAAAAATGAAGTGGACTGCACTTTTGAACTCTATGAAAGCGTCTAGAATTGCAGATTATTTGTAGATTGTAGGCAGCAAAGCTTGAAGGACAACTTTCTGCACCAATTAGAAAAGACAGAATATGCCTTGCTTTCTATCATCTTCATAGTTAAATTTGACTTATTTACAATGTGCAAACTACTGTAGAGAAAAAGAGAACAGATTTTTTTCAAGCATATGTTAGCATTTTTTGAATGCTATTATTCTATGTAGTCTAAGTAGGAGATTATATTTTGTCTTTTACCAGTGATTTTTAAAAAGGCAAAGGGTTTCTATAAGCCCAGAGAAATTATTGTACATTGCATAGGTACCATGGAAGTTAAAAGACACTGTTTTTTTCCTCTAAATTTATATATTATATCTGGGTTGTTTGGAAATAAAGCTGTCAAAAATCACTTTTAAAAAGAAAGTTGCACTGTTTCAAACAAATGCATTCACCCCCTTTTTAAAAATATTATGTTCCACATTGCAAAACAACTTTTTATTTTTAAAATTTATCAAACTTGCAGAAAAGATTCAAAGATAGTACAGATAACTTCTATAGATTCTTTATCCAGATTCACCAATTGTTATTATTTTGCTACATTTGTTTTCTCATTGTCCTGTACACACATACACAGAATCTCACACACAACTACTACTATTATCATTTCTTATGAACCACCTGAGAATTGGTTACTATGATCAAAGGTTTAGCAAAAACATTATCCTTTGAGTGAAAATTTGATCTTTGATGAACTCTCTGGCTCTGTTCCTCTGGGTTACCTGGTAAGTGTTGGAATGTCAACAGTGTTACAAAATGCTTATGGTAAAACATGATTGTGATTGGTAAACTGCATGGATGCTTGATAGTAAACCATAACTTGAGTTTCCCTGAATGTGACGACTCATAAGTGGAATGTCCTGTGTAGGGATCCTGGAAGCACTGTTTGTGGAGTTTTTATTAGAGATATTGGTTCCTGTGGAGCCTGAAACTTTTTAAGCTTGATCAGCTCTTTCAACCTCCTGATATAGGTCATGTCTTATAGCCTTTGAGATGTTGGACTGCAGCACAGACTTCTGGAGAAGAATGATTCTTGATACCCAATTTCTGGGAAGCTGCAATTCCCACCCTGTTGCTTCTGAATAGAGTAGTACCAAGTGTGGCCTGTGAGGATCTTGTGAATCTGAATGACCAGTTGAATCTAAGAAGCATCTCAGGTTACACATATCATGTCCCTTGATCCTTAAATTTTTCAGTATATATTTCCTAAAAACAAGGATATTGTCTTATATGACCACAGTACACTTCACAAATTCAGAAAATTTTAAATTAATACAGTAGTTTAATCTACACTCTATATTTCAATTTATTCTATTGGCCCAATAATGCCTTTTTAAAAAATAATTTTCCACTTGACTACAGGATCAAGCTCAGAATCATATGTTGCATTTGGCTGTCATCTTTATTTTCCTTTTGTCTGGAATAGTAACTCAGTCTTTCTTTGTCTTTCACGACACTGACATTTTTGAAGAATGCAGTTATTTTATAGAATGTCCTTGAAGTTGAGATTGTCTCATTCTTCCTCAGGCTTAATAGATTCGGGTTATGCATTTATGCCTCCTCAGCCAGAATATTATAAAAGCAATGCGTCTTTCTCAGGGTGTCACCTCTGGAAGCATGTGATGTCCCTCTGCTCTGCATTAGTGATGTTAATTCATATCAAGTCGAGTTACTGTCTTTTTTTTCTCCATTGTACGGTTACTATTTTTCTCCTTGCAACTAACAGGCAATATGGAGGTACACACTATGGGATCATAAAAAGAACATCCTGCTATCAATGGGAATCTTAGCCCTCTGAGATTTAACACCCACTGATTATTTTTTCCCAAATTTACTGTTTTACTATGAGGATTGTAATCTACTCTCTCTAAGTGACTCTTTCTCTCTCTCCTCCTCCTCCTTTTAATGGACTGAACTGTGTTCCCCAATATTCATATGTTGAAGTCTTAACCCCCAGTGTGACTGCATTTAGAGATAGTGCCTTTAAAGAGGTAGTTAAGGTTAAATGAGATCTTAAGAATGGGATCCTTCTAACACAGAATTTTATATCTAATAAATATATCCTATAAAAGTGAAGCAAACATAAAGCTAAATCCAGATACACCCCACCTTTCTCCCACTGTACTACAGGCTCATCTTTGTAATAAATCAGTGTGGATCTGTTTCTGTACATTCTTACCTTGTTGTTTTGGTCTTTGTTTGTCATTGCACAAATATACAATCTTATTTGCTGTGGCTTTATAATAAATTTTGATATCTGCTAGTATTCAACTTTTTCATCTCGTGAAATTTTTGTGGTGCATTAAAAATGGCCACCAATTCTTTGTAGCTTTTCCCATAATGGATGAAGTCCATTGCCCTTATATTTAAATCTTAATTTGGCCTCATGGGGTTCTTTTTGGTAAATAATATGGAAGAAGTCATTACAGTGTAACTCATGAACTTAGGTATCATGAAGCTTACACTCATTCTTTCTTGTTGTCTTTATACTGCTGGGTAAGGAGATCTGAGCCTAGCTTCCTAGAGGATGAAATAAGACAGAGAGAGAGAGAGAGAGAGAGAGAGAGAGAGAGAGAGAGAGAGAGAGAGAGAGAGAGAGAGAGAACCCTATCTCATTACCAGTGCCAACCACTAAAAAGTGACTGATACTTGGACCATGTAGCCTTTGTAGAGCCATGAGCTTACTCTCAAATCATGAATGAGTTCAGGTGGGACAAATAAATAAGTGCACTCCAAGTTGCTGATCCATAAAACAGTAAGTTGATAAATGAATGTTTTTTTAAGCTTCTAAGTTTGGGGGCAATATATATATATATATATATATATATATATATATATATATATATATATATATAGCAATTGATAACTAATGTACCATGACTATTCCTGACTGTTTGGATTTCCAATTAAATTTCAGATTCACTTTATTAATTTCCACCAAACAAAAACTCATTAGATTTTGCTTGGGATTTCATTAAATCTTTGACAGGAATATTAAATAGTTATTTATTTATTTATTTTTTTTTACAATTTTGAGATAACTCAATATCCATGTTTTTAAAACAGTGTTTCATTGAATATCATACCTCCTATGAAATACTCCAGTGCTCAAGGATGAAATAAACAAACCAGAAATATGTATATCGTTAAATAAATTTGGAAAACACTGGATGTCATATGCAAAGTAAACATTATAGGCAAGTTAAGATATTAAAGACCTTAAAAGTTTCTGCAGGGATAAGAAAAACACAAACTTACACCTTAGGGGAGGAAATATATAGAACTTATTTCTGGAGGAACTATCGTATTTCCCCGAAAATAAGATCAGGTATTATAGTAAGGTTTGCTTCAACAGACACATTAGGGATTATGTCCAGGGGATGGCATCCTGAAAAATCATGCTACAGCTTATTTTTTAGTTAGGTCTAATTTTTGGGGAAACACGGTAGGAACTTTGAAACAGTTTGAAAAGCATTACTCATATACTAACTTTTATTTCCATGATACATATTCCAAGTAGGTGCGTTATACTTTAAAGGGCACAGAAGTGCTTAGAGATGAAGTAAAAATGATAGAGTCATGCAAATATCATGCAAAAAATCTAGTCGTTATGTAACTTGTTTTCTTATCTTTCAAGAAGTAAAAGAAAAATTAAATTGCATATATTAATTCAAATATATTAGTTCAAATATCTTTCATTTTGTCCTGGGCCTTTCAGTTAGAGTACCCATTATAGTGATGGTATGTATGTGTCTGTAATCATTGTTGAAATTAATTTCACAACTCCTTGAATGATGCCTGCACATAATAAGTGCTCCGTACAACTTTGTTGACATATTGAATAAAATCTGATCTTAATTGTTATCGTCTAATAAGACTGAGGTTCATGACCTTTCCAATATGAGCCTATAGGGGACTTATTAGTATTCAAAGCTTCAGAAGACCGCTTGAGTCAATTGAAGTATCTTTCACAACCTGCAGAGATTAAAATTCACACTACTTTAGAAAGTCATTAATAAGTCAAAAACATATTTGAAATTCCTTATCCTTTGACACAAACTGATGGTAAATTTCAATTTAATTATACTGAGAGAATTTATATTAAGCACATACTATGTTCAAAGCTCTCATCTCCACACTGCAAAGGCTATAAAAGTTAAAAAGGCATGGTATTTTTAACGTGCTAATTTAGTATTTGGAAATTTAGTATTTGCTAAATACTTGGTAAGCATTGTCTATAATAGTCTTTTAAACAAGTATGTCTGTGAGACACTAGAAAAAGAGGATCAGCTTATATTCAAAATAAGCAGAATACAGGGATCGATAAAGAAAAATCAGAAGTAATTGAAAAGGTACCAGAAGAAAACTAAATAACATCAATAAAACAAAAATACAAGTAATTAGAAAACATCAGTAAAATGAGAAATCTATCAAGAATGATCAAGAAAACAGAAGACACATATTATTAATATATGGAATGAGAGAAGTAAAATCACTTTAGATTCAACAGACATGGAGATGAGAATGAGGGAATAATATAAACAACCTATATAAATAAATTAAACTTCAATAAAACAAATATATTTTTGAAAGATAAATCTAGTAAAGGTCACCTAAAAATAACCAATTAAACCATGAGCAAAATATTTGAACAAGTACTTTATCCAAAAAGATATATAGATGGAGATTATAGGCAAGCAAATAGTTTCAAAGTTATCAGTGATTAGGGAAATGCAAATTAAAATCACTATGAGATACCATGAGATAATTAAATAAATATTTTAATACATACATATTACATATACATATATACTCTTTCTACCAAGTGCCTGAGCTCGGACCAGACCTGCGGCATGCCTTCTTCCTTGCTGTCTATTGAGGTTTTTCTTCTTGTCTGTTCCTAGACTTCATGTTGCTGGACTCCATTAAGCCTTTCTCTTAAGTATTTTTTTTATGTCCTGATGGCACCCATATTCATACTGTCTGGACATTCACACATTTTCTAGCATTATCCATTTTAGATATTGCTTTATGTTTGACTTTCAGTCACAAAAGATGATTCAGTTTCTCAACATATTATCCACAGGAGATGTGGCCTTCTAGAGACGTCTAACCTGACCAATGTCATTGATGTTTGTCATCTCATGTCACAAGGGATAGCATATGCTTAATAACAAACGTATTGAAGAAGTCTCACAAATTCATAAAATGATGTTAAAATAGGTCAAAAGAATGTTATTTTTGTTAGCTTTGTTTGGTTTCTCATCCTTAAGTTTGAGGAAAAAATATGACAAAAAAATATCAGTTTGGGGGAAGTTTTACTTATATTCCACGAAGAAAAAAATATAAATGCCCAATTATGCAAATACACAGTATAGTTTTAAGAATTCATTCTTTATTTCTTCAAGTTTAAAGTAAGGCAATGATGCCCTAAAGAAATTGATAAAATATAAATTCCCTGTGGAAACAGTGTGACCAAGAAGCAGATTCTTAGTCTGAATTTCCTTTAGGCATCATTTTCTTAATTTAAACTTGGAATAATGAAGGATGATTTGTAAATTGATTATGTAGGTTTCTTGTTTTAACATGAGCATTAAAAAATTCTACATGACACCTGCATAGTCAGCACAAGTTTAGATAAATACTGTGGTGTGCTGGAATTCTGAATAACCTCATTTATTTAAATCTGCAAAGGGAAAGAAGATAGGCACAGAATAGACTATACACAAATTGTCTTTTGATAGCAAATGCCCTTGGTGGTTCATAATTGTGAAATTTGAATTATACTTAAATTGGATATAGAGCTCATTAAGTTTATACAATTAATAGATAGTACTTGCAAAATTCTACCCTTGAGCATGTTATCTTATAGATCTTCGGAGCATAAAAAGAAAGAAGGGGTCTGATTGTTAAATATTGATCTTTTAGATAATATGTGCTAGCATCATCTGATTCATGTATCTGGAGACTGCTGTAAATAACCTTTGAAAACCTTAAGTTCATGTTAAGTGATATTATATAAATTTCATGATAAACAGAATTTCTAAAATGCATTATCTATTCAAGAGGCAGGTGAGTGAATTGGTTTAAATATTTTTTTGTCTTTGAGGTATTTTAGAAAAACAGGAAACTGCAAAGGGTTGGGGATTAGGCTAGAAGTAATAGTCAAATTAAAAGTATATAAATCAGGATATTGAAAAACAGCATCATAATGTTTTTTTTTATATTCTCAGGGATTTCATAAATATTATAATACAAGTGTAAACAGAAATATTTCCTCTCTTAATCTCTCCTCATTGAAAAGCTGATGTGTGAATTATAGTTGCCCATCAGAAGTGAATTGCCTTTCTATGATTGTATAGAGAGTATTTTTATAGATAGTGGGCTTGAAGGTACAAGATGAAGCCTTCTCTCTGACAATTAAACATGGGTAGTTAATGTATCATTTGATACTCAATTATCCTGAAAGTCTAAGTCACCAAAGCAGCCTGAAGATGTATGTAAGGAAAATAAAAATCAGTGGTTATATGGATAAATCAGTTCCGGGGACATAGTTGGTAGATAATTGCTATTTGCAGAGCTCAACTTAACTGTAAGGAAATGACCAGTAGTGTCAATGGTTCCTGGTAGTCAAAAGGAATGTGGACAGAGAATAGGAGACATTGGTCACCTTTAAAAGACATCGGTCACCTTTAAAAGTCATTTAATGAAGTGGTGAAGTCCAAAGCCAAGAAGCAATAGTTTCAAAGTAAATGCATAAAGGATAAGTCCAGCTGACAAACCTCAATAACTCATTTTTGATGGCAAAACTAAAAACAACAAAACAAGACAAAAAACAACCTATAAGTTGAAAAGTATTTTGGTGGATGTATAGAAAAACATGCAAAATAAGAAGAAAATTATTAATAAAATCAGAAGAAATAAAATATACACTTTTTCAAAGAGTGAGGGAAAATCCTTCCTGTGAGAAGAAAAATGCAAAGAAATTTTGAAGTGGAAAGGGTAAAATTGAGAGAACTCACATTAATTCCCTTATTTTCTCAATATAATAAGACGGTTGTCATCTGCTTAAAGCAAAGTGTCAGACTTTTGGAAAAGTGGAAAATGAGTTAAATAAATTCTGGAAAATATAATAGATAATCCATCTGAAATCAAGGCAGAATTGACTGAGCTGTACATTAAACATTGGTGATTTTGGTTTTATTTCAACATATTTTAGTATTAATGTTTTTTAGTTTGTCCTTGATTCTCAACTGCAATCTATATCCAGTTTAGATGTTCATGAACATTGATCAGAATCAGTATTAATGTCAACATTTATAACTTACATTTACTAGACTACCTCAAGACACTCACAACTATACTTTGAAATATATACAGACCTGAATACTGAATGCCAGGTTAGAAATATTGTACACTATCTCTGTTCAATCTTTAGTGTATCAGAGACTGTGATAGAGCAATACTTAAAGTCTCATGATTTAAATAGTATAGGTGAGAGCTTGATGTAGCAATTTAATAAGATAAGGCCAAGGTCACCCTAGATCAATTTTTGAAGAATGGTACAAAAGACCTACAACTTTCTTAATGAAAAGAAATCACCTCAGAAAATTTCTTGTATGGCTGAATGCTACATTACTGTAGTGTTAAGCAAAAGGTAAAAAAAAAAAAAATCAAGAAAACTGACTTTGTAAAGCACAGAAATCTTTTTAAGGTGGCATTGCAGCGCAGCAACTCTAATGTATTAAAATGAAACTTAAAAGTGCCTATAAAATGGGAGTGTGATCTAAGTAGGAAAGCATGGCGGGTTAATGGGATTTGCAGTAATGTACAGTAAAAGCTAAGATCTTATAAAAGAGAAGATTTAGCAGTGGTGAATAAACAATCACAGAGCGTATGACCCACATACTCAGAAAACAGCAGCCACAGAATCGGTAATTTGCTTCATCATTCTTGGACAGACAGTTGCCAATGGACTATTTTGTTCAGAGGGTTTAAAAATACTGAGAAAGCACATAAAGGGAGTATTTATGGGAGTGTTTTTGTTGTTGGTGGTTTTTTATCACTTACTCATAATTCTGATCCAATAGCATTTTCGAAAACATAGACAATAAAATTAAGAATGTTTGCTCCCACTCCCTCACTCAATATGCTACTTCTTTCTGCTTTAAGTTTGGAGCAATGAGGCAGTGTAAAAGTAAGGGGTAAAACATGTATTTATTGAGTGTCACTATCAAGCTGTTTTCTGTGCTTCTTTGGCTTGGCTAATGTTTAAACGCTAAATCTTTTCTCTCATATCTACTGCTTTAAAAAATATATTAAATTTATTGGGGTGACATTGGTTAGTAAACTTATATAGGTTTCAAGTGTATAATTCTATAAAACATCATCTATATATTGCATTGTGTGATCACCACCCAGAGTCAGTTCTCCTTTTGTCACCATATATTTGTTTTTTGAAAACACCTATCTGTGGTCATTTGTCACCTGAAATTTTGGTTTTTAATGTGGAAGACACAATTTCTCTACCTGATCACTCACAATTGCTTCTTCTGGAATCCAGCTTCCCTTTACTGAGAGCTGCTTGTAACTCCTGCCAGCTCTGTTTTGAGTTCCTGAGTACTCTTCATGTGATCCACAGGAAAAAAAAAAAATATTTCCTTTCTTTCCTTGTCTCCCATTACCCTGAACCCTCCCACCCCCCAAGAAAAAAATACCTTGGGAACTTTGGCAGTTTCTAATTCAACAGCTTCTTTTTATCATTAGACTGTTGGCCAGAAATTTCACAAACATAAAGCCGAAGCTCCAAAATATGAATCTGTTTAGCTAAGTGTTGCATTAGAGCATCTTTGAAGGCTTGAACCAAAAGTAAAAGCACAACTTATCATTTCTTCATAGTGAAGGGCAGCAAGAAGATTTAGAGAATATTAAAGCTTTCCCTAAAAATCTGTTACATATAAATTATGTATTAGATCATAGTAGATATTAAATAATAACATTATAAGACAATAATGTATCAATTGAAATAAATAGTTAAAAATGAAGGAAATAATTAGCTACAAGAAAATAAGAGGCATGCAATATTAAATAAGCATTTAATTAAATGACAATTTCATGTTAAATTTAGTGTTCATTATAATTTTCCAAACATCTGAAAAAACATAGTTGTCACTCAGAGGTACTTTCCATGTATGTTTTTGGGCTTCAGTCAGAACTATTTTAACTTCAGTATAATGTAACAACAGTAGAACTATTTGGAGTATTTTAACAATATTTGTTTTCCTATATTTTTTATAAAATTTACATATATGAGGACAGATAAAGTAAAAGTGACTCTAGCTTTGCTGAATAATGATTAAAGAAATGGGTCATAGAAAATAAACATTGCCTAACTTCTTGTTTATTTTTTAAATAGCACATATATTTTAAAGTTTAGAATCAATTAGGAAAATTTCACTCAAACACTTTTTTTGTCTTGAACAGTATGTCTGAGTTTAATTCTTTTTAAATATCAGTACAATATTTTTTTTCACTATACTTCAGATTGCTTAATTTCTCTTAACAATCTTTTGAAGTTTACTCTTTACCTGCCATCTCCATCCTGCTTTTTAGCCGATACATAATATATTTTTTATTTTAGATAATGTAATTTTCTGTTCTAAAATATACATTTTGTTGTTTTAATATTTTCCAATTATCTGCTATGATTCAGTCCTTACATTTATTGTTACCATACATTCCTTTCATTTTTGAGCACAGTTATAATACAGGCTTTAAAATTCATGTCTGCTAAGTTTGATATCTGTGTTATCTTGGTATTGGTCTCCATTGAGTGTCTTTTCTCTGAAGGATATATTTTCCTGGCTCTTCATAATGTTGAGAAAAATTTTTAATTGAATCCTGGACATTGTAAAAGTAATGTTACATAGATTCTGGATTCTATTATATTCCTTCGAAGCACGTTGATGTGTTTTTTTGTTTGTTTTTGTTTGTTTTAGCAAGCAATTAGCATGGTTGGATTCAAATTGAAAAAATTACAGTGCAGTTTTAGCTAGGCTGTTTTGAGTTGTCCAGATTAGTTCATTCTACTTGCCAACCAGAGACTTGATCAGAAATTCAGAAAACCTGAAGTTCTCTTTCTGTCTCTCTCTTGTATTGAATTCGTCCCACATTTTTTTTGATGGGAGGTTTAGCTACTCTGTGCTGTACCAATTGTGACTTTCCCTTCAAATGGATAACTCACCCCATGTTATGCCATTCTTACAAAGGTTGGAATTCCAATAGAACATGCTTCTTTCTGTTTAATTATATTTACATATATTGGTCAAAATCATTTTATATTTAAATATATATCATTTTTTTTAAATCAGAGTGTGTAGTTATTATCTGAGGTTCAATATGGCAGACACTTATTTGGACATACCAGAAGCCATGTTAACAGTTCACTTTTAGAAAATATCATTGTCTTAGAGAATTTATTACCTCTGTACCTACATAATGATTCTGAAGGTAACACTCTGATAATAAAAACAAGTATACTCCGTTGATTTTGGAAATATTCACTTCCTGATATATTCTAACATTATTGATATAATGACTATAGCTCCTGAAACTTTGTTCAAATAATAATAATAGTAATAATAATAATAATAATAATAATAATAGTTATAAATTTTAAGTCATCTAAGTCCCTTACCAATTATATCATTTACAACACTGCTGAATCCCAATTGGTATCACCTTTTTAAGCAATTCCAAGACAGTAAATCAAAACACTAGGAACATAATAAGAAAATATAATGCTATTGCCAACAGCAAGAGAAAATATAATACTGGAGCCATGAAACATGTGAAATAATCTAATGTTAATCTGAGGGCAACATTGTTAAATATTTCACTACACTTGATGGTTTAATATATTTTTTTAAACTTAAGTGTTCTGGAATAGATATACTCACTACTCCTTTAAGTAATGGTTTTCAGCTTTGATTTATGATTTAAAAGGCCATCTGAGAAATATTACTATATTTCTTAGAAAACATAAATATAAAATGATTTTGACCAATAACAGAAAGTCAAAATGTAATAATTTTAAATAATTATGATGGAGCAATAACTATCCATTACCTTAAGGTTATTGAAAAGATTACAATAAAATAAAACCATAATATTCTAAATATCGCCTAATCAATTTTCACTTATTATGGTAAACCCAATGTCTCTGCTCTAATTTCACAGTGAAAAATATAACATATTTGGGAAACTCATACAGCATACTGTACCACTCCCAAGGAAGCAAGATGTTCTCTTAAATTTGAAATGTAGCATGATACATATCACGGATTATATTCAGACCAGACATATATGTCAAAATGAATCACAATTCATTTTTTTTAAACTTTATGATTCCAAATAATTTGATGTAATCTGACCCTGGAGACAGCAAGCTTTATCTCCATTCAGTCCAGAAATATCCCTAAAATTTCTATTCCCCAAATAATTGCTTTCTTTGCAATTCAAACAAATAGGAATACAATAGTTTCTATTACTGAGTAATTAAAAAGGAGATAGGCATGAAAGAAATGAGTCTTGAATTTTAAAACTAATAACTCCATCATAAAATAAATCTTGTGTCAGAAATAATCGTACAAGTAGTCAGAGTATACTTTCTATGTATAGTCATAGTTTTACAACTTCATTTCATATTTTTTATTGAACAGTGATTTAATAATAGTCACTTAATAAGAAGAGATAACATCATTTAAAAAATAAGTAAAAGAACATCTTTAATGTCATTGGGCTTTGATTTTTTTTTTTTACCAAGACAATTGAGAGTAGAATTTTCTAGGTGCTGCTTACCTATAAAAACTTTATTCTCTTTGAAGTCTCTATTTCTGTGGGATAGTATTATTCTTTAACCAAAATGTGCTCTATATAATCAGATCCATTATACCCAAGTGTTCACTTTGTTTGAAATAAACACATGCATTCACAGTAATAGGTCAGTATATAACGATGAAGATGAAATTTTTGCTGACATGATGTTTTTGTAGGATAAAACAAATGAGTCAGTCAGGACTGTATTCTAAATTTTATCTTGTAACTAAAAATGCATCTGAAAACCTCATTTTAGAATGTCACAGAGAGGTTTTTATAGTGATTTGTTCTACTAGAAATTGTTCTTCAATAATAATGATCTCAACTAAAATATAAACTAGAATCAAATAAAATGAACATACTTTCTTGGGAAAGTCTATCTTATAGACATGTAAGAATACAAGAGTCTCCATTCAGATCGCTTCCTGAAGGTAAGCCTTCTAATCTTTTCATGTCTTTTTGCACAGATCTCTGGAGTAGAGTCTCCCATACAGGACAATCATGGTTGGAAAAAACCACAATGACAAACTGGTGTTTCAGAGCATGTAGAAAACAGGAGGTGTTCATGATAATAAGGGTTTTTCTAACTCAAATTATGTGGTTCTATACTTTTTGGTAAAGTTGGAAACTGTACTAGTCTGTCAAAGAGTTTCATTGTGGAACTTATGTAAATCCTTTCCCCTGCTATACCATTTAGAAGAAAAAAGAATTTAAGAAATGATCCTTGGTAAATACAGGATGGGTATTGTGCAATAAATCACTTTATTATTCAAAATGAAAATACAACCCAACTGTCCCACTTGGAGATTTTATAAAAAAATGTTGCTGTTATTGGTTAATCATTAAGGTACATACCACTGATTATGCTTCCACTCATTATTTATTGTGTGAGGAATACTCTGTAGCAAAAAATCAACCTTGACCAAAGAAGTTAAGCCTCTGCCCTTGGTTTATAGGAGGTAATTTCAAAGCCCTTGGATTGTCCTCCTTGATAAGAATGTCTGTTTACCTGGTAGCCTTTGGCCATGCCTAGTAATCTATGCTGACAATGTGGTTTATAGTAGGGGACTTTGTGCCTCTTAGTGTCAGCTCAACATCTACAAAGGTTAGAGACTAAGGTCAGCCATGTGGGTGGCCAACCATGTCTATATGATTGAGCCACAATAAAAATGCTGTACACCAAGGCTCAGATGAGTTTTCCTGGTTGGTGTTACTCCCCGCCTATTATCACACATATTATTATCACTCGTATCACACATATTATCCCAGTGCTGGGAGAAATAGGTGTCTGCACTGCTTCACTGGGAAAGTAATAGTGGAAGCTCTGCATCTTGATCTCTCCTGGGCTCTGCCCTGTGGACTGTTTCCTTGGTTCATTTTAATCTGTATTCTTTCACTATAATATGCCCTAACAATGAGTAAAACAGATTTTCTGAGTTCTGTCAGTTTTTCAAACAAATTATTGAACCTAAGAAAGGTCTTGGGGACCCTTGGGGAAACTTGTAATCCGTGTCAGAAATGAGGGTGGTCTCGAGAGTCCCAAACTTTGTATCATCAGAGGTCACATTACTTCTTAACCGCACAAAATCATGAATTAAATGTATTTCCTTGGAAGAGTTATTTTCTTACCTCTTTTAGGGGAGACTGGATGGGGGAGGAGTAAGCTTAACTTCTATGAATCTCCATTTTCTCATCTGCGTAATGAAAATAAAAAGGTCTATCACAAAATATCTGTGGCGATTAAGATTTTATAAATATGTAAATGTCCTATCAAATAAGTCTGGCATGTGGTATAGATACAGTGAATGCTAGAATCTAGCTCTTCTTTTTGATTGAAATAATATATAGCATAATAATTTATTGAACTTCATAATCAATTCACTTTAATTTGTACAGAATATAAAATTATTTTTGTTTTTCTAATATTATTTAGTTGTATTCATTTCACCTAAATTATTTTCTGTCATTGAAGTTGAAAGTTAATATGTGTGTGTATACTAAATTATACAGAAATATAACTAAAGCAGTTTGGTTAAGATATTTTATTTCCATGACTTTGTGGTGAATCTATGTATCTGTGTAATAGCATTCAGTTGATTTTTCTTTTGAAAAGCTTTGAAGTTATGTAAAGAAAAAAAATAATATATATATATGGCTGTGCAGTGCTGAAACCTGCCATGATTGTGCTGGGAGTTATTTACAGAAGATCTATTTCTTCTGTTGGGAATACACAGCACAAGTTTTTCTTATTGTTCTGGACATCTCACCCACTAAACCATTCGTTTTCTCCGAGGACAGAAGTAAATAGCACAATTTGTTCTCAAAGACGACTAGCTGTTTCTGAAATGTGAGGAAGCTCGTGGTAAATGGGCAGAATGTTAGAAATAAATAAGAAAAACGGGGCAGCAGAAATAAATCTTTTATGATGCATTCTCTCATTCATTTATATGGAAGCAGTCTTTTGCCACAGCTACAGGTGATAAGAAACAACGGAGATTATCAGTTTGAAATATTCCTTAAAAAATAAGTTTAGCATCAAAGTAATTTTATCATCAGCCACAAAAGGCAGTTAAAAAGTACAAACTGAAGATTGATTTACAGAGAACAATGGTTTATTTACTTGCAATTTTGGGAATGTTATTTTATTATTATTGAATTTAATTCTTACAATTCTCTTATTTATTTATTTATTTTTTTCAGTAAATGTTATATAATTCAGACATCAGAAATGAAGGAAAGAAGTATCAGGATTTCCAAAAATGTCATAATAGGTTTATCCAGCTGAGTATAACCACTTAAAAATTGTAGCTTTAGTACTTGATAGACAACACATAGTTTTGTCATTTTTGTAGGAAATACTTTTTTTTCTCACTCAAAGTAACTGGAACACGATCAATTGTCCTACCCTCTGAGTACTCAAACAATAAGGTGAACAATAGCCACAACAACATGAGATAGAGGAGTAGAACTGGATAGATGTGTATTACTTAAGGTAATGAGATTGTGGCAAATTATATTTTCCAAACATGGATATACACATATATTTCTTCTATCATGCTGTTGTAATGTAAGGTCTAATTCTTCTCCTATTGACTATGGATCAGCTTGAGTAACTTGCTTATGTTAAATAGAATACTGCAGAAGTATCACTTTATGACATCTGAGGATAGGCCATAAAAGACAATACAACTTCCATATTGTTATCTTTCTTTTCTGAGATACTATTGTATCTTTGTTGCCATAATGTGAAGAAGCCATATTGGGCTTTCTGGTGGCAGTTGCACCTGAGTAATAGCTTCAAGTACCAAGCATGTGAGTGAGTGAGCCTCTGATGATTCCAGCCCTCAGTCTTTGCGCCTCTGAGAGAACAGAAATGAGTTTTTCCTAGTGAAGCTTGTCCAAACTGCACATCCTTGAGCAAAATAAACGTTACCGTTGTTTTAAGTCACTAAATTTTGGATTATTAAAAAAGCTAGCAACAGATGTCAGGGATACTAAATTTGAGATAAAATGTTTTCAGACAAGACTAGTCTTTTGCGTTGTTCAAATAGTAAAGAAAATGTAGCCAGGGTGGAAATACTACAAATTATGATTGTCTTTGCTGACTTCTGGTCATGACCTTTTTGCACGTTTGATCATAACCAGTATTAAGTCTACAAAGCCCCATGTAAGCAAACAACTTATACACAAGTAATTGAAGATAGTCAGACATTGATAATTATTAGGTAATCAGTATTTTAAAACAAATTTAGCATAATCATAATATCTATAAATACCTAAAATGGTGTAACAAACCTTTATTCCTTTGTGCTAACTTGAAGGCAGATTTATTTTAATAACTTGTTTTGAAAGATGTAAAACACCTAATTGCTTTGTGTTCTTGAGAATGTAAATACATTGTTTTCTATTCTTCATAATAATCATAGAATTATTCTAAATTACAAAGCAGCCCTATGGCAGAAGTAATTTCAAACAGTTTAATGTCTCATCTATTTTACATGAATGATGTGAACCCTAAAGTTATGCTATATATAGAATACGACAACTTTTCTTCAAATTTTTTTAAAAAAATATTTATACTCAAATAAAAAGAATCATGTATTTTATTAAAGAAGATAACCTTGATCATGTTTTATATAATCATGATGAATCCTTTAACGTAAAATTGAGAGAAATATCTATAGATTGTGTAGAAAGTGCGTCCTAAATAAATGGAGGTAAACCTTCTCTCTTTACCCATTTATCCATAAGTGATCACTTTTTTTGTCACCGCTTTTTGGTTAATTTCCTTTTTTGTGTGATCTTAATTGGATACGGTTGAACAGCAGGAGCATTTACTAATCTTATTCTAGCCTTTTGAAATGAGGAATGAAGAGAGAGAATCAGTCTGGTACCTTGCATATGTGTATTAAATCTGGTGCAAAGTTAATATATCTCAGGCAGGGAGCATCAAAAGGGCATAATCCAATTCAGGCAAGAGAACCAATAGAAAACTTGCTTCTGCACTCAGAAGAGGGTACGGCATAGTGATGATGATGGGAAGGGGCTGCTTATAGATAGATCATGGTATAATATCAAAGGTATGTTATTTTTTCCTTTCCAATCCAGGAAGCTATTCTGGTTACAGATAAAATTTTTTAAAAAGTCATTACGTTTATTCCACCTCAAACAAATGAACAAATTCAGAATGTTTATGGTCTTTTATGGCCCCTGGTAAAAATTATTATAACACCCTAATAATATCACTGGGCTCAAATTTTGATAAGACATCCCATGAGCTAAAAATAATATACTGTTTCCCTTGAATATTTTCAGATATTCCTGAAAAATAAGTAAAAAGTATTATGGTTATTCTTATTTCAATGATGGAAAAAGGAAACATAAAATTAGAAGAAATTCCTGGAGGGTACATTGTGATATAGCAATGAAACATAGAGATTTGTTAAGAGAGTTACGTGTTAATGGTTTATTAAGAATGAATTGCTATTTTTCAATCCTGCCTCCTTCCTTGTCTCTTTTTTCCTCTCTTCCATCCACAGATGTTAGATGAATGCCTACTATGTGTCAGACACTTAGGGTCTGGGAAAATCAAAGCGTTAACCCATGATCTACACTTTCAAAATGATCACGGTGTATTTTTGGAAAAAGAATGATTTATATTCAAGTAAATAATTTATATTCAAGTAAATCAAGTGTTATACTAGCAGGTATAAATGAAGTACTGTGGAAGCATGTAGGAAGGACTGACTAACTCTAGAGGGACTTGAAAGAAGAGCAAGAAGCAGAGAATAGAAGAGTGAATAGATGTCATGAATAGATGATAAGTTGATTCTCATTATTTGTTGATTCCATATTTGCAAATTTACTTACTCACTAAAATTTATTCCCCAAATTAATACTCAGTGATGATATCTTGATCATTAAAAACATGCACAGATAACAAAATTTGATATGCATAGCATACATCCAAGCCAATATCACACAAGGTGATACTCTACCTTCTTATTTCAGCTCTCAGACTGTAAACAAGTTTCCTTTTCCCAGTCTATTTAGAGCCATATTTTCTACCTTTTTTTTTTTTTTGGTTGTTTTTGTTGTCGTTATTTCATTGTTTAAAGTGGCCCCCAAACACAATGCTGAAGTACTTTCTAGTGTACCTAGGCATGAGAAATCTTGATGTACTTTTTGGGGAAAATATGCAAATTAAATAAGCAACACTAAGGCTTGAGTTATGTGGCTCTAAGTATATTAATGTATCTTTAAACAGAAACAAACATAAAACAAAGTTATGTATTTATCAGTTGAAAAATGTGATCAGAGGCTCACAGGAAAATAACCCTGCATTTCCCCTGGGAGCAGTGGTTCAGTATTCACTAATTTGGGTTTGCAGAGACTTTTTTGTTTTGTTTTGTTTTGTTTTTGTTTTGTTTAATCACATTCTTGTGATTCTTACAAGAATCAGTGGTTGTGGAATCCCAGGCAATAGCTAGAAAAGAAAAGAAAGGCATTTCCCTTAAAGAGATTGATCTCTACAAATCTAAGTATGAAAGGGTGACTTATATTCAAGGAAATGTAGGATACCACTTAGTTATTTTCTGTGGAGCCCTCCATTTCTCTCCGTCTGGGTCAGATGTCTGTCTTACATGGAGCCTATAGTTTCTCTTTCCATCGATACTTTCAAATTGTATTATAGGCAGTTATTTTATTTTTTTTTAATTAAAGTTTATTGGGGTGACAATTGTAGTAAAGTTACACAGGTTTCAGGTGCATAATTCTGTAATAGATCATCTATATATCACATTGTGTATTCACCACCCGAGTCAGTTCTCCTTCTATCACCATATGCTGAGATTATAGCTGGTTATCTTTGCCTGGGATGTTGAATCCTTATCTAATTCATTGTGCTTCATAATAAGAGTATCATAAAACAAACAAACAAAAACAAAACAAAAACAAAAACAAACAAACAAAAACAGGGTATGCTACATAGAAATAACTGCTTATATTTGAGGGTAAAAGAGATCAAATATAGGCCATCATTTCTATGTAGCATGCCCTCTTTTGTTTGATATGACATTCTTATGGGGCACAATGAATTAAATTAGGAATCAACATCCCAGGCAAAGATAACCATTTATGGTCTCAACATAAGAGAGATAAATGCTTAATATTCTATAGTAACTGATTAGCTCAATGAAATCTTACTCTCTTGGGGAAATTGAATGTGAGATACTCAGAATGGGAGTGATAAAAATAAGGACAAAGTAAGAGAAACTCAGAATAGAGACAAACAAAGCCATGAAAATGGGGATATCAAAGGAGTAGGAAGTAAGATTCCCATTTGTTAGAGGACAACAAAAAGCCAAGTCACCAGATGCTATGCGGTAATTAGGATTTCTCCTATATCTACTTGTTTCTGGTTTCCACAAGGCTCAACTGTGGTATGTGGTATGTTGTCCACAAGGCTTTGTATATTACATATGTGTACACACACAAACACACACACACAGACACAGACACACACACACACACACAGACACACTGTTTCCTTTGGTGTAATAGAAAAACCTTAAATCAATGATCAATTACCTCTCATTCTTGGTATACTGGTTCAGGCCATTTTAGCTACAGGCCACAAATAAACTTCACATTTGTTCCTGATGCCAGGTTCCAACCTGAAGTCTCACTGGCTACATGATCTTCTCAAATGGATGGAAAGAGCCCAAGGAATCAAGCTGAAATGCATAGCATATGTAATAATTAGCATGCCTAAAAGCTGATGTTCCAGAATGTATAAATTGTAGGAAAGGTATCTGAGAGTGTTATACAGTTCTTAAAAGCTAAAAATGTATTTTTAAACATATTAACACACACACACATACACACATACAGAGGGTGACAAAACAAGTATACACATGTTAAGAAAGGAAAAAGCTGTATTAAAATTGTAATCCTCAATATGTATATACCAATAACAAAAGATGAATAAAAGTCATATGCGTACATTTTTTGGGCACCCCTGGTACACACACACACACACACACACACACACACACACACACACACACACTCACACATGAAGTCAGACAATTAATTTTGCGAACTCATCCTAGAAAAAGTGCTACATACCTAATTGCTGAATATCGCTATGGTCAGCTTTGAAGTACTCCCCTCGGGAAGCTATGCACTGATACCAGAGCCCAGTCCACTCTTGAAAGCAATTTGCAAACTCTTTTTCTGGAATGGCTATCAGAGCTATTGTCATATTACCTTTAATGTCCTGAAAATCATCAAGATGTCTTTCTTTCAACATTTCCTTTATCCTCCAGTAAAGAAAGAAGTCATTGGGGGCCAGATCAGGTGAATAGGGAGGATGTTCCAACACAGTTCTTTGTTTTCTGGCTAAAATCTCCCTCACAGACAGTGCTGTGTGCTGCTGCATTGTGATGATGCGAGAGCCGTGCATTGTTGACCAAAATTTCAGGTCGTGTAACTTTTCACGCAGCCTTTTCAACACTTCCAAATGGTAAACTTGATTAACTGTTTGTCCAGTTAGTACAAATTCATAATGAATAATCCTTCTGATATCAAAAAAGTGTAGCAACATCGTTGCAAGTTGTTGCAACTTAACTGTCAGACTTTGTGTGTGTGTCTGTGTGTGTGTTTGTGTACATACAAATACCATTCAAATTGCCATCAAGATTTTTTTTAAAGTCTAAAATACTTTGAAAAGTTAAATATTTTGTTTCATTTCCCATGATTTTTAAACAACCATATTGCGTTGTTGCATCTTTCTTTTTAGCGCAACACGGGCAGTGAAAGAATGAGAAGGAGCGGTGAAGGGTTAAGAAAGAAACAGAAATCAAGAAAGTTTTGAAACAGAGGCCAAAGGTCTCACAGCCTCAAAGGACTGAGAGCCCCTAATTGGGCCGCATTGTGGCTTTTATTGATGTACACACAAGGGAATAGCATTGTTTTTTCTACGGTCTGTGAGTCTCATACACCATACCAGAAAACTGGTTCAAACCAATCACCTTGCCTGCCGAAAGTTCCATGGTGTATTAGTGATTGTCGTTTGTACCTCCCCAGGGGACAACATCTTTATGCTAAAACTTGTTGAGATGGAGAACGGATGTTATCACATCTAGAATCACTTCCCAAGCAGGTTGTGGGAAGGAATACAGCTACAGAGGCAGAAGATCTCCTTAGACTGGGGAAAGTAGTGGTCTATGCTCATCTCTATCAACCCCATGAGTTCTCCTGGTGGTCCCCACGAGACTGTGCCTGTCTTAGGTTGTTCCTCTTTTGAGGAATCTTACCTGTCATTGGCTAGCCAGCCATTCTTTGGGGCTAAACAAGGAGACATAAGGTGTAAGCACAAAGGTGAAACAAAGTCCCTGAAAGAATTAGTCTCACAGACTCTTCTTTCTTTTTAAGTGTAGGCATGAGGGGACAGAAGGGCAGGCAGCTGCATGATAACATTATGTGTGAGCTAAATATGATCTGTAAGAGTGGTATCTATGTCAGCCAAAACTCAGATAATGATGATTAGGTGTGTAAAGATTCAAAAGGCAATATGTTTTAGCACTATGAGTCATTAGGACTTGCTAAAAATCAAATATGCCTAATATTTTTTTGGTATTCCCTATACAAAGAATTATTTTTACCCAGACAGTGGCATGGTCTTTTTTCACATTTTATTCAGGTCTTTGTTCAGTGTCATTTTCTCAAAGGGGTCTTTTCTCACCACCCTCACTAAAATAGTGCAATGTTTGAACTCTGTTTTATGTCTTGCAATAATACTTATCACAAACAAATACCTATCTGATCCCCCCCCCAATAGAGTGGAAAGTTCATGAGGGCAGAAGATGCATCCATTTTACTCACTCAAGTTTTACCAGTGCCTAGAATTGTGCCTGGCACATAGTTAGCACTCAGAAAATATAATTTAAATAAATGAATTGTACCTTTGAGTGTTAGACAGATAATGAATGATAAGGGCATATTGAAAATTAGAAGTGAAGAGACATTGGAATGGAGATGACAATTTATATTTCAATTTTATCAGTGATTTCTGTTCATCTCAACATTAGTTCTATCAGTAAACTATGAGGTGTGACCAATACATTGTATGTTTAAATTTAAAAAACAAAACATTATAGTAGAAGACATATTGCCATTAATCCCCCTCAAAATACTTCCTCTCCTTTCAACCTCTCTTATCCCATAGTTCTTGTCATTTTCTGAAGCAGTTCTGGGATTCCTATTATGAATGTCTTTAGTTTGCTCTCATGGCTGCCTCAATGTCCTGAATCAATTCAAAATGTTTACTTTTCATGGCCATTTTGAGTTTGGGGAAGAGCCAGAAGTCACACGGTTCCAGATCCACTGAATAAAGTAGATCAGAACACTGTAATGTTTTATATTTGACAGAAATTGCCGTATACCAGAAACACTTTGTGACACGGAGTGTTGTCATGATGGAGGACGATTTATGACAAACTTTAGAACACACCTTCTCTCAACTGTAGCTCACACCCCACTGACTGCACCAAGTTGAAACGTCACACACTGTTAGTAAGGTATGATGCCCCACTTCCTATATTAAAGATTCCTGACTTTCAATTGGATGGCACTCAGCAGCAGCATTCACCATATTTTGTGATCACAATGGAAAGGCTCCATGTCACACATTGCTTCTGGTACGGCGATTTCCGTCAAATATAAAATATTATTGTGTGTCCTCATCCACCTTACTCATCTGACTGGCACCGTGCAATTTCTGGCTCTTCCCCAAAGTCAAAATTACCATGAAAGGTAAACTCAATGAAAGGTAAAATCAATTCAAGACATCAAGGCAGCCATGACAGTGCAACTAAAGACACTCATGAGAGAGGACTTCTAGAACTGCTTTAGAAAGTGGCAAGAATGATGGAATATTTGTGTTTGAAATGCAGGGGAGTATTTTGAGGGAGACTAATTGCAATGTGTCTTTCAATGTAATAATGTTTTATTATTATTATTTTTTAAACATCCACAGTATTGTTTGATCACACATGTATACTCATAGATTACTTTTCTGCCTAGGGCTCTCTTAATGTAACTTATTCTAATAATATTTAAATTGTGAAAGATTTAGCCTTAAGGGATATGTTGCCTAAGGGTAAAGAATATATTTTAGACTTATTTAAATAAGCATACAACAATCTGGGAAATTGTGTTAGTGTAGTTATTATCACAAGGTGTGTATTAAAATCTAAGACGTTTTTGTTTAAAAATCATAAAATATAGTTATTATGTTTATTGTGTTATCTTTTTAAACATATTTTTAAATTTAGTGTTAATTATATACATATATACATCATTTCAAATTATATATGTAATATAAGTATATTAGATAGATAAACATAATTTCAGAAGTAACAGATATCTAAATCCTATTAGTCATAAAACTTAATATTTCCATTTGGCTGAACGGATTATTATGCTGAGATTTTGAAGATTGGTGATAATTCTGTTTAATTTAATACATACTAATATATCACTATATGAAATTACAGTAATTTATAGTAGTTAGGCCTTTACACAGGAATTGAAAGATTTGAAAACAAATGTATACCAAAAGTTTACCATTGAAATCTATATGTTTGTATATACCTGTGCATTTAGTATATAAAACCAAGGAGGCTCAACTCCCCCATCATAGTAGTAATAAAAATCAAGAAAAATGAACGATATACAATGAGTCTTCAGAGTTAAAATAAGGATGGGCTTTGCTATTTAGGATCATTCTGCTATTGGTAAAGGATTTTATCAATGTATGTGCATATCAAGAAAAAATAGCTTTATTTTTCAAGGATAATATACTACTAAAGGTACAAGAATGTCTGAAATAAAACAGGCATCATTATCTACAATTAGGAAATTCATGTCTATTACTTTACAGAGCAGATGAGTGCGTTGTGCATTATTTTGTCTCCAAACAGGTTTTTTGCTTTCATTTTGCAAAATTAAAATGTTTAGTGAGGAAATTTTTCCACAAAAGTAAATATATTCTGCCAAAGTAATAGGGTCTTCTATCCTGGTCACAGGAGGGTTGCTAGAAACTCTGGATTCTATATTCCTTTATGCTGAGTTTCATTGGGAAGGGATTCTCCCTTTCTCCAACTATTTATCAATGATTAACAAATTAAATGTTCATAATTCCATTCAGACTGCATTATCTTATGTCAGAACCAATAACTGTCACCAATATGAGGAAATATACTTTAACTAAGAGCGTGATTAACATCAGCTTTTGCAGAGCTTTTGGGGGTATGTTTTCCCAAAGCACTTGGCAAGAATAGCAAACCTAATCCAGAGATTAATATGACAGAAAACATACATTTTCTTTATACAAGGAGCCCTTCACTTTTATATGCATAACACATTTATCTTTATGTATGTCTATGCATTAAATATTCTTACTTAAAATATATATAGAAAAAGAAAAAAGTATACAAAACAATGATATATATTGCTCAGACCAGAAAATTAAGTTTGATGTCTTCCTAATGTGACCAAAGTAAAGGTGGTTTGTTTTGCCCACGTACAGCAAAGCCAAAAGAAATATGAACAGGGGGTTTGAAGCAAAAAAAGTAAAGGTTTATTTAAGGGAATGACACAAAGCCCAGAGACACAGCCAGTATTCCAAGAGCTGGCTTCACTGATGGCTTCTAGGAGATACCGTGTTTCCCCGAAAATAAGACCAGTTCTTATATATATTAAGGTTTGCTCCAAAAGATGCATTAGGGCTTATGTTCAGGTGATGTCATCCTGAAAAATCATGCTAGCGCTTATTTTCTAGTTATGTCTTAGTTTGGGGGAAACATGGTAGGTTGTGTGGGGGAAAACTCGCTAGTCATGGTAACTAAGGAAGTTGGGATTGTGGGCTCTACTGATTGGTCAGGGCTAGGGTAGGGGGCAGTTGTTTATTGCATCAGGTCCTGATATCAGTCTTGTTGAGTTTTGTCTGGTTTGGAGGGGATGCTTGTAGAGTCCTTCCACCTTCATGTGTCTGGAGCTAAAACACAACTGAGATTAAGATGTTTTCCTTAGTTTGTCTGAAACTGTTTCTGTGGTCAACAGACCTATGCCTTTGTTTCTAAGACTTTTTGAAAGGGTTCTAAGGGCTTAGTGATTGAGGGAATGAGTGATGTGCAACTTTGGCAAAGGTGGAAGATAAGGAATGAAAAGAAGCAAGTGAGTCATGGTGCTATTAGACTAGACAAAAACAGTTTGAATCAAAAAGAAAGAAAAAAGTCATTTTAATAAAGTAAAGTTTTTGCTTGGTTACACTAATAGGCTCACAAATTAAATATTTCACAAACAATTCTAGTTTTCCTAGATAATGGATTCCTTTAAGAACCAAATTAATAAGAGATTTATTTGGGAGAATATAACCCAATGCTCTTAAAAATAGTGATCTAAAAAGTAAGTTTCAGTTTTATCCTTTTTTTCCTTTATCAATGTTGTTTTACTGAGAGAAAAACAGAAGCACTGAAATGATAATTTCATAAATAAATAATTTGAGTCTAAAATTCAGAGTTTATGTAGCTAAATCTGGGGAAGATGAGATACCTCAAAGTAAATTTTTTTATATTTTGTTTGAATATTTGTATTACCTTATGTTATTCAAACTCTGATGTTGTCAACTACAGGTCAATGTTGTTTTATGTTTTACTGAGATAGAAAAACGGTATGCCAATTATAATAGTAAAATGTCATTGATTATTTCAAATTATGGGTATGAGTGACTTAGAATTGAAGAAATACAATTTCATCAGTATTAGGGGGGAGCTGTGCTAAAATATTATACAAAGAGACAAATGCACTCTTCTATCAATTAAAAGGAATAGCTAATCATTATTAGTACTTATCATAGACAATAATTATTCTTTGCTGACTAAATTTTTCAGGATACCTAGAATTTGGTTAATTCAACATTTCAACAGAAAATCAAGACATTTGAAATAAACTGGTATTGTTGGTATAAAGGAAATTTTAAGAGGATATTTAATTTTTTAATCTTTAATTTTATGGTTATCTTTGGTAGTGTTGCAAACTAGAAGTTGAAGATAAAACAATCATAATCTTGAACAATAATAAAGGATATACTTCAACAGCAGGGTATTATGATATAAAAGAAGTAAATAAATTAATATTCAAATCCTTAGTACAGCTTAAAATAAAAATGGGAGGAAGAAAGCAATTTACTCTCAAAATAAACATTATAATATGGATATTGTACTTCCCTTGTTCCCACCCCCGGCCTGCAGTTGAACAATCTTGATGATGCGCTCATGAGATCCAGCATCAATTTGTTTCAGTGTACTATATTTGCACAAATTTTCTTCCTCTACTTGTTTTCATTTATGTAATGATTGTCTAATCAAAACAATTTGTATAAATCTGAGTGTTCCTTGACAATCATCATAGAAGTTATCGATTATACCACAAAAAGTATATTATTTTTCAAAAACCCTTTTAGGGCTAGTTAGCAATTATAAAATAACCCTCAAGTAGAATGACTTTAAAATTTTTACTATTAGATGAGTACATCAAAATCAGAAATTTCAATAACACTCACTCCGCTAATTGCAGCACAGATATAGTAATCCAAATGTCTAATCAAGCTGATGAAACTGGTTGGAGGAAAGAGCTGGTAGAAAGTTGAAGGGAAGCAGTTTTTGACCCCAAAATATTCTTTTGGGGATATTAATTATTTTAAGCTAGTTATTAAGGAACAAAAGATGCAGAAATAACTTTTGATCCTCCCCCTTTACCTGCCTAAAGGAATTTAGATAAAGAACCAGCTCCAAGAAGGGAGATGTCATCACAGATAACTATAGTTTAATATAAATTATTGTGCAATACAGAGTAACCTAACAAGGCACATTTGTTCAAAGTCCTGTCTGTGTCCCATTGTTAAAGATGGCTCAGCAAACATTTATTTATCAAGCATTTGCTTTTTCATTTCCATGAGAATTGACTGCCTGCCCTTTGAAGTCCCATACTGTACCCTACCTCCTCCCCTCTTCTCTTTAGCTCCAGAATGACATATAAACTTTAATTGCCCAGTGCATCTTTAGATCTCAGATCTTATGACATCCCAAATGTACATTCATAATAACTTTTGGACATTTTCTCCTGTTAATCTATCTTATATTAATTTGATTATTAGCCCAGCTAGAAGAATTTAGAAGGTGGGAACAGAATTATTTTTCCACCGTTGCAAAGGAAATTAGTTTTTGGAACACTTCTATTCTCTGAAATGTCTCAAGCTGATTCCAAAAAACTGCAGAAGAAATGAGAGCAGTGCTAGAAAAGATCAGTCCAGATGGTACCCCTTTAATCCCAATTATCCCTTTATCAAATCTTATTTCATTATAGCTATTGATGCTAAACATAAGAATTGACTTTGTTAATACACAAGTGTGCTAATAATTTTTCATCCCTCTTTCCTTTTATAAAATAGATTAAAAAAACAAAAAACAAAAAACAAAACACTTGCTATAGAAAATTCCTAGTTGAAATTTTGGAGACATTTTGGATTTTGAATTATGCAATACATTTTTTTTTCACTTGGTTTAGAAATGTTCATATCAACATTGTGGCTTTCTGTGCTCAAGAAATGATATATAATTGCCCCGAGAATGGAAATTAAATGAACTAAAAACAACAACAAAATGCAACTAAATATTACCTTCCTTCTATAAGAGTCCATCAGTAATATACTGTAACTAATATAAGTGCCCATTACTCCTTCCTCCCCATATATGAGTCAACTTCAAGTTCATAGCATTCTTAATTTAAACTGTCTTAGGCACTGCAAGGGATACATTGGCGAAGTCAGACATGATTGGTACACTCAAAACTCTAGAATTTTATTTAAAAAGTTAAATATTTTATATAAAAAAGCAAAAAAATACAAGATAATATATAATAAAAGGTTAAGTGTGATAGAAAAGTGAGTCCAAGTGACAAGTAAGCTCAGAGATAAGGAGGTCCCTGAGGAGTGAGCAGGCACTGGTACATGCAAAGCAACCTCCATAATGCCCATTGTCATTCAGTCTTTCCTTGAGTTCACCACACTGATCCAAAGAGGTTTTCAATCAGTGGTGAGAATTGTTAAATCATGAAACACTATGAGAAAGTATGCAGCGGACAATGTAGCTTCCTGAGTGTGCTTGGCCTCAGGAGGAGCAGAAGAAATCCATCCTTTATGATGCCACTGCTTCTGCAGTGCCCAGTTCTATACAGATGGCAGGCTGTGGGCAAAGGGACATCCACTGGCCTACCTGCACTGTGATGCTCCCATTCATTGCTAGCTTATTGTGATCTCAAACCCTTCTCCTTGCAATGATAAGAAAATTGATAAGGACTATCCCCAATGAAAATGTAAAAACCAGGAATAAGAAGGGGCACTGACAATCACTTGTACTGGGCAATTGAGTCCTTGAAAGTAAAGTCTGTATAGACTATTGATGATAGTTTAATCATGATTATTAATTTGGGTTTGCAAACCAGCTGAGAATTTATAACACCTGGTTTAACATATATGCTTCCATCATTTTAAAAACAAAAGCCACTTGAAAAAAAATCATTTCAACTTTCTGCATTGCTTCATTTTAATTAATTTTTTGAAGATGTTTGATTTACAAGGGAAGAAAAGTGCAACAGATAGGCTCTTGTTTACAACCTAGAGCAAAGAATAAGGGAGTGAGACTTAGCTGGGGTTAAAAGCAAGAAAAACAAAAGCAAACTAAAAGAAAATTATAAAGCAAAAAAAATATATATATATATATTTCCATATTTTTCTGTCATTAGCCCAAGACAAACATATCTGTCTTTCAGTCTAAACCCAGGAGTTGTCTATCTAATTTTTTCAAAATGTGGGTAGATTTCCTAATTCCTGCAAGATTCAAACACAAAGGATCAGTAGTTCTCTAGCTTCATTGTTGTTATTATGTAGGAAATATCCTTTTTACATGTATTTTTGAATCAGAACTTTTGGGAATAAACCATCATGAATAAAGTTTGAAAAGTGGAGAGAAAAATGAAATTGGAAGTTCCTACAAAGAGAAAACTATCATCAATGTCTAAGATTACATTCTCCCAACATCAGGTTCAAGGAATCAAGACCTGTACTTCACTATCAAGTTATGGATATTAGTCAATACCTAGTACATATTTCCAAGTAGGTATTAATCTATTAGAATTCTAATGAAGTGTGATCAGCTTCAGACATAACTTGATCCAACGTCATCAATCTCCGTTTCTCGATTCCTCTTGTTAGTGTTGTTTTCAGCAAACTCTCTCCATGTGACACAACAAGACTGCTGCTAATAGTTAAGTTATAAGAGCATGCTTTGAGTGCCGTTACAGCTCCTTTTTTGAAAAATAGTAGTTTGGTAAAAGTTTCAGGAAATACTGATTGTTTCATCTTTTTTCATGTGTCCATCAGTGAACCAATTATTACGGCTTAGAGTCAGAGTAATAATTAACCAGACAGGGGCAACTGATTGCATTTTGGTCTGCAATGATACTGAGGGAAGGATTCTCAACTGAACATTTATTTAACGTGTTTGTATATATTCTCTTAATGAAGGTGAGACAGTATGGTAAATCTCATCTTTACATGTAGAAAGATACAGAGAAAAAAAATTCTGGAGCTTGATAGTAATTGCAAGCATATTGTTTACATATATTTACTTAGATTGGGTCTATGAGATACCAAAATATCCTGTCCATAGAGCTCAAGCACACTATCTTATGCTATAATTATTATTGTACCTGTGTTTTTTCCCTCTTCACATCCCTGAGAGTGGTATGATGCTGTTTATCCATCTTTTCATCTCCCAAATCACCTAACTACTTCTTTTACATAAAGCAAATCTCATGATATATTAGTAAATGTATGAAATGACAAATACTTACTGAGTGATATGACTAGATATTTTAAAATGATGATTCTTCCAAAATTGTGTCAGGAAAATTGAGAAAAAAGTAAGCAAACAAACGAAAAAACATCCGTTTTGGGGTAATGTTATTTTAATGCCCTTAAGTGTTTTCCCTGAATTTTTTTTTTCCTTCCTCTCTGCTCAATTTATCTTGCTGGAAGTTAGGCCCACGCCAAAGCTGGAAGGATGAAGAAGGCTAATGGGAAAGTGACTCAAAATAGATTCTGAGTATCACCACTCATAGTAGACATTAGAAGATGAGGCTAATTCTGATAGTGCCAAATAGGTGTTATAAATTATTGACCTGGAGAGGAAATGTGATGTTGCGACCACTTTTCTGCATCTAAAACATTTTGAATCCTCTCTGTCTTGCCCCAGTTTCATCTGACATTAGAACCTGATAGAGCAGAATGACTATGACCACGCAGAAAATTAGGTGGTGCACAGCAAAGTAAACTGAGTGGGTAAAGTGATGAGAAACTACAAGGGAGAGTAAAGGGAGAAAAAGGTCCTAAACAGAAATTCCCTTGCCAAGTAAGACAGAGTTGGCCTTTTGGTGATGTCTCAAGAGATGGCAAAATGTTTAAGAAAGCTGGATTTTGAAACAAACCTTTTGGGTTCAAGTTCCAATTTTGTCAGTTTGTCATCTCTGACACATAGGACAACTTAACTTCTTTTTGCTTCAGTTTCTTTATCTGCAAATGGGGATTTCAACTTCATGTGGTTGTTATGAATAATAATTATGATAAAATATAAAATACTTTAGAAACAGATCCTAACGTATTCTATTAGTCTGAGAAGGTTAACTTCTATAACAAATGCAAAATTCCAGTAGCCATTGGTGACTTAGTAATTGAAATTTATTTCTCAATCCCACTTAAGTCCAATGCAGTGATTGATCAGTGATTTCCAGAAAATATACTGTACCTTACAATATCCTTACAACACAAGAACTGACTCAGTTCTTCCATTGCATTCCTCTGTCCACATCTATGTCATGAAAATCCACAAACAGATGAGGAAAGAGACAGAGCATCACATGGGGCATTTTTTACACGTTATCTGGATCTGGCCTCTTGAATTCCAGTGAGAGTCCATTTGCCACAACCCAGGAAAATGGCCACTATTAACTTATAGGGAGGCAGAAATACCACATCTTACTGTGAGTAAGAAGAGAACTTACTGTGAGTAAAAAGAGAACACAATATTGATGCTCAGTGTCAGGCTCTGCCACACACATAATCGGTGTTTTATAAATGTAAATTATTATTTTTCCTGTTAGAACCAAGGTCCTATGTCCACTCATTTGAATATGGTAGAACCCCATGCCCAACTTTTACCAGCTGTGGACTGTAGAAGGGCTTAAATTTTTAAATCCAATCTGAAAATAAGATCAACTTTGCATATTCTTCTGAATTGCTTAGCTTAACTGGGTAACAGTAAAAATCAATATTTATGAATTGTACTACCCATATCTTCCATTATTAGTGGTAGAGTAGAGGAAATATATTTAGAATTTGTTTGTGGCAGGTCATCCTGTCAGAGATAACAAGTCCAAAAAAATAATCCATTCAGACTTCACAGAGTGTTAAGTGTCAGTTTGAAAATATGAAGATCTTGAGTGACGGTGGCAATGTATGCGGGCATAAGAAATGTCTGCAAAATGAAATATAGAACAGATGAGGAAAACAGAGCTCATAGGGCCTTGGTAATGAACATCTATGTATTTATAAGGCATTTAATAAAATGCTGCTGCTAGCTAGCGCTAAGGATTTTTTTTAATTGAGGACATGCATTGACTTTGATCAAATAACCAAGAGAAAATGCTTTTCACAATTAAAATTGCACTGAAATTACAAAGCATGATTATAAGTACATTTGAAAATAATTTAAAATGTAGAAAACATTTCAAATTGAATATGTTTGAAGACATTGTGTTGGTAACCAAATGGCAAGGCTGTACTCTAGGTTATTATTGATTCATAATGGCCCCTACTGCATTGCTGTTACACAAGTGAACCCACATTTTACTTTAAGGAGTTGTATTGACTAATCAAGTAAAATTTCACAGATTTGTCCACATTTTCTAAAGCATACATTTCACATGCCTGCAGTGTGCAAAAGTTTAATTTAAGTTATTTTCTTTTGGTTCGTCTCTTTGGTTCTTGTGATATGGATTTGTCTCTTAATATGAAAGTTAAACTATGTAAGATTCAGGCTTGGATTAGAAATGGGCAATGTAGGTTTTTTCCCCTTGAGTATCTGTTAATTAAGGCTACATTATGTTGTCTTGAAAAAAAAAATATCTGCCCTGGCTTTTGTCATTTATGTGTACTCCAGGATCCAGGCTAAAATAGGAACTCTCTCCTAGACAATGCCAATCTTGGAAAAAAAAGTATGGCAAACTGTGTGTTCACCTTTAACATTTCAGCATTGAAGTAATGTAGGTCCTTCTTACCTTTCTTAACCAAAAAAAATTACATGCCTAGCCTGAAATGAAAGTGTGGAGATATAGATATAGAATATAGATATAGATATAGATATAGATATAGATATAGATATAGATATAGATATAGATATAGATATAGATATAGATAGATAGATAGATAGATGATAGATAGATAGATAGATAGATAGATAGATAGATAGATAGATGATAGATAGATAGATAGATAGATAGATAGATAGATAGATAGATAGATAGAGAAGAAAATAATTTTAAACATTAATATAGTCAGGACAGCAGTAAGATGCTAAAATGGGAGGTCTCATGCTGTTATGCCCCCACAGCAACAATAAATTGACAGCTATACACAGATAAAAATGCCTTGTGGGAACTTTGGGATTCAGGTAGATTATGAAACCCTGATGGAGCCCATGATTGAAGAGTGCTGTTTTGAGAAGGCAGGCCCATGCTCAGGTGACACGCTCACCATTCTAGCTACAGACCTGGAAACAATCCTGTCCCCCTATAAACATGTCTATAGTCCCATTTGATCTTGGTCATATTACCAGCACTATCCACCAAGAACCCCAGGAAGAATCGTGTCTTGAGTAACGTGTCTGCTGACCCTGGTCTCAGCTATGGATAGGGAAACAACCTGTGACCCAGCATGGAAAAGCCATGTCTTTAGTTGTTTTTTTGTTTGTTTGTTTGTTTGTTTGTTTTTTCCTGAACCATTTTGTACAATTGAAAAGATCTTTTGGGCACAACTTTAATTGATTCAAACATGAATGAATGAAATTGCCCTTTTTTGCTCAAAGATCTCAGATTTATCTATTACTGGATGGAAAGAAAAATCAGTTCTGTATTCCAACTTTCCACAATTCTGTGATTTCTAGAATTCTTCTAATTTCCTTTCACCCCGATTTCCTTTCATTCTATTTTGTATTATTTTCTGAGCTATTTTTTTTTTATTATAGTAGTTTGTTAAAAGCTGCCCGTAGCAATTTAGAAACACCTCTTACATGTTGTCTTCCAATTTTTTTTGAATAAAGTTAAAAGCTTATTTAAGGAATGTGGCCTGGCTTCCAAGTTATGACAAGTGATTTTTTTTACAAAATATTTTACCACCAAATAAAATCAATCACTGCCATTAGAGCCTCCAGTAACGATTGCTTCACCATCCAATAAGAAGCCATGCAACCAAAGCCATATATGTTTATTTTTAGCCACTTTTTCAACTGAGTAGCTCACATACACAATCTACTCATAGCTTTTATATAATACCTTGGTTTCCCAGGCGAGGTAAAAGCAGTTTTCTATATAATCCTACCTAAATCTATAATTATGTGTATAGCTTGCCTTGTTTTTTCCTCAGTCGTATTTTTCCTCAGAGTACATGAACGCTAGATAGTCAGTGATACGGCTTAATATCATCTTTATCCCAAAGCAGCATTCCCGAGGAGACTAACATATCAGTGGGTTCTATATCAGTGACTCTTAAGGGAATATTTAAGTCTGAAGATACAATAAAGAAAAAAAAACAATTCAGATAAAATAAAAAGTATGCACTTTGATCCTGAACACTTAAAATTAATGTTGGAAATATTTTAATTTCATTTTAAAATTAAGGTTTTTATTTTGACTGGATGATTTTAAAACCTAATATGAGAGATTTTTAGTTTCAAATTATTTTAATCTGTATCCTAATTACTTACTAAAATGAAAGCATGGCAACTATCTACTTTTCAAAATAATTGCATGTCGATTAAGTTAATTACGTCTTGTATTAGACTATAAAAGGATAGTTATTTAGAAGAAAAAAATGTCCCACATTTTTCTCTTTTGATACTAGTAGAGAATGTATACCTCATCTATTTTCATCGTGTACACTGATAGAAAAAAAATACCAGTATAAATTAAAACTTAACTTTCACAATAATCCTGGAGTTACATATCATTATTACCATTTCATTTTGAGAGATGAATAATCTGAGGTTCAGAATGTTTCAATATCTTGCACATAGATAACAATAAGAGAACTTTAGGTTTTGACTGCAGAATCTTCATTTTGTTAACCAATTATGTTGTACTGACTCATATATATTAATGAATACTTATTATTTTTATAAACATGAAGAAATTAGATGATCAATGTGCAAGTAACTATTACTTATACAACATAGATATTATATTTCTTTCCAACTAAATAACCCGATGTGTAACAGTATAGTTTAGTTCTCATTTGTATCTAATAAATGTACATTACATGAATGGATGAATCAATGATTACCATATAAGGCAACAAATACATTAAACAATTTTACATTTTTCATTTACTAGATAATAAACTTGATATTTTGAGAAAAACGTTTTTGTTGGTGTTAAACTTGTCTGCATTAAAGTAAATGAGACATTAAAAAGTGAAAAATAAAATTTGTTCTGAATGAGACAAATAACTGAAATTTATCTATTGCTTAAACAAAATTAATATAAAGGTGTTTTGGAATTTCCATAGACTCAAAATAGTTATAAATTGATATTTTTCGTCTTCTGATAATTTAATACTTTAAACTAATAGTATTGTTTTGTTTTATAAGTGTCATCCAGTTATCGAATTGATAATGACTTTTCTTCAGATTGAGAAATGTCTCTGCATGGCAACAGTGAATGAGATATTGGTATGAGGGACTGAATGACTCCAAGAGACGCTAGTTTGCCTTGAATCATCCACCTGTGATGCCACAATATTTGGAAATTAATGTAATTCCATAAATGAATAATGATTTAAATGCACTCTTAATAATTGTTAATTCACTAGCATTTTCCTCTGCCATATAATCAGAAAAAAAAAATGATGTGGTTTTGGCAATATCCGTGCTCTTTTAAAAAATTATTCAACATAGATACTGACAAAGACACAAATAGAAAAACAGCTATTCTAATACACAATGCATCATGTAAGTTAAATGGCAATACTCACATTTTCCAAAACTGATATGCTGAGATTTATAAAAAGAAAATGTTTAAAAATATTTGGGTCTCTAAGGATGTTTGTCTCTGGGGGAAGCCACTGTTAAATGTGATGAAACTTATTATATTTAATGTAATATATAATTCATACAATTAGGACTTTAACAAGCACAAAATTAGTCTTTTTCGTTGTTAAGTAAATACAAAAGGCAAATGCAGAGTCAGACCTTAAGTGTAATTGAATAAAAAAAAACAGTGCAAATGTTATGATTTTCGCACATATTTATTATATTTATCAAGCATTTGGGCAATGCCTATTTTCTTTTTTTCCAGGCCATATAAAGTATTGATGATACATAAATTTAAAAAAAACACACAAATATTCTATCATTGGGGAATTTACTATCAGAGAGTCTGAGAAATTTAAAAACATGTTACAGTGAGATATGCCTCATGATAAAGGTGTATGTAAGTTATCACAGAGAATAGAGGGGATATGACTAGCCCATGTGTGGGAGAAAAAGGGGTTATTGTACTATCGTAACTTTGTGTGTGTGCGTGCGTGTATGTGTGTGTGTGTGTGTTTGTGTGTGTGTGTGTTTTAAGTCTAATCTTCTGGTTTATTTATTTATCTCTATCTCCACTCCACATTGTTCTTATAGGACTGCCAGTTGTTGTATCCTCTACCACATATTAGCGACCCTGTGACCCAAGAGCACCATATTCTTCAAATTCTTCAATATTCTTCAAATCCAAAGACATTGTGTTTGGATCTAGGATTGTCAGGCGTATTCAAGTCTTCTCTGGCCTTGTTATTGAGACACAGACATTGGGAAAGCTGAGATCCCATGAATGTGTGTTTGTCCTCAGTCATATTGGCCACACTTGCAGAAGAAGGAAACCAAACACAGATCAGCAAACGTAAGAGGTCCAGACCAACAGCATTCTGATGACATTTTTAAGCCCCTAATCTAAGTTGTGAATGAAACCAAGCAGAAGCAAACTTTGCCAAAAAGCAAGAGATGCATGTTTCTTAAAATTTGAGCCTCTGATTTCACCCCCAATCTGTTGTTTAAAGCTAGTTTATGTTTCTACTTGTAATTGAAAATGTCTTCTTACTATTATGAATGGGGATAAAACTATGGAACCTTCTTAGAGGTGAAGATATTTAAGCTAAAAATTGAAGAATGACTTATTTGGTGGTTCAGTGAGCATGGATATGCTCTATAACTGAACAAAAATGCAACAAATCATTAAATAAGAGAAAATAAGCTCTATATTCAAGAAATTATGAATGCTGAGACATTCCACAAAAGAGTGGTAGGCAAGGTCTAGTTTTTAATATAATTTGATAATATTTTGAGGACTTAGAATTTATATTGAAATTATTGGAAAGATTTTTTAATTTATGGGGGTGACAATTGTTAGTGAAATTACATAGATTTCAGGTGTACAATTCTGTATTACATCATCTATAAATCCCATTGTGTATTCACAAGCCAGAGTCAGTTCTCCTTCTATCACCATATATTTGATCCCCTTTACCCTCATCTCCCACCCCCTACCCCCTTACCCTCTGGTAAACACTAAACTATTGTATGTGTATGAGTTTTTGTTTCTCATTTGTTTGTCTTGTTCTTTTGTTGTTTTTGGTCATATACCACATATCAGTAAAATCATATGGTTCTCTACTTTTTCTGTCTGACATATTTCGCTTAGCATTATACTCTCAAGATCCATCCATGTTGTCACAAATGTTCCTATATCATCTTTTCTTACCGCCGAATAGTATGCCATTGTGTATATATACCACAACTTCTTTATTCATTCATCTGTTGAAGGACATTTTGATTGTTTCCATGCTTTAGCCACCGTAAACAAAGCTGCAATGAACATTGGAGCACACGTGTCTTTATGGATAAATGTTTTCAGATTTTGTGGGTAGATACCCAGGAGAGGGATTGCTGGGTCATATGGTAATTCTATTCGTAATTTTTTCAGTAACCTCCACACTGCCTTCCATAATGGCTGCAGCAGTCTGCATTCCCACCAACAGTGTATGAGGGTTCCTTTTTCTCCACAGCCTCTCCAACACTTGCTACTGTTTGTCTTGTTGACGATAGCCATTCTGACTGGGGTGAGGTGATATCTCATTGTGGTTTTTATTTGCATTTCTCTGATGATTAGTGATGTTGAGCATTTTTTCATATGCCTATTTGCCATTTGTATGTCCTCTTTGGAGAAATGTCTCTTCAGATCCTCTGCCCATTTTTCAATTGGATTGTTTGGTATTTTGTTGTTGAGTTGCATCAGTTCCTTGTATATTTTGGATATTAGCTCCTTATCGGAGGCACTGTTTGCAAAAATCTTCTCTATTCAGTGGTTGCCTCTTTATTTTGTCAATGGTTTCTTTTGCTGTGCAGAAGCTTTTAAGTTTCATATAGTCCCATTCGTTTATTTTAGCTTTTACTTCTCTTGCCTTTGGAGTCAAATTCATAAAATGCTCTTTGAACCCAAGGTCCATAAGTTTAGTACCTATATTTTCTTCTATGCAGTTTATGGTGTCAGGTCTTATGCTTAAGTCTTTGATCCATTTTGAATTAATTTTGGTACATGGTGACAGATAGCAGTCCAGTTTCATTCTTTTGTTCAAGGCTATTCAATTCTCCTAGCACCATTTATTGAAGAGGCTGTCTTTTCTCCATTTTATGTTTTTTTGCTTCTTTGTCAAAAAGTGTCTGTCCATATTTATGTGGTTTAATTTCTGGGTTCTCACTTCTATTCCATTGGTCTTTGTGTCTGTTTTTCTGCCAATACCATGCTGTTTTGATTATTGTAGTCCTGTAGTACAAGTTAAAGTCAGGGTGTGCGATAACTCCAATATTGTTCTTTTTCCTTAAGGTTGCTTTGGCTATTCGGGGTCTTTTGTGGTTCCAAACAAATCTGATGATTTTTTTGTTTTATTTCTTTAAAAAATGCCATTGGGATTTTGATGGGGATTGCATTAAATCTGTATATTGCTTTGGGTAATATGGCCATTTTAACTATGTTGATTCTTCCAATCCATGAGCACGTAATATCTTTCCATTTCTTTGTATCTTCTTCAATTTCTTTTAAAAATGTCTTATAGTTTTCAGCATAAAGGTCTTTCACATCCTTGGTTAAGTTTATTCCTAGGTATTTTATTTTATTTTTTGCTTCAATTGCAAAAGGAATTGTTTTTTGTATTTCTTTTTCTGACATTTCATTGTTAGTATATAGGAATGCAATAGACTTTTGTATGTTGATTTTGTAGCCAGCAACTTTACTGTATTTGTTGATTGTTTCTAATAGCTTTTTGGTGGAGTCTTTAGGGTTTTCTATATATAGCATCATGTCATATGCAAAGAGTGACAGTTTAACTTCTTCATTCCCAATTTGGATTTCTTTTATTTCTTTCTATTGCTTGATTGCTCTGGGAAGGACTTCCAACACTATGTTGAAAAGCAGAGGTGATAGGGTGATACCTATCCTGTTCCTGAACGTAGAGTAAAGGGCTTCAGTTTTTTATCGTTAATTATGAGATTAGCTGAGGGTTTGTCATATATGGCCTTTCATGTTAAGATATTTTCCTTCTATACCTATTTTATTAAGTGTTTTAATCATAAATGGATGTTGTATATTGTCAAATGCTTTTTCTGCATCAATTAATATAATCATATGATTTTTGTCCTTTATTTTGTTTATGTGATGTATCACATTGATGGATATGCGGATGTTGAACCATCCTCGTGTCCCGGGGATGAACCCCACTTGGTCGTGATGAATAATCTTTTTAATGTATTGTTGTATTTGATTTGCTAGAATTTTGTCTTGGATTTTTGCATGTATTTATCAGAGATATAGGTCTGTATTTTTCTTTTTTTGTGTTGTTCTTACCAGGTTTTGGTATCAGGGTAATGTTGGCGTCATAAAATGAGTTAGGGAATACTGTCTCTTTTTCAATATTTTGGAAGAGTTTGAGCAGGATTTGTATTGCATCCTCTTTGAAGGTTTGGAAGAATTCACCAGTGAAGCCATCTGGTCCCGGATTTTTGCTTTTGGGAAGGTTTTGGATGACTGATTCAATTTCATTACTGGTGATTAGTCTGTTTAAATTTCCCAGTTCTTTATGGTTCAGCCTTGGAAGGCTATATGTTTCTAAGAACTTTTCCATTTATCTAGGTTATTGAATTTGGTGGCGTATAGTCCTTCATAGTATTCTTGGATGATACTTTGTATTTCCGTGGTGTCCGCGATAACTTCCTCTTTTTCAGGTCTGATTTTGTTACTTAGTGTAACAAAGTAACACTAAGTCCTCTCGTTTTGTCTTGTGAGTCTAGCCAAGGGTTTGTCAATTTTGTTAATATTTTCAAAGAACCAGCTCTTTGTCACATTAATTTTTTCTATTATCTTTTTGTTCTCTATTTCATTTAGTTCTGCTCTGATTTTTGTTATTTCCTTTCTTCTGCTAACCTTGGATTTCACTTGTTCTTCTTTTCCTAATTCTTTGAGGTGTAACATGAGGTTATTTATTTGGGATTTTTCTTGTTTCTTGAAATAGGCCTTTAATTATATAAATTTCCCTCTTAAAACTGCTTTTGCTGCATCCCCCAAATTTTGTTAAGATGTATTTTTATTGTTGTTTATTTCCATGTATCTATTGATCTCGCCTCTAATTTCTTCTTTGACCCGGTCGTTCTTTAAAAGTATGTTGTTTAATCTCCAAGTCTTTTTGTTTTTTCCTGCTTTCTTTTAGCAGTTGATGTCCAATTCCAAAGCCTTGTGATCAGAGAATATGCTTGGTATGATTTCAATCTCCTTAAATTTGCAGAGGCTGATTTTATGTCCCAATATATGGTCTATCCTTGAGAATGTTCCATGTACACTATAAAACAATGTGTAGTATGATGTTTTAAGATGAAGTGCTCTATATGTGTCAATTATGTCCATTTCATATAATGTGTCATTTAGGGCTGATATTTTGTTATTTATTTTCTGTTTGGGTGATCTATCCATAGCTGTCAATGATGTATTTAACTCCCCTAGTATAATTGTGTTTTTGTCAATTTCTCCTTTTAGTTCTGTTAGTAGTTGCTTGGTATATTTCAGTGCTCTCTGACTGGAAGAATAAATATTATTCACTGTTATGTCTTCTTGTTGTATAGTCACCTTTACCATTATGGAATGTTCATCTTTGTCTCTTGTTATCTTTTTCACCCTGAAGTCTCTTTCATCTGATATCATTATGGCTACACCTGATTTTCTCTGGGTACCATTTGCTTGGAGTGTCAATTTCCACCCTTTCACTTTCAGTCTATGCTTGTCCTTGTAGCTGAGATGTGTCTCTTGGAGACTGCATATGGTTGGGTTTAGTTTTTTGATCCAATCTGCTACTCTGTGCCTTTTGATTGGTGAGTTCAGTCCATTTACATTTAGGGTGATTATTGATATGTGAGGATTTCCTGTCATTCTATCTTTAGTTTTCTGGTATGGTTGTGTCTTCATTGTTTCTTTGCCTTTTTGTTGTTGTCTGTTATTTCTGTGTGGTGGTATTCTATGATGTTTCCCTCTGTTTCTTCTTTTCTTACAGTATATATTTCAGTTCTAGATTTTTTTTTTTTTGAGTGGTTACCCTTAAGTTTATGTAAAAGAAAGTGTGATATTTAGAGTATTCCATTTTCTTCAGCACATTTACTTTCTCCATTCCCATATTCTGGGTCAGGCCTTTACTCTCCCCCTTTTTATGTTGCCACAAATTGTCCCTGTTGACGGTGGTCGAATAGCCTTCTTTAGTATCTTGTAGTGCAGGTCGTGTATTAGAAAATTCCCTCAGCTTCTGTTTGTCTGGAAATGTCTTTATTCCTTATTTTTAGTTAAATGATATATTTGCTGGATGTATTATTCTTGGCTCATGATTTCTCTCTTTCAATAATTTGAATATTTGGTTCCACTCTCTCCTGGCTTGTAGAGTTTCTGCTGAAAAATCTGATGATAATCTAATGGCCTTTCCTTTGTAGATTACCGTTTTCTTTTCCCTGGCTGCCTTGAGAATTCTTTCTTTGTCATTGATTTTAGACAGCTTCAATACAATGTGCCTTGGAGAAGGCCTGTTGGGATTGAGGTAATTAGGTGTTCTATTTGCTTCTTGGATTCGAGGATCCAGTTCTGTCCACAAGTTTGGGAAGTTCTCATCAACATTTTGTTTGAATATATTCCTCTGTTCCCTTCTCTCTTTCTTCTCTTTCTGATATGCCAATTATACTTATATTGCTCTTTCTGATGTAGTCATAAAGTTCTTGTAGAGTTCTTTCATTTCTTTTAACTCTCAAGTCTCTTTCTTCTTCCATCTGTGTAATTTCCAGGTTTCTATCTTCGATGTCACTGATTCTTTCCTCCATCTGGTCAACTCTTCTACCTAAACTGGTTATTCCATTCTTAATTTCTTCTACTGAGTTCTTAATCTCCAGAAATTCTGTTTGGTTCTTTTTTAAAATTTCAATCTCTTTCATAAAATGCTCATGGTGTTCTTTGATTGCGTTTCTGAGTTTATTAAATTGCCTTTCTGTGTTTTCCTGTATCTCGTTGAGTTTTTTCAGAAGTGCCATCTTGAATTCTCTGTCATTTACGTCACATATTTCCATATGTTAAGTTCCTTTTCTGGAGACTTTTCAGTTTCTTTCTGAGCTGTCTTGTTGCCTTGGTTATTCATGGCAATTACTGCTTTATTATTTCTCTTCCTAGACATCTATGGAGTGGCTTCTGCAACAGGTTGATATGAAGAGGTCTTTCTTTTGTTTGCCAATACTTCTTGGTAGAATGTTGTATTTTCTCTCTGACTGCAGCCTTTTTTTCCTCTCTCTCACAGTAGTGCTATGTTTTCTCTGCACTATTCCAGCTTCTCACACAATGGGGGAATTCCCTGGGAAACGAGCTTCTTCTCTGTTAACACTTCGCCTGAGTCATAGTGTGCCAGGTCTCTGTGGGTATGCAGAATGCTTTTGAAGTTCCAAAGCTCTTTCTGCACCAGATTCAGAGCTTGTATGTTTCTGTAGTTCTGTTTACTCCTGCAGGGATTCGCCCAGATAGGTGGGGCCAGGGGCAGGGCGAGTTGTGAGAGGTGGCCCAGAGCAATGGCGGCAACTACCACCACAGCTGGTCCCGCTTCCACAGCTCCCTCCCCTTTGCCGGAACTAGTTGGGCTGCGAATCTGTGTCTGCGGTCCACAGTTCTCAGAACAGCAAATATCCTGTCCTTTTGATTGACACTGCTACTGTTCCTCTTCTAGCACCAGGCAGTTGTGGGCTGGGCGAGCTCTGGGAGGGTAGGGAGGGGACGGCTAGTCTCAGTGCCTAAGGCTTCTGTTCTCTGCTTGGCAGTGAGGGCTTAAACCACTGTTTTCAGCCTTCTTCCCCCAGTCTTTTCTCCGAGGTTTCTGCCGTGAGCGTTGGGTTCAGCCGTGTTATATGCTGCCCCCTCAGCCCTGTGGACCATAATCAGAGCCCTAGCAGTCCGAGTTCTTCCCTCTCCTGCAGCTGTGGTAGTTCTGGGATGCAGCGAATCGGAGGACTGAGCTAGGTCTGTGTCCTGCGCCTGCAAGGCTCCGTCCTCGCACTACTCCGTTCCCTCCTCCACCGCTAGCGAGAGTCTCCCACCTTTAGGCGAATTCAGTAGTGGGCCTCTTTGTCTTGCCTGTGTGCTGTGCAGGGAGTTCTTTGTGGAGTTATTGTTGTTCGATTAGTTGTAAATTCCAGGGGAGCTTTACAGAGGCTCACCTCATGCCGCTATTTTGATTAGCTTTCCTAGATATTTTAAATAAAAAAAATAAAAATGAAAACAAATAGAAATTATCCTGAACATAGAATGTAATAAAAAATATTTTTCTATCAATTCAATGTTATTAATATTTTGTATTGATATATTGTATTGATATTTATACTAATGTATTATTAATTTAATTATGATTTATTGAAATTATTTATTAAAATAATCAATATACAACTGCTCTACTATTTACTTTATCTGTACAGTTAGTGTCATTTGATTTCATCCCTAACTCTATCAAGTATCTTCCCACATAGTTAAAACCTTCATTCTGCATATAAAAGAGGGATTTACTGCCCTGTTAGAAAAGAGAAGGAATAATAAGAGGAAGGGCTATTTCTTTGTTTATAAGGGAGGACTTGGTTAAATGGAATATATAGATATCTTAAAAGAAATACAAGGTTAAGACAAACAAGGTAGAGATGAGCTGACAAATACTTTCTTGTCTGGAAAACTCTTTATCTGTCCTTTGATTTTAAATGCCAACCTTGCTGGGTAAAGTACCCTTGGTTGTAGGTCCTTACTCTTCATCATATTGAATATGTTGTACCAATTCCTTCTGGCTTGAAAAGTTTCTGTTGAGAAATCCGCTGACAATCTTATGGGAGATCCTTACAAGTTACCAGCTACCTTTCTCTTATTGCTTTTAGGATGCTCTCTTTGTTTTTATTTATTTTATTTTACTTTACTTTTATTTTATTTTTCTGGTGGGCGCAGCTCACAGTGGCCCATGCGGGCATCAAATTGGCAACCTTGATATTGTTAGCACCATGCTTAACCAACTGAGCTAACCAGCCACCCCTCTCTTTGTTTTTAAACTTTGCCATTTTAGTTATAATATGTCTTGGTGTGGGCCTGTTTGGGTTCATCTTGTTTGGGGTTCTCTGCACTTCCTGGACTTGTATGTCTATTTCCTTCGTCAGGTTAGGAAAGTTTTCAGTCATTATATATTCAAATAGGTTCTCAATCCTTTGCTTTCTCTTATTTCCATCCTGTACCCCTATGATGTGAAGGTTGTTATGTTTGATGTTGTCCTAGAGATCTTAAACTATTCTCATTTTGTTTGATTCTTTGTTTGTTTTGCTGTTCCAATTGGGTGTTTTCTACTACCTTGTCTTCCAAATCACTGATTCAATCCTCTGCTTCATCTAGTCTTCTGTTGATACTCACTAGTGCATTCCTTATTTCAGTTATTTTATTCTTCACTTCTGACTGTTTTTTTTTTTTTATGGTTTCTATGTCCTTTTTTATGCTTGCTATCTCTGTGTTGAAGTTCTCACTAAGTTCCTTGAGCATCTTTATAACTGTGGGGAGCCATAATTTCTTGTTTCCTTGGAAACCTGTGGCCTGGCTTAGTTCATGATTAATCTGTTTCTGGACCTAAGGCATTGTTTCACCTGTGCCTCTAGGGGCCTGCAAGTATTTGAAGAATGAGGTGGGAGTGGCCGGTTTTCCCCGGACACAGATAACTGATGGCTATCAGGACATTTGGTACTCTCTTTCATATGATAATTACTTCTGTGAGGTAATGCATACCTGTGATTGTTAAACTGCATGTACCCAAAGGGTATATATTGGTGAAGGTAAAATAAATCCGTGCTTCAGCACCACTGAAGACCGGCCGCATCATCATAAGTGTGAGTGTCTCTTTTGCATTCCCGCTCCCCCTTCCAGGTACCGTTCGACTCGTGGCGGCTGGACCGTCACATATAACCATTGTTTTGAACTCTGTATCTGGTAAATTGTTTGCCTCCATTTCATTTAGTTTTTTTTTTCTGGAGTTTTCTCCTGTTCTTTCATTTGGGACACAATTCTTTCCTCATGTTGGCTGCCCCCTCTGTGTTTGTTTCTATGTATTCAGTAAATCTGCTATGTCTCGCAGCCTTGGCTAGGTGGCCTTATATAGTAGGTGCCCTGTGGGACACATCTCCCTTGTGGCATATCTCCCTTGTCACCTGCTCAAGATGCTCCAGGAGTTTCACTTGCATGGATTGTGTGTGCCTGCCCTCCTGTTTTAGTTGAGTCTTGAGTGCTTTAGGTACATCAAAGGGTGGGAATAACCCTCAGGCTGATTGGCTGTGAGATCTGGCAACATCCACAGCTTACAGGCTGCTGTGCAGGGGCCTTACCCCACTGAGTGAGATTCACCCCAGAAGGCTCTCGTGACTGTTGATACTGCCCTTTGTGTGTACCACTAATGGGGCTAATTTGGTGATACTCTGCTCTTGTCTGAAGCCAACCTCCAAATATGTTTGTCCTCAGGCCTCTTTGGAGGGGCTCTGATGCAGGCCTACGTCACCCACTTCCTATGAATGGCTAGAGCAAAGCTATTAGGATCTACAAAGTAATCTGTGGTTGTTTGCTATCTGTGTTAAACCTGGAGGTGTGTGGGAAAGACCACACTGTGAACTGAGGATGTCTGCCACCAGTACCAGACCTGGGGTAGCTTCACAAAAAGCCAGAACACTCTGAGGTCTGCTCCCACCTGCCATCTCTGTTAAGGTTCAGTCATCAATAAAGTCTTGTGTGGTACACCTGTTGGGTGAGGCATGGTTTCAGAGAGGCATGGTCTTAAAGTGGAAAGAGTTGTGGTCACCAGGTTAATGTAGATTCTGTTTTTGTGCCAGTGCTGAACCTGGAACTACTCAGCAAAAGTCTCAGAGAACATTGAAACTAGTTGCCACCCACCTGGGACCTGTGGATACTGACAGTTTTCCAAGAAACAGTGAAGTGTGGGAAAGACTGGCTGCTTGAGGAGAAAGTACCTCCCTCGTTGGGGGAGTTGGGTAGGGTGCGTTCCCAGTGAGTCATCAGGGTAGAGCTGTGGAGCTCATCAGATCAATTAGGTTAAGATTTAGCCTTGGTGGGGAAGAGCTCAACATAGAAAAGATGGCTCTTGCCTGCTGGCTGAGCGGGAGCATGACTCACACAGAAAAAATACCCACTGTTCTCTAATTTTCCTGCTAAAGCCTCATGTCTCAGTCTGACCCCTATATGTCTCTAAAGACCCCTAATTCACTGACCCTTTGCCAGAGCTTAGAGTGAGTGTCTAAGAGTGAGGGAGTGAGTCTGTGTGGGGGCCCTTTAGATGTCTGGGTTTTCCATAACTTTTCATCACACTTGGTTTGTCAGAATCTCCACTGATTTTCACATCCAGATGTTGTGGGAGGGTCCAATTCCTGGCACCAGTACTCTGGGCCCGGGTCCCTGCCTCCTCTGGGAGAATCTTTGCAGCCGAGATATATCTCATGATTCTCTACTACTACATGGAGGTTTGTGGCCGTGCAGCCCATTTTCACATATCTTCCCCTTCTACCAATCTCAACATGGCTTCTTCTCCATATTCATAGTTATAAAGCTTCTGTTCAGCTAGACTTCAGGTAAGTCTCCAGGTTGATTGTTCTATAATTTATTTGTAATTTTAAGGTGTTTACAGAAGGAAGCAGGCACAGTGTTTATTTACTCTGCCATCTTGGATCTAAGATAGGTAGCTTTTGACTAATCACATATCATCAGGATGAATAAAATGTTTAAAATAACCTTAGAGTCAAGTGTGGCAGTCAGGGTACTCTGTGATGAATTAAAAACAAACAAACAAAAATAACCTCTGGATTGAGCACATTGCCAGTACCCAATCTAAATAGGAATGATGAATCTGTGTAAGGATAGTGTCAAAAAGACTAATGTTCAGAATTATATGAGGATTGCAAACATTTATAAGGAGAGACATAACTTAGATTTAGCTTACATTTCCTAATAACTAAATGAAGATATGCATATCAGGTAAAGTTAGGATCTTTCTATATTCAATAAATAAATTTTATCGCTACATAGATGTGATGGTTAATTTCATGTGTCAACTTGACAGGCCATGGAGTGTGCAGATACAACATTATTTCTGAGTGTACCTGTGAGGGTGGACTCAGTAAAGCAGATCACCTTCTGTAATGCAGGTGGGCATCCAATCCATGGAGGGTCTAAACAAAACAAAAAGTAGAGGAAGGAGTAATTTGTTCCTTTGTTTTTCCTGGTTCATTGCTTGAGTGGAGACATCTCATCTCATTTTCTCTGACCTGAAGACTGGAATTTACACCATCAGCTCCACTAATTCTTAGGCCTTTAGATTCAGACTGAAGTACGGTATCAGCTTTCCTGTGTCTCCAGATTTCAAACCACAGATTGTGGTATTTTGTCAGCTTCCATAATTATGTGAGTCAATTCCTCATAAGAAAAGTTAAGATAACTCTCTGTCTCTTTATCATATATATATATATATATATATATATATATATATATATATATATATACACACATATATATATATGATACATACACATATATATATCATATATATGATAAAGAGACAGGGGGTACCTTATATATAACTCTCATATATATATATATATATTTATATAGTATATATATATATATGTGTATATGATAAAGACACAGAGTTATCTTAACTTTTCTTATGAGGAATTGACTCATATATATAAAGTATATACATATACTTTATATATGTGTGTTTGTGTGTGTATACATATGTATATATATATATACATATACATATACATGTGTATAACGTATACATATATGTATGTATGTATGTATATATATGTATGTGTGTGTATATATATATATATATATATATATATATATATATATATATCACCATCCAGGTGATTCTAATGTAGGCTAAATTTGAGACCATCTGTGTTAGAATATCAGGGAGACACTTCTAATACAAAAAGTACACACTTCATTAAAAAAAATCAACAGAGTTAAATTTAATCATTATAGCGAATGGGAAATGTCAGCAATGACTAGAGCCTGAGGGAAAGAAAAATTATGACTCATTTGTTTATTTAAAGATATTTATTAAGCATATGTGATGTTTAAGTCACTGGCGCTATGTGCTAACTATATAGATGTGAAAAACCTATACTTTTCAAAATTACAATATAATACAAACAGAGAAGAACAATACTAAACACACACAATAAATCCACACAAGAAAATGTAATTACACATTTTATTAATTTGATGTAAAAATGAAGTACACATTGCCATGAATGAGTTTGAAAGACAAATATAATTTAGACTCAGGGATCAAAGAAACACATTCTGAGTTATTTATAACTTTTAAAATAATCTGAAAAATGAAATAAATCTTTCATGGAGTGGTGATAGGGAGGTGGAGAAAGGAAGCCTTCCAGAAAAAGGAACAGAAAAACATGTGAAAAGGCCCTGAGTTAGGGAGGTATTCATCCATTCAGAGAAACCAGACAGTAGTGGATGATATGAGGCAATGTCTAGATTTTCCCTTCAGAATGGAGACATTGCCTGGGCCACTTGCCTTACCTTGGGACAACTTTGAAAGATCATTCAAGCTCTAGAGTTCTCTGTGGAAACAACTAAGGTTTTGGTTTTCACCTCATCCCTGTTTATCTTGTTTTGCCTAAACAGCCTGTGCTTTAACTTCCTTTCAGCTCCAATGGAACTCCACGACAAACTGCCTGAGTACACGTCTCTTTTTCAGAGTCTGTGTCTAGGGAACCTGACTCAAGACAGTAAAAAGGTCATTGTGGCTGAAAGGTGATTAGAAAAGGGTAGAGCAGTGTGAGATGAGCATGGACAGGTAGGCACAAAATAGATGCAGGTTCATGTTAAAGATAACGGATGTGATTCTAAGAGTAATACAGGGTTATTTTGAAGGGTTTTTAACAGAGGAGTTACCAGGTATGATTTAAAATGATTACTCTGGTCACTGTATGGAAATTGAATGGGAAAGATTTCGTCCTACATATTGATGTAAAAATAAAGAAATTGGCATGCTTTTCTTCTTATGATGATATTCTAATTGTAACACTATTTTGACTTTCATATTTAAAATTCTCAATTATTGCCTTTCTTAGAACAGAATATAATTATTTCGCGGTTTTAAGACTTTATGTTCCCTGGAAAAGGCCCAAATCTTCTAAAGTTGAATTCTTCAGTAACTATTACCATGAATCTGAAAACGTAGCAAATGCTCAATATTGAAGTTGAAATAAAAGTAGCCTCGGGCACATGGGTTGCAAGAAAAGTGTTGGCTCACTCCGTGATGCCTCATCTGTCCTCATTATTCTTCAGTGTTCAAGACAGCTGCCTTCAGCTGGTTCTTTAGCCTTGGTAAGCTCAAACACTGGATGTATCCACACACTAAGAATAGACTCGTCTCACAGGAGCAGGCTCCCATTAACCAGGTCCCCAGAGATAGATGTTTAATGCCTGAACTCAAAGATGGATCAGCACATTTTCTATACTTCAGCAAGCTACCATAAAGACCGGAATATGACTATGATGTTATCTGTACAGATGCTAGACTGAAAGTCAAATTACAATCAGAAATGTGCTTGATAAGCACAGAATCAAAATAAAGAAAGTCACTGTGATCTGAATGTGTAAAAATATCATTCTACTAAGACAACCTGATTCATTCATATCCATACATGGATTTTTTTTTTTTTTTTGCTTTTAAGAGCAGACAACAAATATTTTGGTGCTTGAATGTACATGTGCAAAATATGCTTTCCTGATGTTTCCAGAGCCAAGCAGAGTCCTCCTTAATTATGTTAATTATTTTAATGAGGTTCTAGTCAGTTCTTACTGCAGCGATTATATGCCTTTGGAATGATTTTTCTCCTAAACTCTAACATGACTATTTATAATAATTTTATAACTTATTTCAAAATATTTATGTTGTTTCTGGTATGTGATGGAAGAGGAGCTTATTATTTCCATAGAAGTGAATTTTTGCCATTATTTACCACCTTTGTAATAATTAAACTCTAACACTTTAGAGTGACATTCTGATTGTATAGCAAACAATACCTTTTAAATTCTTAAATTAGGAGCTAATATTGGGTAACAATATTAAGTACTCAAATAGATGAAGAGTAAAGTAAAGAACTTCTCTATAGAGTAGCACAATATTTTAAATTTTAATCTGAATTTGTTACTAATTAGGAAAGCACATAACTACCTATGCCAGGGCATATATATATATATATATATATATATATATATATATATATATATATATATATATGTTAAAAAATATGGATTCCAGAAAAAACTTTTGGTAATTGCCCAGTTGATCTTCTTTGTTTTAGATTTCCTATATCATAAGAGTGAGAAAAAATGATCAGGCTATATCACAGTGTTTATGCAAGGTATTAAATTATCTAATACAATTCTTCGGTTCCCAAATTGAAAATAAAGTAGAATTTCATCCATGTAAGCTTAGACAAATGTTTTATTCTCAATTAGGGCAATAATGAATTTGGACAAGTTCTATATTCCAGTAATAAGTTTTAATTTTAGCCAGAAATTAAAGGAGGAAAAGAAGACCCTCTTGAGAGGAAACCAGTAGGGAGAATAGCAATGTGGTGGAGAGATGTAAATGAGGACTTAAAAGGCTCTAATTTTATAATGAATGGGTGACATAGAATTATCTAGTATCTCTGATTAGTACATTCCCCATTTGTAAAATAAAAATTGTGAAACGTGCCCCATTGAAGCATTGCTTATTAAGGCTAATTGAAAAATAATATATGTAAAAATAAAGCTGTATACAAATGTTAATGTAAAGTACTTTTATTATTAACAAAAGTAATTACTAATATTAGTATTCAAAAATTTTACTACTGATAAAATCAAGACATCTAGGTTATCATAACTCTGAATATTTCTAGTGCAAGGAAAATAAGATGAAACTGAGGAACATAAATTAATTCTTTATCACTTTTTTTAAATCATCAAAACAAATATTTGAATGTTAAGCATCTTGATTCTTTTTTAAAAGACTTTTCATTAAAATACAGCAAACATACAATATTATATTAGTTTCAGGTGTACACCATAGTTATTCAACATTTATATTCCTAAAGAAGTGACCACCATGAAAAGTCCAGCACCATCTGACACTGTGCAAGTCTATCACAATATTATTTACTATATTTCCTATACTGTACATTATATACGCATGACTTATATGTTTTATACCTGGAAATTTGAACCTCTTGTTCCCCTTCACCTTTTCCCCCACTTTTTAAATTTTTCAATTACAGTTGGCATTTTGTATTATTTTATATTAGTTTTAGGTGTATAGCATAGTAGTTAGGCTTTTATATAATTTAAGAAGTGATCCCCCTGACTAGTCTAGTATCCACCAGGCATTATACGTAATTATTACTATATTATTGACTACATGCCCTATGCTTAACTTTATACCCATGACAATCTTGTAAGTACCAATTTGTACTTCTTAATCCCTTCACTTTTTTCACCCACTCCCTTAATATCCCTCCCATATGGCAGCCATCAAAATGTACTCTGTGTCTATGAGTTTGTTTCTGTTCTGATTCTTTAATTTTGTCTTTAGATTCCACATATAAATGAAACCATGTTGCACCTGTCTTTCTCTGTCTGACACTCCACTCAGCACAATACCCTCCAGATCCATCCATGTCACCTCAGATGGAAAGAACCTATTCTCTTCCCTGGCTGCACAGTATTCTATTGTATATATGTACCACCCCCTCTTTATCCATCCATTGACAGACACCCAGGCTGCCTCCACATCTTCGCCATTGTAAACAATGCTGCAATGAATATATGGATGCACACATCCCTTCAAAGTAGTGTTTGGATTTCTTCAGATAAATACCTAGAAGTGGGATCACTGCGTCCTTTTTGTCTCTTGTTATAGTTTTTGTTTTAAAGTCTATTTTGTCTGGTATAAGTATTGCTACCCTAGTGGTTGGGTTTCTTTTTGTTTGTTTGTATGTTTGTTTGTTTGTCTATTTTTTTTATTTCCATTTTCATGAAATATATTTTTCCCATCCCTTCTAGTCTATGTGTGTCTTTTGGATTCAACTGAGTCTTTTGTAGGCAGTGTATGTAAGGGTCTTGGTTTCTTATCTATTCAGCCACTCTGTCTTTGATTGGAGCACTTAATGCATTTAAATTTCAAGTAATTATTGATAGATATATAGTCATCGCCATTCCATTGTATATGTATTTAACATATATATGACATATATTGTATATAAATATATTGTATGATATACAATATAAATTATGTATAATATTTAATTTATGTTATATACACATACACACACACACACACACACACACAAACACCCACACAAAGAGGGCGCCAAAAAGATGTATACACATTTTAAGAAAGGAAAAAAAAACTGTATTAAATTTACATTGATGGTAACCAATTTGAGCACCTCTTGTAATTGCAAAAGTTAAACATGACTTGTATTCATCTTTTGTTATCAGTATACATTGAGTATTACAATTTTAATACAGTATTTTCCTTTCTTAAAATGTGTATACTTTTTTGGTACCCTCTGTGTATATGTGTGTGTGTGTATATATTTATCTTAAAGAAGTCTCTCTAAGATTCCTTGTAATACTGGTGGTTTGGTGGCGATGAACTTCTTTAGCTTTTTCTTGTCTGGGAAGTTCATTATCTGTCTTTCAAGTCTAAATGATAGCCCTGCTGGGTAGAGTAAACTTGGGTGTAGATCTTAGCTTTTCATTACTTTGAACATTTCCTGCCAATCCCTCTGGCCAGCAATGTTTCTGTTGAAAAATTAGCTGATGTATTAAGGGAGCTCCCTTGTAGGTAACCAGCTGCTTTTCTCTTGTTCTTTTTAAGATTCTCTCTTTGTCTTTAACCTTTGGCAGTTTAATTATGATGTGTCTTGGTGTGGATATCTTTGGGTTCATCCTATTTGGGACTCTCTGTGCTTCCTGTACTTATATATCTATTCCTTTACCAGATTAGGGAATCTTTCAGTCATTATTTTCTTCAAATAGGTTTTCATTTCCTTTCTCTCTCTTCTCCTTCTAGTACCCATTTGATGTGAATGTTGGTATGCTTGATGTTTTCCCAGGGACCTCTTAAATTATCCTCATCTTTCTGGATTCCCTTTTTTTTTCTTTTTTCTTTTTTCTTTTTGCTGTTCTGCTTGGGTGTTTTGTCTTATGTTATCTTCCAATTTGTTGCTATGTCTTCTGCTTCATCTATTCTACTGTTGATCCCCGCTAGTGTATTCTTCATTTAGTTATTATATTCTTTATTTCTGACTGGTTCTTTTTTTAATGTTTTGTATCTCCATTTTTATGTTTTCTATCTCCGTTGAAGTTCTCCCTGATATCACTGAGCATGCTTATAACCGATGTTTTGAACTTCATGTGTGGTAGACTGCTTGTCTCCATTTTGTTTAGTTCTTTTTTCTGGAGCTTTGTGATGTTCTTTTATTTGGAACATGTTTCTTTATCTCCTCATTTTTGCTGCCTCCCTGTGTTTATTTCCATGTGTTCATAGGGCTGCTATGCCTCCCTGTCTTAATAGGCTGGCTTTATGTAGTAGGTGCCCTATAGGGCCCAGGGGTATAGTCTCCCTGAGCACCAGAGCTGGGTGCTCCAGGTGGGTTGTGTGTGCCCTTGTAGTTGAGGCTTGGTTGATGTTTGCACATCACATCATTGGGAAGGATTGACCCCTCATGCTGATTTGTTGTGAAGACTAGCTGTGACTACAGCGGAGGAGCTTTGGTGCAGGGGCTGACCCTATATATTAGGATTTTCTTTAACAGGGCTCTGCTGTCTGCCCAGTCAGCCCTTTTGTTGTGTCATCCTTGGAAGCATGGGATGAAACTCCAACTCAGTCTTAAGCTGGTTAGTAGGATTTCCAGACTCAGAGCTTCCTGGGAGGAGACCTACTGCTGGCCAAGTTCATCCACAACTTGTGCCCTGCCTGGGGACACCTGGCATGAGCCACAAAGCAATCCACAGATGGCCACTGTCCAGGCTGTGCTTGAATGTGACTCGAGAGGCCAAGGTGTGACCAAGGCTAGCTGCCACTAGTCCCAGACTTAGGGTTGCTCAGCCAAAGGTATGGGACTTGCCAAAGCCAGATTCTGCTTGTTTGGATTTTGTGAACCTTTGAGAGATTTTAGGAAAGACTGCATCATGAGCCACTAGACGCGCTTTGTATGAAAAAATGACTGGAAGCAGTTTAGGGTGCCTGAAACTTTGGTGGGGCAGTTTCTCAGAGAATCACCAATGTGAGGTAAATGAAGGGTGATAGCCAGATTGATGGAGACTCAGATATGGTGGCCACCTGTGTTTGCATGCTGGGGGTGGGTAGAGGGAGACAAAGGCTCAACAAAGAAACAATGACTTCTGCCTTTTCCTCAATCTGGGAGTAAATTGTCCCTCCAGCTCTTGCTCTTTAGCCAGACAACTCAGTTCCTCCCTGTATGTCCCTGGTGCCTTTGAGGGTACTGCCCTAGTGCAGGGATTCAGAACGAGTGAGTCTGTCAGTGAGTCTGTGCATGGATCCTTTAAGAGGAACACTTGGGACTGCAGCTGCCTTCTGTCTTACTCAACCATAATCTCTGCTGGTTTTCACATCCAGAAGTTATGGGGACTTGTCTCCCTGGCACTGGAACCCTGGGCTGTGGAGCCCCTTGTAGGGTTGGGGCCCCTCTGTCTTCCAGGGAAGGGGAAAAGGGGTTCATAGCTGAGATATCCCTTCAGATTTTTAATGGTCTCACGCAGGTGTGGGACTAATCCATTTCATGTTTCTGCCCTTCCTACCAGTCTTGAGATGATTTCTTCTGTATATTCTTAGTTGTAGGGCTTCGGCTCAGCTAGACTTCAGGCAGTTCTCAATGATGGTTATTCTGTAGTTTAGTTGTAATTTAGATGTGATTGTGAGAGGAGGTAAGAACAGCATTTACTTACTCCACCATCTTGACTGGACAAGCCTCTTGCTTCTTGATGCTTTCAAAATTAGGGTCCAAGTTGACAAGCATATTTTTAATGAAAGGGCATAATATTTATTGTTTATTATGTTTGTCACTTTGTCTTAGGTTTATTTTTGTTCATTTTATGTTAAGCATAAAACTCAAGAGCAGAGATTTTTTCCTCTTTGGCCCTCCATTTTTCAACATGCACAGGAACACTGATGTCAACTTTAATATAAATGGAGAATGGATTTGTTTTATATGGTTTTGTTGCCAAATGTAGTGGATACAAAGGCTTTCCTTCTTGGTTCACTGCTTATGTATAATGCAAATGCTGTCATAGCTCAGCAAGATATCATAAGGCATAAATGTCAAATTGATTCAATTGATAGTATTTGTAATGTTGAATTTTTTGTTGCATCTGAAAGCATAAGTGATGAGATATTCAAAATATGGCTGCATCAAGCAGCAACCTCCAATAGAAATGGGTCCATCAACAGTGCCATATAATTATTTCTCTAGTGTCATCTCACATAACCACTTCCAAAATAAGCTTTCTAAACAATTTTATCCTGCCACTCTGCTGCTCTCAGAGCTACAATTGATCCATACTGCTTACCACTTCAAGTTACAAATCCATCTTTCATTTATTTACTGAGTCAACACATATTTATTAAGCTCTTACCGTAGGATAAATCCATTGTAGGAGCTGAAAATACAGTGGTGTTAACACAGAAATGTTTAACAGCCTTGCATTCTATTTACCTAATTCTTTAGAATCTATATTTAGCATACCTAACTCAAGTCTGTTATAGTTCTTCCATTTGATTCTTTGTCTATCCTGGCTTCTCTCCAGCTATAAAATGTAGATTTCTTTTATATCTCTCACTTACAACTTGTTCTCTTTTTTAGTTTTATTGAGGTATAACTGACAAAATTGTAAGATATTTAAGGTATACATCATGATGATTTTATATATATATGCATTATGAAAAGGTTCCACCATTTAGTTACTAACACTTCCATCACCTCGATTTATTTATTTAAGCTAATTTAAGTTGTACTCTTAGCAAATTTTAATTCTACAGTACAGTGTTTCAACTATGGTCACCATGTTATACATTAAATCCTCAGACCTTTTTCATCTTAAACCTGAAACTTTGCACCTTTTACCAACCTCTCCTTAATTTCCCCTCCCTCCAGACGCTGGCAACCACTTTTCTACTCTCTGTTTTTATGATTTTGATATATATATATATATATATATATATATATATATATATATATATATATATATATTTCACATAAAAAAGATGCCATGAAGTATTAATCTTTATTTGGCTTATTTCACTTAGTTCAATGCCCTCAAGTTCCATCTATGTTATTAAAAACAGCAGAAAGTTTTTTTTTTTTCACAAGACTGAATAATATTCCATTATATATTTACATATATTTTATTTTCTTTATTCATTCATTCTTTCACAGACACTGGGTTGTTTCCATATCTTGACTATGTACATAATGCTGCAATGTACATAGGAGTGCAGATATCTCTTTGATATCCTGTTTTCATTTCTGGGTTGTATGGTAGTTATATTTTTAATTTTGTGAGGACTCTCCATACTGGTTTGCGTAGTGGCTACACCAATTTATATCCTCGCCGACACTGCACAAGAATTCCCTTTCTCCACATCCTTTCTAAAACTTATCACTTGTCTTTTTGATGCTAATCATCTGTGGGGACAAAGCCCCAAAAAACAGTTTCCAGGCTCTTGGCCTCACATAGAAAGGTGCTGGCTCGGGTAGTAAATGGCCATCAACTGTGATAAGATGGCCAGCAGCCGAGGCTAGTTGGCCGTCAGCTGTAACCCGTAAGCCATTGGCCACTAATATAACGGCTGTGGCTACGCTAGAAGAAAGAATGGGGGCTAGCAAGAAGATGGTGGCTGGCAAACGTGGACTGCTGTTAGGCAGATTATGTAGATCCTGCTTCCTGTGTCTCCAGCCCAGCCGCCAGCGAGAATATATTGGTTTGACTCCCCTATCTATGGCTCTGTGGGTGTTCCTTTTTGGCCTTACCGTGTCCTGTGTTCTTATGTGGGGAGCGGGACCAGAGACCCCGCCTGACACCCGGCACGACATCATCCTAACAGGTATGTGGCAACATGTCATTGTGGTTTAATTTGCGTTTCTCTCGTGATTAGCGATGTCAATTGCCTCTGCGTGTACCTGTTGATCATTTGTATACCTTCTTTGGGAAAAAAAATCTACTTATTTTCTCTATTTTTAAATTGTATTGTTTATCTGATTTTTCTTTTTGATATTGAGTTGTGTGAGTTCTTCTTATATTTTGAATATTCAACCATTGTAAGATATATTATTTGCAAACATTTTTCTCTCAGACTCCACCAAAAACTGTTAAAAGTAATTAGTACGTTCAGGAAAGGTGCAGGTTACAAAATCAATACACAACAATCAGTTTCATTCCTATACAGTAACATGAACCATCAGAAAATGAAATTAAGAAATCAACCCTTTTTACAATTGTATCAACAAGAGTGTAAAACAGGAATAAATTAACCAAGGAAGTCAGCTGGCTCTTAACTGTTACCTGAAATATATTATTTTTTTCTTCCATGCATCAAACTTATTGCAATTGTTCTAAAGTCCATTTTCTCCACAGCAGTCATTTCTAGTTTTCCCACACCCTATACTTGTGCTAAAATCATCAGTGCTTAGTTAATCACTTAATTATTTCTCAATATGTTCACATCTGTTAATATTCTCTTTCTAACTAAATTATTGGCTGCCACAGATATGATCATATCATTGTGATGTACTCACTGTGGTGCCTACCTAATTTCTAGGTATTTTAAAATTTCTAATAAACATCTAATTGATCTTTAAAAACAGAAGATATGTTCTATGAACAATGTTAATACAGATTTGAAATTAAAACATCTTTCTAAATATAAATAAAATTTACATGTTAAAAATAAGTGAACATATTTTAGATTTCGAGGCTCTCTGCTTTGCTGTTTTAATCTAGTACTATAATATGTTTAAGAAATAAATATTATATGCCCCTTTTAATTGTACTGGGGTGGAAAATCTAATAGTTTTTGTCTGACATGCTCTTTATGGCAATAACTGATTAATTGTAGCATTAAATGCTTATTTCTACCCAGATATTTTTTTTTCTTTATATTCTCAGTGTTTCTTTGCTTGTTTCTAGGAAATATTGAAAAATTTGATTCATGGCCCCATATTCTAAATTACCAAACATGGGTCAGTGAAGATGTATTTCTTTGTTAAAGCACATACACAGTTGATGATTATGTTCCATTTATAAGCAGGTACTTCTCACAAAAGTTGTCCAGCATGCAGTTCTTCTGTTTTATCCTTTATACATATGGGTTATATTTTTAAAATAAAGTATGCAAATATGTAAAATGTGTAAATATTCTCAATCAAAATGACTAGAGGGAATGATATCTTCTTCAGAGTTTTGAATATTTCATTTGGCATTTGGAAGAAAACACAAGAATTGTTTTAAAAAAATGAAGTTCTGACTTAGTTCTGATATTTAGAAAAATATATTACAGTTCATTTCTTCACAGAAATGAGCATTTGCTTCTAGGCAACTACAACTATATACTTAAATTTTCAATGATGAAGTGAATTTTAAATAGTTTTGGTAAATTCTGAATAGGGTGCTGTATTAAAGAGAGTAAATTTTTCAGTGTGATTAATGACTATTTTATAATCCTTTTTGCGTTTCTTTCATTATGAGTAACATCTATTTCAAAAGATGGCATAACTGGATCTTTCCTATTGAATTGTGTCACTAGGCAGATATTAGCTACAGAAGAAAAAAGTAGAAAAGAGGCAAAAAAATAAAGAATGTTGTGGAGTTGCTTTCCCGTAGAATTCTGTATCAGTTCAATATTGCCAGCCTAAAAGACATACTAAATTTCCTAATGCTATGGTTCAAGGGTTTTATTCCATTGTGCTTTTAAAAACTTTCCTTGGAGTGCTTATAGTACATTCCATCTTCATAATAGTTTAAAATTGTCAACTAGCTAGTCTTCAAAACACCCCTTTGAGGCAGGTAACCATTATTATTCTCATTTTACACTTGGCAAAAGGGGAAAATGGTTAAAAAAAATAGTTAATGACTCAGCCAGAACCCTGAAGCTGAATTCTAGCTTATTACACAGACCTATGCTTAACCAAAGTTCTCTTTAATAGCCACCCTTATAATCATGTACGTTTACTTAATTCAAATATTTAGTTAGTTCAGTTGAGTAACAACTCGCTACAACAATTATTAATTTCTGGATGAATTTGATCTTACATGCACAAATAAATTATAAACTAATACACACACATCTGTGCACACAACGGTGATGTATGTTTGTGTGCATGTGTGTGTGTCTGAATGATGATAGAAATGCAAAATATACACAAATAATGATAATTGATAGCAATATGTTTTAAGCTACATGGGCAAGATGCTGTGATTCAAGAGAGAGATCCCTTCTACCTAAAAATGATCAACGAAAGTCTCAATGAGCAGGTACAACTTATACTACCTCTCAAATATATAGTAGTATAAATGCTAGGTTGGTTCAAAAGTAATTGCAGTTTTTGCAAATTTTTAACATTTTAAACTGCAATTACTTTTGCACCAATCTAATATCTTCCCCTTTATCGTCAGCCCTGCAACACTGGATGCCTAAATCACTCTTCCATTTGTTCCATATGCAGCTAAAATCAATACTCCTAAAATTCTTCCTACATATCTGCCAAAATCATTTACTAACATCCAAAACTTGATGGTAGTTTTCCTTGTTTAAACTTCTTTAAGTCTCATTAACACAAAATCTCCAAGAAATGCCTAATCTTCTTAAGAAGCCTTACATTTTTGTATTCAGACTAATGTAGATAAATAGAAGGATAAAATTTAAATTGTTTTCATTGAAGCAAGTACTCCCTGTTCTTTTCTTTCCTTTCAGCCTCTCTGGTCCTTGCCCAACTAACATCAATGGTGCTTTTGCACTGTGTTTACATACCTTTATATCACTGGCCATGCTCTACTAGAATCATTTACTAGTTCACTTCTACACTAAGCTGCAATCTACAGAATATAGTTCTATATCATTAAGTAGTCACTTCATAAATACCTATTTAGTGTTACTCAAAAAAATGAATCATCCAGCTGAATGTAGAAATTCTTTGTATTGCAAAGTGTAGGGAGTGTCTCAATCAAGTAAGTGTCCTCAGAGATAAAGTTCATGATATAACTAGAAAACAGCTCATAATTCTGTTGGGAGGAGCACCAGGTTTGAGTAAAAAACAAAAAGGACATACAAGAAGAGATTATATGGCATCAGATCATATAGAGAATTTTACATAGTAATATCTGTTCATAGCTTTTCATTTTTTAATGACCCATTATTTTTTACTTTGGTCTAAGCATTCTCTACCTCATTTTTTTTTTTTATATAAAGCATCTATATTCCTTCTGATTCAATCTCTCTGTATAGATCACATGATTCTAGTATTGTCAGAAAATTTCTTCTTAACAGATTTCTATTAACTGATTTTCATTCCCTCAATCATTAATTTATCCCATACACAGAGACTACAAGATTAATCTTCCCAAAGTATGTCTTTCTTTTATATTATTGTTTTCTACTCTAGAAATCCTTAATGATTCTTCATTATCTGCGTAAGAGAAGAAGGATTAATTAATTCCTGCTTTCTCTTTGCCTTTATGTACATTTGAACAAAAAAAATCCAAAAAAACAAAAATTAAAAAAAAACTGCACAATATTGAACTGGGGGATATTTCGTGTAGTAATATCTTAAGAGAATGATTATTTATCCTTAAATACATTTATTTATGTCAAACTAGTTGAAGACATATGGTGAAGAGGGCAGAACATGTGAAGAAAAAAAAAATATAAACCTAAGGTTTGAAAGTCTTATGAAGGGAATATTTAACTTTATAAACTTCTTTGGGGCTAAGACTCATAGTTAAGAACATATGGTCCTTTCCTTTTTGATACAAATAACATGAGTGTTTTTAGTTAACCTATTTTACTAGTATAATCTAAATTTAAGAAGACCATTTATGAAGATATATAGTTTTTCTGGATACAATATCTTAAACAGATGTTAATCATTTCTTGTTCCCTTATACATAATGCTTTTTTTATCTTTTGCTGCTGTCAAAATTTTATTTTTGTCATTTAGCAGTTTGATATGACTGTTATATATGGTTCACTGTTTGTTTGTTTGTTTGTACTACCTAGGATTTTTGAGATTCTTTGATCTGTAGATGATTTTTTTCACTCATTTTAAATGAACTTTTAATTTTAAAATAGTTTTAGAATGAAATTAAGTATTGGGAAGGTAATATAGAAAGTTCTCAAATCAACTACAATTTCCCTTATTATTAACTTCTAGCATAAGTATGCTACATTTGTCATAATTAATGAACAAATATTGAGACATTATTGTTAACTAAAGGCCAGACTTTATTCAAGTTGCCTCAGTTTTTCTCCAATGTGCTTTAGCTTTCTCAAGATCCCAATCAGAACACCACATTACATTTAGTAGTCAGATCTTAAAATCTCTTGATGCTGACAGTTTCTTAGGCTTTTATTGTTTTTTATGACTTTGTGATTTTCAAAGATTACTGATCAGATATTTTATAAAATGTGCCTCACTTGAGATGTTTCCAATGTTTTCCCATGTTGAGAGTGGGATGATGTGTCTTGGGGAGAAAGATCACAAAGATAAATTGCCATTCTCATCATATCATATTTAGGTTGTGAGCTGTCAATATGATTATCTGTCATTAATGTTAACCTTGATCACTTGGCTGTATGTTTGTAGCATTTGCAAAGTTTCTTGTCTGTAAACTTATTATCTGCATTCTGATAATATATCTGATAATATATCTGTATTGTTTAATTTTTCTTATTTTTCTAATAACTTATCTAGGCTCAAACTGCAGAATCTTTCCCCCATGGTATATAATTGTTGATGTCACTGATCAAATTTTTCTCCTTCTCCTTCTTCTTTTTTTTTGTGTTATTATATTATTATTATTATTATTATTATTATTATTACATTCTTTTACCTAGCTTACTAGTGGTTGCATAGATTAGTGGACAATAATTTGTGTACATCTTATACTCAAGAGTATCTGGGGCTCTCATTCCCAGGATCTTCTTCATAATTTTTTGGTCGGTCTTCTGCTTACCCTAATTGGGACTGCTGCCTTAGGCTAGCAAAGATGTGGTTTGTTTCTAATTCTCATTTTCTATAATGTTTGTCACTTTTAACTGACAACAATTTGCTTCCTCTGAAAGCAAAGATTCTGGCCTATCCCCGCTTCCTTTCTCCTCCCCTGCAGTCTTGTCTTTGTAAGGCTACTTCACTTGTCATCTGAACTGAAGGTATTGATGGCAGGAACCTCAGGCAAGTTGGCAGCAGAGTGTTGTTCTTACCCAAAGCTCTAACGGTTTTCTAAGAATATACTCTTTTCAATTGGTTATCTGCCTTTGGCAATTTTAAAAGCCTGAAAGGATGTTTTTTGATAATCTTACCCAGTTTTATACTTTGTGTGTGTGTGTGTGTGTGTGTGTGTGTGTGTGCGTGTGTGTGTGCATGTGTGTGAAGGACTAACCAGCTTCTTCACTCTGTCTTAATGGCACTCCTCCAATATTTGAATTGGAGACCACTGCTCTGAGGACCACTGCTCATTTAAGTGACTCCTTTTCAGGGATTAAAAAGATATTTTATCTTCAGAATGTGTTATGCTGAACTCTGAAAATTATTTTCTAGAACTAATAAAATTTTTTGAAGCATATAAAAAATAAAGGACATGCAATAGGATTTAATTATATGATTCATACTAACTACATTGGGTAATTTAATATTAATAACACATTACATAAAATTGTTTTAGATCCCATATCACTTTAAATGATCTATTTGGAGTAACACTGTTATCCATTAGTTATGTGAGCTGTTTGTTTACAACAGTTATCAAATCTCAATCTCTAATGAATTTATGTTAACTTCATATAAAATGTATCATTTAAATAAATAGTTACTCTTGGCTAGTGCATACTATGAATATATATCCAACACAAAAATGTCTACAAGTAGGTGAGAACATGACAAGAAGAAAAAATTAAGTTTATGTATTTCTAAATAACAAGACATAGTGACTTAAGTATTACGTTTTCTCACTTATAACTATACCCAGAGCAGTGGCACATAAGCAATGTAAGAAACCCCAAATTGTACTCCTTTTTTATGTGTTTCCATTTTCTAGGTGAAAAACATAGTTACAAATAAATAATTTTACAGAAAAATAATAAAAAGCTTTAGCAAAAAATGTTGCTAGCAACTTATGTAGTTCTTTAGCATTTTATATGAAAAGCATATTAGATTTATAGAATATTTATTAAATGTTCCATAAACATTTAGTAATTCATTATTTGAAAATTTATTTGGATAGAATGTGTCAGGTTATTTAACTAATATTGTTATGTCAAAAATGAAATGTCACTCTATAACCAACTTTTGGGATTATATGGCTACATCTGATTTGTATGGATATATGAAAGAAAAATATTTGCTACTCCACACATTTTATTTTAAATAAATAACCAACATTAAATTTGGTAACTAATAAAGCTAAATTAGCACTTGTTTATTTTTTAATTGTAGATTTTAAAAAGTACAACTAATTAAACACCACACAGTTAATACTCTGAAAAGAAAGCAAATTACCCTTCATGAAAACTATATAGCTTCAAATTTTCTGCATCTGTGAAGTGGGAGTTTTAATGCTTTGGTTTTCTTCCTGACTAAGAGGCTTCAATAAATTCTAGGTATGAACCAAATTCAATATAAGAACACTTAAATTGATATTCCTCAGTGAGATTGTCATGCCAAACACTTTCTTTAGTCGATATCAGAATCTAAGTGAAAATATTTTATTTGAAAAAATAATAGGATAAACCCTTTACAATATTTTATTGATGCTAATATTAGTATTTTTACTATTTTAAAATCAAGAGATGTTTTATTATTTAAGGTGCCTTGAAGTTACAATTGTTGACCTTTGACTTGATGGGGAATGATGTAATGATTCATCTAAAATTGATAGCAATTTAGATTAAACATAGATTATAGAAAATGTGTCTTAATGAGCCAGTGAGAAATAAAAGACAATATATAATATAGCTAAACTCCTCTGCACGAAATGAAACAGGAGTTTTGGTATAGGTTCATCAGAGAAGAGAAAACAAAAAAGACTGCTTAAGTGACATGGCAGTATAACAAAAGAACATTTAAGAACAAGATTGTCCAAAAGAGCTGAATAGTGCCAGGGTTCTGGAGACTTTGACTGGCCAGCAGGGCCATGTGCAGGTGCAGGCAGTCTGAGCACCTTGGTTTCCGTGGCTCAGGTGACATGGCTGTCTTCAGGTTGCTCAGTGGATACCAGCACCCAACCTGTATCTCCTTCCAACCTGGCCATCAACATAAGGTTGTGTCCTAGGACCAGCCCACTGACAGGGCCACCCACCTGGCTCTGCTTTCTTAGTGTAAGGAGAGACAGAGTGCACTGGGACATGAGGGGAGATGTGATCATTCTGAGGGAAGGTTCTGTGCCTGCTCATACTTGTTTTTGGGAACAGCACATGCAGAAGAAAAATAAGAAAAAGAAGAGAAGGAGAAGGAGAAGGAGAAGGAGAAGGAGAAGGAGAAGGAGAAGGAGAAGGAGAAGGAGAAGGAGAAGGAGAAGGAGAAGGAGAAGGAGAAGGAGAAGGAGAAGGAGAAGGAGAAGGAGAAGGAGAAGGAGAAGGAGAAGGAGAAGGAGAAGGAGAAGGAGAAGGAGAAGGAGAAGGAGAAGGAGAAGGAGAAGGATGAGAAGGAAAAGGAGAAAAAGAAGAAAGGAAAAAAAGAAGAAAAGGTCACTTAAATGAAAATGATGAAATCTTGTGAACTTCACCACCACAGGAGAAAATATACCTTAAATTATCACTCTAAGGATTAAAAAAATGTATGAAAAACAGTGAGAGATTCATGGTTAAATATGATGAACAGTTATTTATCTTTGTTTTCTCCAGAACACTTCACTAAAATGACAGTCAAATGATAAAGCAAAAATAAAAATTATTAACAGTGAACAACAAAAATAATGAGAGTGAGGTTATAGTAGAGATATTAATATTTAGAAGCTATAGAAACAGAGGGATAAGTGGTAACTGACACAAACGAAAGATGACAGGTGGGTTTGTAGTTGTAGAACAAATAAGAAGCACGCCATGTTTGTACCACACATCATCCTACTTCTCCAATGGCAGCCCCAAGGGGCTAAAAATAGGAGGGGTGGTTTAACATCTTTAAAAACATATGATTCTGTAATAGTGAATTTTATGGGTCACTTTAAATGAGCTAAGGGATGCCCAGATAGCTGGTAAAACATTGTTTCTGTGTGTCTGTGAGGGTGTTTCTGCAAAAGTTTAACATTTGAATCAGCAGACTGAGTAAAAATCATTCTCACCAGTGTGGATGGGCATCATCCAATACCTTGAGAGTGTGAATAGAACAAAAAGGCAGAAGAAGGACTAATTTATTCTCTTTGCTTGAGCTGGGACATTCATTTTCTCCTGCTCTTGGATATCACTAGTTTGGCCTTTGGACTTGGACTAGGAGTTATAGCATCAGCTCAGCTCCTTTGGTTCTCAAGCCTTTAGACTTGGACTGAATTACACCACTGACTTTCTTTGTTCTCTTGCTTGCAAATAGCAGATCATGGGACTATCAGCCTTCACAACTGAATTCACTGACTTCACATGATCTCACCATGTTCCCCACTATTCTGAAGCATCTGATTTGATAAAATACTGAAATGGCCTTTTGAAGACTCTGTTACAGCACCAGCTAAATGGCAATATCTTGCAGGACTGGGGAAAGTTCACCCAAAGGCCTATATGTTATGAATCATTACTTAGTATATGGTGCTGTTTCTCTGATATCCAGGATTCATGGATGTCAAAATCAAGGAGTGGAAATTGGAGTGGTACTACTCACTATTACTCCTAATAACCCACTAGAAAAAAGTTTTGCTTCCTGTTTCCACAACTTTATGCTCTGTTGGCCTAAAGGTCTTAGTTCCAGAGGAAGGTATGCTTCCACTTTCATGACACAACAATGATTCAATTGAATTAGAAGTTAAGATTATTGCCCACACCAGCCACTTTGAGCTTCTCACACCTATGAATCCACATGCAAAGAAGGTAGCTACAGTCTTGGCCATGATGCTTGATACTGACTTCCAAAGAAAAATTGTACTACTACTCCACAGTAGAGGTACGGAAGAGTCTGGAATGTAGGAGATACCTTAAGGAATCTGTCTCTTAGTATTACCATGGCCTGTGAACACACAATGGGATTTATAGATGATGTAATACAGAATTGTACACCTGAAATCTATGTAATTTCACTAACAATTGTCACCCCAATAAATTAAAAAAAAATAAATAAAAATAAAGTCAATGGAAAACTAAAACAGCCAATCCAGGATGAGTTAATAATGATCCAGACCCCTCAAAAATGAAGGTTTAAGTCACCCTGCAAGACAAAGAACCACAATCAGCTGAGTTGCCTGTGGACAGCAAAGAAAATACAGAATGGGCATTAGAAGAAGGAAGTGATAAATACCAGCTGTGATCACATGACCAGTTACAACACCTTGTTCTGTAATTGTCATGAGTATTCCCTCCTTATTTTGTTATTGTAAAAAATGTTATAAATAGAGACACTTTAAAAGTGAGTTGGAGCTGCCATACAAGAGGAACTGCCTTGCAGGTCTTACTCCTCAAAACTTTGGAACGTTAAAACTGGATAAAATAACTTTTGGACAGGGCCTAAAGCAGCATTGTATCCCAAACAGCTATTTGCAAAGATAATAGAAAAGCAGATAAATTATGACTACTGGACTGAAGATTAAGAGCATTTTTCAGAATTAGCATGCAATCACTACGTTAGCTTATCTGTACCTATAAAAATGCCTTCCTTCTATTAATGTAATTGTTCACCTTTCCTTTCTCATAAATACTCCCTTCCTCCCCCTTCTAATTGGAACACTAGTTGAGTTTTTGCCTGAATCATTGCTTCCTGAATAGCTATTCTTTGGATCTCAAATAAATACTTTTGTTTGTCACTTTGGCCTTTATTTTTAGGTAACAGTTATGAATACATTTATGTGTCTATATAGTTATATTAAGTAAATATCTATGTTTTCTTTCCTCTCTTATTTTCTTAAAATGTAACATGAGATATATTGACTTTTTTCATAGTATTAAAATATTGTTAATTTTACATCATAGTACTTAAGTCACAGGATATCAGAAGAATAAACGTTATTCAAGGACTTTACCACCTTTTCTGCAAAAGTTAGTAGTGAGATTTCAGTTGTACAGAGAATAGTTGTATCATGTTCGGCAGAACTACGACCTTGCTATTGTCTTTATTTGGAGATTAAGAATGATTAAAGAGATGAGAGTGAGAGCCAGACTGACAAGGGGTGCACTTGTGATGGTTAACTTCATGTGTCAGCTTGACTGGGTTATAGCCGCTAAAATATCTTTTTTTTTCTTTTCTTTTTTTTCTTTCTTTTCTGTGAGAGCATTTTTGGAAGAGATTAGCATTTGAATCAGCAGATTGAGTAAAGAAGACCACCTTCACCAATAAGATGGGCATCATCCAATTTTTTAGGAATCTGAATGGAATAAAAAGACAGAGGAAGGGTGAATTTTCTCTCTTTGAGCTGGAACATACAACTTCTCCAGCTCTCGAACATCAGCACTCTTAGTTCTCAAGTCTTCAGACTTACACTTGCACCATTGACCCCCAATTCTTGAGCCTTTGGACTCAAATTGAATTACACCAACAGCTTTCCTGGTTTTTCAGCTTGCAGATGGCAGATCATGAAATTTTTCAGCTCTCATACTTGCATGAACCACTTCTTATTAATGAATCTCCTCTGATAAATGGCTACATATATCATCTCGATTCTGTTCCTCTAGAGAACCCTATCTAGTATATATTTCTAGGCACTTTTCCACGTTGGTGGAAAATTGGAGGCTTACCTTCTTATTTTGGGATACCAGGTAGAACTTGACAGGAAGGGATGAAGTAGCATACTGGAAAGAGGGAGATAATGTGAAAACCAGAGTAGTTAATAGTGAAACTCCCTTTCACCCTTTCCCTTCTTGGATCTCAGATGCTAGTGTTAGAATTATATCCCCAGGAAGAAAAGATTGAGGGAAAGTTAGGTGTGTGTAAAAGTTTTACTTTAAAGATAGCTTATATTTGAAGAACTCTGATAAGCATTTTAGTGTTTCATTATTTAATGGACATCTCAGAATCACCAGACATTTGAGAAAACCCTCTAACATCAAAGACAGAGATAAACCATGTAAGAGAAAGAGAAAATGAAAAGTTTTTTGTTTGTTTGTTTTAAGAATTAATGTATAAGATCCAACATACATCTAATGAAAGTTCTACACAAAAAAGAAAACAAGGAAAATTGAGAAGAAACAATTATCAAAGAAATAATAAAATTTTCCCCAAATTGAAGGATGTGCTTCTAGATTATGTAGGTTCACTGAGTACTCAACACAGTGCTTTTCAAAAGACACTAAAGAAAGTTTATGAAATTTCAGAACATTGGTGACAAAGAAAAAAAGCCGTCTGAAGAGAGAAATCAAGTTACATACAAAAGATCAGGGGTCAAGATGGCAGTGGGCTTTAAGGTAGCAAAACTGGAAACTGGCAATGCATTTGAATTCTGCAACAAAAGGATCTTCCTCCTTATGTATAGCCATTAAAATTAACAAAGTGTGAAAATAAAATGAAGATGTTTTCAGACATGTATGATGCTTTCTCAAATAATGTATTCTCCATTTATGCTTTCTCAGAAAACTACCAAAGGATGTGCCCAAGGGATTGTCAACATAAGAAACATCAAAACTTGTAGAGAATGTTTGTTTAAGAGTTTGTTTTAGCCAAACTGACAACATCGCTGGAAGGCAAGGACTCAAATACTCTGGAGAATAAAAGTTTTGGAGTTTTCTTAATACATTTTGAATTATGGAGAGAACATAAGGAAGATTACATGAAGGTGGAAGAAATCAAGATAGAGAAGATTGAATTACAGGATCGTTAATAAGATTATGAGCTGCCTGGAGAGTGATCACACTGAACAAGTGTCTGAAAAAGAGGATTACTCTGGCATTTCAAATGTGTGTTAACATAGATGCACAAGAACAATAGACAGGGCTTGCTTAAGGCAAAGATAAACCTTTTACTACAGAAGTTATATGCCTTGGCAAGGCAACCCACCATGACTTAGGAATTTATCATCAGATCACACTGTGAGTTACTTTCAGTCACTGGACTTGTCAGATTTATTATAGAGCCCCTTAATTATCCACAGGAGTACACCAAAAAGAGAAAGGTATAGATGCAAGGAACACATGATTCAAACAAGGAAGAATTCAGAGGTAATTCCTAGGAAGGGAGTTTTATAATAAGAGTTGTACAGTTGGCCATGAAAACAACTGATATATATTAGGAAAGGAAGACTGATTATCCAGGAAAGATGTTTCCAAGTTTTTGTGGAGGGTAATGGGAAATACTCTAAGGGTATATCTCATATATATTTAAACCATTGATATCTACTTTCAGTTTTGTTGGGAACATTGGGAATGAGTTAGGGAGAGATATATAGAAAAGAAAGAAAATAGGAAAGGGATATAACTATTAATTTTTCCAGGTAAAACTAAAAGTTTTCCAATAAAATATAATCTTATTAAACCATGTAGCTTAGATATGAGTAATATTTAAAGAATAAATATAAATATTTATTATATAAGTATTATAAATATTATAGTATATAGTGGACTATATTTAAGTAAAAATAATCATAAACATCATTGAATGTCAATTTAACACAATTATTATATGAATAGACTAGGAAAATAGGAGGAGTCCTGTGAGTTTTCTATATGTGATGATGGGGATAAGTGGAGTAGGTATAGGACATTAAATCTTTATCGTCTGTAGTAACTTTAATATCCAAATGATAGTTGTAAAACTGAAAATTAAGGAAGAGATGCATGGGAAATTACTTTAAACTATGGAAATAAATCCCAGAGCAAATGGCTAAGAATTTAAAGTATATGGTTTTGGAGAATAGTAATCAGGATTGAAAAATTTGCTACAAAGGATTGCTGTTTTTTTTGTTTTGTTTTGTTTTGTTTTGTTTTTTCTTGATAAGCCAATATTATTTTTCTTATAAAACTAGAAGCATGTATTATTTAGTATTTTAATAAAAATCCCTCAGAAACAGAACAAAAAACAGGAGTTTTTAATAAGATATTTAAGATGTTTAGAAGTATTAATGTTAAAATACCAATTCTTTTCACAATATATTTAGTTGTCAAAAATGGTTATTTTTTTCTTCCTCTTTCCTTCCCTCCCTTTCTTTTCCTTCTTTCTTTTTGTCCTTTTCTTCCATCTTATTTTTATTTCATTTATTTACAAAGGACAGTAAGATAATGAAGTTGGGATTCATATTTAGGATAATGTTATGGTTAGTATACAATGTAGATGAAAAATGGAGAGCAAGAAATCAATAGAATCAGGATGTAGAAGGCTAAAGTTACCTCAATAATTTAACTCCTGGGTATTCACAGCGCTTTTCGAAAGGGTTTTAGACTTTTTCTAAGGCTTAAAAAGGAGATTGAAGCTTTTTAAAAAAGAAAAAGGAGGCATCAAGCAACAACTGTGTTAATCAGGAGTTCTTAATTGTATGTGAAAATGAAAATTGAATTTTACTTCACTCAACTTTCAAACCTATATAAAAGATTTGTGTTTCTGTATAAAATTATCAGGTACAATGGGAGGTGAGAATCTAGGCAATCTCAGTTAATAAATATTATTCCTATTGCATAACATTAAAATTAACACATGAATTAGAGAAAAGAAGTGTATCCCAAGAGACAGACTGTTTCTCGGAACCAAAATAGTATAAATTCAGTGGTATTATTTAAAAATGAAAGAATGATTGTTTATCATGGAAGTATAAAGAAAGTGATTCAGTGGTCAATTTTAATGGTAATATTGAACTCTAACTAGAATAGGAGGAGCCTTGGCTGAATATTATTGTTTCCTTGGTTGTTGGGAGTGTTTTAAACCACCACACCTTGGAGACAAACTTCTATGCAAAGAATTGCTTTTCTTCATTCTTGTAGTTTATAAGATTGGTATTCTGGTTGTAATTGATTTCACATTAAAAGAAAGTGAATAAACTGTCGTCCTGGTTTATAAACATGTATCCCTGTGTACTTAGTGTTGCGATGGTGAGGGTAGTAGACAGAGATATTCATTTCCTTTATTTCAAAATTTTTCAAAACTCCTTTGTTTCTGAACTTGCAAGGCTGAGTGAGGACCAGACATTAAAATTTGGTGAGTCCAAAAAAATCAATTCCACTTTGTGGTGTCCTGTTTCTAAAGCCAGCTGTTCTCTTAATTCAGCGAATACAAATGGAAATCTTTCTTCTGAGCCACCTCTAGATTTTGATGTTTTCAAAGGTTTGGTATTGAAAGCTTTTGGAAATTGAGAAGCACATTTGCTCTAGTTTTGACAATTTAGTTCTGCATCCATGCACATCTTCTATTCTTCACATTGAGGGAAAACAAAGAATAATGTGTAAATCTGCAAGTGTCTTTCACTTTAAAAATTCATAATGAAAAAAGACCATGAAAAGGGGACAACCTTCCATAAAGGGAAAAAGGAGGATCACAAACTCTTCTTCTCACCAATCCAGAGCTGTCATGCAGGACATTGGATTCTGGACTCTGGAATTTTCAAAGGAGTCTAAAAACATTTCTGTTCTGCTATGTTAACTTTTTCTCCCAATTGCCTACAATTTCACAATATTCACATGGTATACTGAAAAAAATGTACATTCCATCGAGAGTAGTGGAAGTACCTTTAGAGCATAAGGATGTTTGGTAAAGGACTTAAAGTATCAAGATTATAAGGAACACAAAGGAGATGGCACCTGGAGATTGACAGTAGATAAAGGAAGATGTAAAAGGATGAAATGCAAGTACAAATTTTACCTACTTAAGATTTTCTGATTTCTAGTTGTGCTGTTTTAATCTTTTCTCAAAAATAAATCTAATTTATGTAAATCAGAAACCCCTCTCACTCACACTTATTATGCCTAGATCAAAGGGTGACATTAAGGGGAAGATGTAAACCAGGCCTTAAGAATTGTCTTCCACATGAGAAATTTGGGTACCTTATTTCTGAAAATGTCACCGGTGTATTTTGTATCTATTAGAAAGCAAATTAAACAAACAAACAAACAAACAAACAAACAAAAACATGTACCTATGTTTTACTTTTAATTTAGATGATAGCTTCATAGGGTATACATTTGAATCTTAGAAATTATTTAATTTGTACACATAATTTTATCTGGAAGGAACTTATTATCCATAATTCCAAAATCTAACAATCAAAAAAAGCTCTAAAGTGTGTTTTTTATAACCTATCAGGTGACAATTCTTGTCTAGAACTGATATGAGGCAATTTGTAATATTTATTTTAATCTCACATAATATGACTATTCATGTTTTGCTGTTGAAATGTTAATGTGTTTGATTATGGGGAGTTACTTCATTTTTGGGGGGATGTTAGGCTATATGCATGTATTATTATCTAAGATTAGAAAAAAAAAAAGACGTGAATTAAGAACACATCCCACACTAAGGGTTTTAAAAAAAGTTGTGAGTTTATTGAGGTAAAAATGACTAGAATCCAGTTATTTCTCATTCTTAGTTCCCCATCCTTTCTGTTGCAATAGACTATATTGTAGCCAAATATGCATCCAATTATGTAATTAAAAGTTATACATGGGTAATTTTAAAAAATAGCTATTCTATTGTGATAGCCTTGGTACTTGATTTTACAGGACTCAATCCATCCCAAATGATTAATCTGAGTCATTCATGGTAAACTATTTGTCTCTATTTTTGGTAATGGCTGGTTATGCAATAGCAATGTGAGTAATTTCTTGTTAATTAAAATTAAGACAAAGTACACAGTTTGACTTCTGGAAAATTATTCTTTGACCCAAAATTGGAGACTTAAGAAAAAGAGAGCCCATGCTCTTTTCCCACTTGAAAATTATTAAACCATATGTGATGCTTATACCTGATCAACTGTTGAAAGAAGAGTAAACTGAATTAACGGTAAAATCAAACATTCAAGATGGCAGAGTTGAGAAATGGAGTCTGTTCCTTTGATGACATCATTAGTTCATCAATTGAGCTAGCTTTGAATCATAGCTATATCCCTGCACTTCTTAAGTGACATAATAGATTACTATATTTTTAAACCTCTTGATTCATGTGTTTTGCTTACTTAAAAGTGAAGTCACTTAGACATATAGAATTAATATCTTTCTAATTTTTATTTATTCTTTCCCACAAAGTATGGAGGTTTGTGTAGCTGACCACATGCCAAAAGTAAAGAGTGACTAAATAAAATATCAAATTATACTTGCAAATTGTACATATTGGAAAAATACATTTTCAATGGAGCTTCACATTTTGATTTTGTCCTATTGGCATAGGTAGATGAAAACATCAGATTTAAAGAAATAAATCACTGTATATTGTGACTGCAAAAAAAAATAGGTTGTTTTAGGTCATGCACAAGTAATTCACTGGCAAAATATCAAAGCAATTGAGATTTTTTAAGGCTATAATTATCTCAGATTAGTTTTACAAATGTTTGATAAAGATAAGCATTAAGTGCCTATAAAGTATCTGAATAAACTATATGTCAAATTTTTAAAAGGTAATTTTAACAGCACATATTGCAGGCCATATTTAAAAAAAAGTGTTACAATCATTTAATGGAGGGACAGACAATTCAAAAGCCTATGGGATCGAGTAAGTATGTACATACCAATGAAGTTGGCTGAGTGATGACAAAGGGATTTTAGAGAATGCACAGTTCATTTAAAGGGATCAACTTCTACGTAAGTTAAGCACAGATTCCAGTTTTCCCAAAGTCTTTCTGTGGACTGTTGCTTTGAGGGCCTCCAAAGGTGAAATCACCCTTCCACAATAACTCTGGAATTTACCATGTGAGTAGCTTTGTTCAATAGAATATTTGTAAGTGTGATGTAGGTAGAGCATTGATAAGTGATAAGTGCTTGCACTTAGGAACAGTTATCTTACAATATTTCCCTCATAATATGAAGTGGCCCAAACAGCCAGTGGAGAGGCTCACACATAGGAAAAATAAGACACCCAGTAAATAGCCCCAGCCGAGTTCCCAATCTTATCTCTAGGCTATGCCTGTTCTCTTATCTTACACCATGTGCAAAAATAACCACCTATTCAACTACAAAATTATAAGATATAATAAATTGTTCTAATTCACTGAAGTTTGGGGTGGTTTATTACATAGAAAGAGATCATTGAGACAGTACAGAGTTTATCTGGATCTTAATTAAAAAAAATACTTTATTCTCTCAAAGGACACTTTGGTTGTTTCCATGTCTAGGCCATCACAAATAAAGCTGCAATGACCATAGGAGCACATATATCTTTATGGATAAGTTTTTTCAGATTTTTTGGGTAGATATCCAGGAGAGGAATTGCTGGGTCATATGGTAGTTCTATTCTTAATTTTTTGAAGACCCTCCACACTGCCTTCCACAGCAGCTACACCAATGTGCATTACCACCAACACTGTATGAGGGTTCCCTTTTCTCCATAGTCTTTCCAACACTTGTTATTATTTGTCTTATTGATGATAGCCATTCTAACTAGTGTGAAGTGATATCTCATTGTGGTTTTTATTTGCATTTCTCTGATGATTAGTGATGTTGAGCATTTTTTCATATGTCTACTTGCCATTTGTATGTCCTCTTTGGAGAAATGTCTATTCAGGTTCTCGGCCCATTTTTTAATTGGATTGTTTGTGTTTTCATTGTTGATTTGTATGAGTTCCTTATATATTTCAGATGTTATCCCCTTAACAGAGGCATTGTTTGCAAAAGTCTTTTCCCACTTGGTTGGTTGCCTCTTCATTTTGTCGATGGTCCTTTTGCTGTGCAGAAGACTTTCAGTTTGATATAAGTAGTCCCATTCATTTATTTTAGCGTTTACTTCCCTTGCTTTTGAAGTCAAATTCGTAAAATCCTCTTTGAACCCAAGGACAATAAGTTTAGTACCTATGTTTTCTTCTACGGCGTTTATTGTTTCAGGTCTTATGTTTAGGTCTTTGATCCATTTTGAGTGATTGGATAAAAGAGATGTGGCATATATACACAATGAGATACTATTCTGCCATAAGAAAAGATGAAATAATGCCATTTGCAACAACATGGATGGATCTTGAGATTCTTATGCTAAGTGAAAGAAGTCAGACAGAAAAAGTTGAGAACCATATGATTTCACTGATATGTGGGATATAAAACTGAAAACAACAAAGGCACAAGAAAAGCAAATGAAGAAACAAATACTCATAGACATGAACAATAGTTTAGTGGTTACCAGAGGGTAAAGAGCAGAGAGGTTTTGTAGATGAGAGTTAAAGGGATAAAACATATGGTGATGGAAGAAGAACTGATTCTGGGTGGTGAAGACATAATGTGATATATAGATTATATATTAGAGAATTATACACCAAAACTTATGTAATTAGTAAAAATTGGCACCACGATAAACTTTAATTAAAAAAATACTTTATTCTCATAATATGGATGATAAGCAGGATAAATATAGAATTTGTAACCTCTAATATAGTTCGAATTTCCTGTTTTACCGAAGAAACTGATGTCCAGATGGTCAAGTGGTAAGATCTCAAAATTGGTGGTAGGCTAACGCATTAATCTGAACAAATATGTGAATGCCTAGCAGACGTTAGATACTGAATTTAGGCTAGATGATTCACAAGTCAGTTACAGATTTGTCTTCCAAAAAGCTCTGGTGATGTTGAAAAATACGTAAACAAACAATTATTTACACTATAATACTATATACCATACTAAAAATATTTTAGTGTTCTTCCCACTACCCACTACCCACTTCTACATATTCAAGAAAATGGTTTCCTCATGTTCCTATACAATAAGAAGTGGAGAGATGGCTAGTAGAATTCTGGAGTCAGGCCTAGAGTAGAAATATGATTTATTTTAATTGTTTGATAGATTTTTCAAAAATATATTCATGAAATGTTTAAGTTAGAATCCATCTCTTCCACATCATGAGATATACAGTAATCTCCCCTTACCCATAGTTTTGGTGTCTGTGATTTCAGTTAACCATGGTTTCAGTCAACCATGTTTCAAAAGTGTTAAATGGAAAATTCCATAAATAAACAATTCATGAGATATAAATTATGCTCTATTCTACGTAACATGTTGAAATCTCATACTGTCCTGCTCTGTCCTGCCTGGGAGAGAATCATCTCTTTGTCCAGTGTATCTACCACGTATATGCTCCCCACCTATTAGTTACTTAATAGGTGTTATCAGATTAACTGCCATGGTGTCCCAGTGCTTATGTTCAGGTAAACCCTATTTTACTTAATAATGGCCCCAAAGCCATTCAATAATGGCCCCAAAGCCATTCATATGTAACTTTTATTACAGCATATTGTTATGATTGTCCTATTTTATTATTAGTTATTGTTGTTAATCTCTTACTATGCCTAATTTATAAATTATCCTTCATCATAGTTGTATGCATGCATAGGAACAAAACATCGTATACATAGGGTTTGGTACCATTTGTGGTTTGGGGCAAGCATTGTTGGTCTTAAAATGTATTTCTCTAAGATAAGGGGGTGGGCTAATGTATCATATTTATGTTCTTTAAATGCTGAACAAACATCGACATGTGCACAATGTTTTAAGAAAAGAAATCTATTTGAATACCAACTCTAAAGAATACCCTAGCATCTTATATGGACATTTCATTGTCCTCATCCTGTATCGATAAGTATTATCGATTGCTGTGCACAGACTTATTTTCAAGGCCTGATACGCAAGACACACCACCACAAGCCGGGATGAAGGGGTTAAAGAGTTTTATTACAAAGTGAAAGTAAGTAAGACAAGACAGAGATTAGAGGAATATATTATCATACCACTAACAAGCAAGGAGGCAATTCATCATACCACCAGGGCCCGGTCAATTAGAGTCGTAGAAACAGCAACAGCCTTTCATCAGCAGGGCGAAATCCAAATTGAGTAAAGTTATCAGCACGGGCAAAACATCATGCGCAGAAACAGCACCGGCCCTTCATCAGCACGAGCGAAACACCTTATAGCAGCCCAGGCGGCCGGGGAACAACTGTTGCTGTTGCTCCTCCGCCTTCTGGGGTTTTGAGGACTTCACTAACAACAGCAGCAAGGAGCAATAAGCATACGTGTTAACAACACAAGGAACTGGTTTCGGATCTGGCTAGGAGCCGGGACCAGTCCTTGGTACGAGATTAGATGTATCAGAGCTCGGCCCACCTGTGGCAAGGCGAAGGCCAGGCTCCACATCCTGTAAATATTTTCTTGGTCCTTGGGAGGGTAGCCAATCCTTCCAAGGACAAGCACGTATCCCAGCCACTGTGAGAGTTTACATCCCCAAATGTTCCCAGGCAGACCTTCATATATTCTATTCCTTACACATCCCTCTTGTCAACTGAACATAAATAATTTGAAATGCTTCTCATCCTCACTGGATCACAAGCAGTGGGCTAGAATAGTCTTGACAGTCGACAAAAACTGTTATAAAAGCTTCTGTTATGAGACACAAGAGGAGATTAAAGTGCGCCCTGTCGGTCTGCAGAAAAAGAACATGTTGCTCATGGCTGGTTATTCTCTTTTCAGAGCATTGACTTGGCAGTAAAATCAGTGCAAGTAAACGGTAGAGGCAGGGGACTGGCAGGGATATGGCAGCTCCTGTGGAGAAGCTGTCTGCAGATGACATAACAATAACCACAGGATCTGTGGGGAGACTGCATGCATGTTGGCTCCAGTGGAGAAGCTAATCAAGTGGTAAGAATAAAGTTTAAGTTTCCAAAATATAGGTGCTTGGTTACTCAGAAATATAAAGGGGATGATTAGAGGCCGGGTATTCAATAAAATGTTTAGAGATGTGTAACTGAAGTCAAATAACATGATGAAGTTAAAAACAAAACAAAACACTTTTACTGACAAAAAAATCCATCCATTCATTATTGAAATTGATTACAGAGAGAAATATATATTTTTTCTCTTTCTCTCTAGATCACTAGAAGATGTGTATGGTGATCACATATATTTTATTTTCACTTTAATTATTGCTTCGGGCATTTTTAGTAAGTTATTTCTAAACTATTTTTATTTATTTTCTATTCTGTTATAGTATTTCAATTAGGCTTCTTTGAAATGGACTATATATACATATTTGGATGTGAAATAATTTAAAGAAATATTTTACCAGGGCATCTGGCCACCAAATACCACATCACACCAAAAACACAGCTATACAATAATGTGAAATCTATCGTACCTGTAGTAACAGTAAGGTGTCATTCTGGATCATGTGCCTTTGTACCCTGCAGAACACAACTGACTTGTGCTCTAGGCTCTACTTATAGCACTATATTTTATTTGCGGAAGAGTTAATGCTTGCACTTTCAAATACCTCGTGTATAATAAGTAATATGGTATTTTAAACATGATTTACTCATTTCCTAAGTTACATATAATTAATTTTGAATTTGGCACAAGCTGTGAGATTTTAATTCAATTTAACACCTTTCTAGGTCTCCCCTGCTACATCATGGTAACTCACTTCTCAGTTATAACAATATATACAAATAATGCAGTGTGACTAAATTCAGTTTCACAATTGAAAACTGATTAATGAAATCTGCCGCATAACCAGACAAAACAAGAAAAAGCAGATGAGGATATCAAAAGATTCAGGGAAAACCTGTGAGTGGAAAAAAAAAAAAGTAAAATTCATTTATAATAAAATCTCTCAGCAAACTCAGAATAGAAGGGAGCTTATTCAATCTGATAAAAAGAAACTACAAAACATCAGATGTCTTGTTGAAAAATTGAATACTTTCCCCCTAAGGTCATGAACAAAGCAATCATATTCAACAATCTATCCAGGGCAACAAGGCAAGAAACATAAATACAAGGCATCTATGTTGGAAAGAAAGAAGTAAAACTCCCCATTAATACATGACTTTATCATTAATATAGAATAATCCGTGGGAATCTACAGTTACTAAAACTCATAAGCAGATTTAGCAATGTTGCAGGATATATGATCAATTAAAAACCCAATTATATTTCTATACCTTAGCAATAATGTATATATATATTATTTGTGATGAATTATATATATATATATATATATATATATATATATATATATATATATATATATATATTTAAAGAGAGAAAGATAATAACAGAGAGAGAACAATCAAGGAATAGTTCTGTTTAAACAAGACAGAGTAGACCATATATATATATATAAAATGATGTTTTGGGACAGAGTTTTGTTCTGATTTTGGTCTTTTTATTTCTCTATTTTTAAAATGTATGCTCAGAAAATGACCTAGATTTTGGCTGTGATCTACTAGGTAATTTTAAGTGAGTGGCTATTTCTGAGCAGACCCATTTTAGAATCAATGTGTGCAAAATAGATCCAAAATTATATTTAAACAATGTTTTTTTAAAATTGTTTTTAAATTAAAGTTTATTGGGGTGACAATGGTTAGTGAAGTTACATAAGTTTTGGGTATACAATTCTGTAATAGATCATTTATATATCACATTGTGTGTTCACTACCCAGAATCAGTTTTCCTTCCAAAACCATACATTTGATTCCATTTACTCTCATCTACCTCCCCCTTTATCCTCTGGTAACCACTAAACTATTGTCTATGTCTATGAGTTTTGTTTCTTTATTTGTTTGTCTTGTTCCTTTGTTGCTTTCAGTTTTATATCCCACATATCAGTGAAACCATATGGTTCTCGACTTTTTCTGTCTGACTTATTTCACTTAGCATGATAGTCTCAAGATCCATCCATGATGTCACAAATGCTCCTATTTCATCTTTTCTGACAGAAGAATAGTATTCTGTTACATATATATATAGATATCTATACAGATATATATAGCTATATATATAGCTAGATAGATAGATAGATACATATAGATATATATATATATAGATATATATATATAGATAGATAGATAGATAGATCGATAGATAGATAGATAGATATAGATATATATATGGATATATAAACCAGATCTTTTTTTTATTAGTTTCAGGTGCACAAGACAAAGTAATACTTAGACGTTTATTTATATCCCTCACACTGTGTGAACCCCCTTCTCCCATCCACTATCCCTCTGACATCGCACAGAGCCATTACATTTCCACTGTCTCTATTCCTAATGCTGTACTCTGCTTCTTGTAAGTATATGCATACATATATATGTAAGTATATACATATATGTAAGTATATACATATATATATATATATATATATATATATATACACACACACACATATATATGCAAAATTATAGTTGGCATTCATTATTGTTCAGCTTCAGGTGTACATTGCAGTGATCAGTTATCTACATCATCCCTGAGGTGGTCTCCCAAATGGGACACGTGTCCATCGGATACCCTACAAAATCTTTACAACATTATTGATTATGTTCTCCAAATTAATTTTCAAAACCCCGTGGCCATCTTGTGGTTACTGACTGTTTTGTAATCCCCTCACTTTCCCCCATATCCCCATCCCCCTGCCCATCTAGCAACCTTCAGTTTTCCCTCTTTGTCTCAAAAACTGTTTCTGATTAGTTCATTCACTTATTCTTTTCTTTAGATTCTGCATAGCAATGAGATCATATGGTATTTGTCTTTCTCTGTCTGACTTATTTCACTGAGCATAATGTTCTCTAGGTCCATCCATGTTGTTGCAAATGGTAAGATTTCTTTCTTCTTTATGGCTGCATAATACTCCATTGTATAAATGTACCACAGTTTCTTAATCCAGTCATCTACCGATGGGCATTTCGGTTGTTTCCCTGTCTTGGCTATTGTGTATAGTGCTGCAATAAACATAGAAGTGCATAAAGATTTTTGATTTGAAGTTTTGGATTTCTCCGGATAGATACCTAGGAGTGGAATTGCTGGATCATAAGGTAGTTCCATTTTCAGATTTTTGAGATACATCAATACTGTTTTCTACAGTGTCTGCACCAAACTGCAATCCTACCAACAGTGCACAAGCGTTCCCTTTTCTCCACATCCACACCAGCACTTGTTGTTTGTTGCTTTATTGATGATAGCCATTTCAACTGGGGTGAGGTGGTATCTCATTGTGGTTTTTATTTGCATTTCTCTGATGGTTAGTGAGGTTGAGCAATTCTTCATATGTCTGTTTGCCATCTGTATGTTCTTTTTAGAAAAATGACTCTTCATGTCCTTGGCCCATTTTTCAATTGGGTTGTTTGTTTTTTTGGAGTAGAGTTGAGTGAGTTTTTTATAAATTTGTGATATTAACCCCTTATCAGATATATCATTGGCAAATATCTTTTCCCATTCAGTAGGATCCCTTTTTGTTTTATTGATGGTTTCCTTTGCTGTGAAAAAAACTTTAGTTTGATGTAATCCCACATGTTTGTTTTTTCTCTTACTTCCCTCATGCGAGGGGATATATCAGTTAAAATCCTACTCCGGGTAATGTCTGTGAAGTTTCTTCCTATATTTTCTTCTAGATATTTTATGGTTTCAGATCTTACTTTTAAGTCTTTAAGCCATTCTGAATTTATTTTTGTATATGGTGTAAGGAGGTGGTCCAGCTTCATTTTCTTGCATGTGTCTGTCCAGGTTTTCTACAACCATTTGTTGAATAGACTGTCTTTACTCCACCCTAAATTCTTGCTTCCACTGTCGTAGATAAATGGCCATATAGGCATGGGTTTATTTCTGGAGTCTCTATTCTGTTCCGTCGATCTATATGTCTGTTTTTATGCCAGTACCATGCTGTTTTGATTACTGTAGACTTGTAGTATAATTTGATGTCAGGTATTATTATACCTCCAAATTTGTTTTTATTTCTCAAGATTGATGAGGCTATCCGGGGTCTTTTATGGTACCATATAAATTTTAAGATTATATGTTCTATTTCTGTGAAAAATGTCATTGGTAGTTTGATAGGAATTTCATTGAATATGTATATTGCCTTAGGCAGTATGGACATTTTAAGTATATTAATTCTTCCTATCCATGAACACGGTACGTGTTTCCATCTATTTGTATCTTCTTTCATTTCTTTCTTCAGTGTCTTATAATTTTCTGAGTACAGATCTTTTACTTCTTTGGTTAAATTTATTCCCAGGTATTTTATAGTCTTTGGAGCAATTATAAATGGGATTGCTTTTTAAATTTCTCCTTCTGATGTTTTATCATTGGTATATAAAAATGCAACTGATTTCTGAATATTAATTTTGTATCCTGCTACTTTACTAAATTCATCTATCACCTCTAATAGTTTCTTGGTGGAGTCTTTAGGGTTCTCTCTCTATAATATCATATCATCTGCATATAATGACAATTTTACTTCTTCCTTACCAATTAGGATGCCGTTTATTTATTTTTCTTGTCTGATTGCTGTGGCTAGACTTCCAGCACTATGTTGAATAGAAGTGGAGAAAGTGGGCAACCTAGCCTTGTTCCTGATCTTAGGGGGAATGGTTTTAACTTTTCCCCATTGAGTATGATGTTAGCTGTGGGTTTATCATATATGGCCTTTATTATGTTGAGATATGATCCCTCTATTCCCACTTTCTTATAGGTTTTTATCATAAATGACTGCTGGATTTTGTCAAATGCTTTTTCTGCATCTATTGATATGATCATGTGATTTTATTTTTCATTTTGTTAATGTGGTGTATCACATTCATTGATTTACAGATGTTGAATCACCCTTGCATACCAGGGATGAATCCCTCTTGATCATGGTTTATGATCTTTTTAATGTATTGCTGTAGTCTGTTTGCCAGCATTTTGTTGAGGATTTTTGCATCTATGTTCATTAGAGATATCAGCCTGTAGTTTTCTTTTTTTGTGGTGTCTTTGTCTGGTTTGGGGATCAGGGTGATAGTGGCTTTGTAAAAAGTGTTTGGGAATCTTTTCTTCTTCCGGATTTTTTGGAAGAGCTAGAGGAGAATAGGTGATAATTCTTTTTTGAATGTTTTGTAAAATTTGTTTGTAAAGCCATCTGGTCCAGGGCTTTATTTGTGGGGAGATTGTTGATTAATGATTCAATTTCCCTGGTGGTAATCAGTCTATTCAGGTTTTCTGTTGTTCTTGAGTTAGCCTTGGGCAGTTGTGTCCATCTAGAAAATTGTCCACTTCTTCCAGATTGTCAAATTTTTTGGCATATAGTTGCTCATAGTAATTTCTTAAATTTTTTGTATTTCTGTGGCATCTGTTGTCACTTCTCCTCTTTCAATTCTGATTTTATTAATTTGGGTCCTCTCTCTTTTTTTCAATGAGTCTGGCTAAAGGTTTGTCTATTTTGTTTATCTTCTTAGGAAAGAACTCTTAGATTCATTGATCTTTTGTATTGTTTTTCTGGTATCTATTTCATTTATTTCTGCTCTTACCTTTATTATCTCCTTCCTTGTGCTCCCTTTGGGCTTATTTTACTGTTCTTTTTCCAGATCCCTTAAGTATGAAGAAAAACTGTTGATTAGTGATGTTTCTTTTTTCTTTATGTAGGCCTGCAATTCTATGAATTTCCCTCTTAGGACTACTTTCGCAGCATTCCATAGATTTTGGTTCGTCGTGTTTTCATTTTTGTTTGTCTCGAGATAACTTTTGATTTCTTCCTTGATCTCCTGCTTGACCCATTCATTATTTAGTAACATGTTATTCAGGCTCCATGAATTTGTGTGTCTTCCAGTTTTTTTTTTTTTTTTTTTCTTCTGTAGTTGATTTCTAATTTCATAGCACTGTGGTCAAAGAAAAATGGTATGATTTAATTTTTTTTTAATTTATCCAGATTTGTTTTGTGGCCTAACATGTGGTCTATCTTGGAAGATGTCACATGTGCACTTGAGAAGAACGTGTATTCTGCAACTTTAGGGTGAAATGCTCTGAAAATATCAATTAAATACAAGTGATCCAATGTATCATTTAAGGCTGTTGTTTCCATATTGATTTTCTGTCTGGAGGACCTGTACCGTGTTGTCAGAGGTGTGTTGAAGTGCCCTACTATGATAGTGTTACTGTTGATCTCTGTCTTTATGTCCATCAGTACCTGTTTTATATATTTAGGTGCTCCTATGTTGGGTGCATAGATGTTTACTAGGGTTATGTCATCTTGTCAGATCGATCCATTTATTATTTTATAGTGCCCATCTTTGTCTTTTAATATATTCTTCATTTTTTAAGTCTATTTTGTCAGATATAAATATTGCAACTCCAGCTTTTTTCTCATTTCCATTTGCATAAAATATCTTACTCCAACTCTTCACTTTCAGTCTGTGTGTCTTTTGATCTGAGATGAATCTCTTGTATACAGCATATACAAGGGTCTTGCTTTCATATCCACTTATCCACCCTATGTCTCTTAATTGTAGCATTTAATCTGTTTACATTTAAAGTGATAATTGATATGTATATAGTTATTGCCATTTTTAAGTTTGTAGTTAGATTGTTTTCATCTTTCTTCTATTTACAGAAATCCTTTTTGTATTTCTTGCAATGATGGCTTGGTAGTAATAAATTCCTTTAGCTTATTCTTTTCTGGGAAGCTCTTTATCTCTCCATCAACTTTAAATGATAGCCTTGCTGGATAAAGCAATCTAGGTTGTAGGCCTTTGTTTTCCATCACTTTGAGTGTTCCTGCCACTCCCTCGTGGCCTTCAATGTTTCTGTAGAAAAGCCAGTTGATAGTCTTATGGGAGTTTCCTTGTATGTAACCGTCTGTCTTTCTCTTGCTACTTTTAGGATTCTCTCTTTGTCTTTAAGCTTTGCCATTTTAACTATAATGTGTGTTGGTGTGGACCTGTTTGGATTTATCCTGGTTGGAACTCTCTGCACTTCCTGGGCTTGTATGTTTGTTTCCTTTATCAGGTTAGGGAAGTTTTCGGACATTATTACTTCAAATATGTTCTCAGTCCCTTGCTTCCTCTCTTCACATTCTGGTGTTCCTATGATGCGCATGTTGTTGCGCTTGATGTTATCCCAGAAGTCTCTTAAACCATCTTCATTGTTTTTTATTCTTTTTTCCTTCTGTTGTTCTGTTTGTGTGATCTCTGCTAACTTGTCTTCTAAGTTGCTGATTTGATCCTCTGCTTCATTTAACCTGCTGTTAATTCCTTCAAGTGAGTTATTTATTTTGGAAATTGTGTTCTTTAGTTTTAACTGGTTGTTCATTGTGATTTCTACATCTTTCTTTATGTCATCTCTAAGCTCCTTAAACATTCTTGTCATCAGTGTTCTGAACTCTGTCTCTGATAGGTTTATTACCTCTGTTTCATTTTGTTCCATTTCTGGAGGTTTCTTCTGTTCTTTTATTTGGGGCATGTTTCTTTCTTTCCCCATTCTGGCTGACTCTCTGTGTTTGCTTTGATGTATTAGGTAGATCCCCTAGAGTTATGTAATATGTGTCCTTTATATTTGACTTGCACTATTTTGTTATTCTCCTCTGCATGTGCTCCAAAGGTGTCTCTTGTGTTGTGTATATTGTCCTGTTAAAGAAGATCTTTAATTGATTTTCACTTGTGAGTAGGTGGGGTTCATTCCTAGGCTGAGTAGTTGTGAGACTTGGCTCTGCCCACCAAAGTGTGCTCTGCTGCATGAGGGTTGACTGCTTAAATGTGGTTTGGCCCCTATGGGTTCTTGTGCCTGTAGAGAATTTCCCTCTGGGTGTGTGACTTGTAGGTCAAACCCGGTAGTACTCTGATTTGGTCTGGAGTTGGCCTCTGGATATGTTGAATCTTGTGCCTCTCAAGCTGGGCGCTGGTAGGGCAATTTCAGAAAAAAAGCAAATCACCAAGCACAACAACAACAATAACAACAAAGAAAAAATCAAATACATTCACATGTAAAAACAACCAACAACCGCCACTCAACACAGGCAAAAATATCAAAGATATAAAGACAAGACAAAACAAAACAAAATAAAATAAAACAAAAAGCAGTGCATCTCGGCTTAAGCCCACCAAGTAATCTCCAGGTTGTCCTCTGCTGTACCAAAGAGTCCTCTGCATATTGTGCAGGCAGAGCCGGTCACCTGTTGCCCAGAGTGACTTTGAGAGTGCAGATTTAGATGTGTGTGGCTGAGGGGTCTGGATGGTAGTTTTTACAAAGTCAGTGCAGTTTCTGCCCTTGCCTGCACATATGCACACTGAGAGTAGCACCACAAGCCCTGTGTCCAGTTCTCCTGAGTCCTAGGGCACTTCTTCCGTGAGTGTGTGTGTGTGTGTGTGTGTGTGTGTGTGTGTGTGTGTGTGTGGTTGGCAGGAGATTTCTGAGCTGCTGAAAGCCAGGAGGTGCATCTGCTGCTTACTGCTGATCCCTGGGAGTGCCTCCACAGTTGTAATTGCCGTTCCCTAAGCAGGCCAGAAAGGGTGGAGGCTGAGGATGGATGGGTCTTCATTCTCCCAACCCAGCCATGTCACACTCTTCCCGCAGGCCAGAAAAGGTGGTGGCTTGGGATAGAGGAGTCTCTTCTCTTCAAGCCCAGCAAAAATCACACTCTTCCCAGCCTCTTCCCTTGGTCAGAGCTGCCTGGCAGTCTTCCCAGAGCCTGAGCACTAAGGCCCCCCTGTAAGTTGACACTACTCCTCAGTTCAGGGGCCAGTTTAAGTCTCTGGAATGGCGGATGTAGGATTGGAAGAGCGGGTGTGGGAGGGGCCCAGGTATGGAGTTTGTGTCTTCTGTCCGACCGAGGGCCCAACTAGCTGCCCCCTCGGCAAGAGAGATCAGCTGTGCAATGCAGAGAAAGAGCCCATCTCCTGGTTTTTGTTTTCTGTTCTGTCCTGGGATCCCCTGCATCTCTGCAGCTGCAGATACCAACCGGGATTGCACTGTTGCAGATGTGGGCCATGTTTCCACTGCCGCAGATGCCGGCCATGTTTTCACAGCTGCAGATGTGGTCCGCGTCCCCACAGCCACAGATGCGGGCTGCGTCCCTACTCCGCTCTCTTCCCTTTTCCCCTGCTCTCCCAATTTGTGCACCTTCAAGTAATCCTTGCAAGAATAGATCTTCTTTATCCAATCATCTGTGGAAGGACCCTTTCGTTGATTTTTAAGAGATTATCTAAATCCAATGATTACAGTAGAAGATGCTGCTGGAGGAGGAATATAGTCTCCTAATTTGTGTTGTATCACCAGTCTAAGGAAGATATTACAGAATAATTGAGGAGAAACATTAGCATAACTGACAATAGTGATTGAAGAAAATGCAATGATTATTTTTGTAACCTATCATTTGAATTTAACAAAATGATATGTTGCAAGGGTAACATTATTTGATGATTTGTTGTTAAACATTCTAAACATAAAGTATAACCAATCAAGGTTTTCAAGTTTAATTTTAAAATAAATATGCATCTATTCTTATTTTATAAGCTACTTTCCCCTAAATAATCAGTTCTCAAGTTCTGCAAATTTACTCATTCACCGTAAATGATGAGACTAAAAAATATTTAAATTGGGGAGATCTTCCATGTCTGAGTCACAAGCTATACTTCATTTAAAGACTACAGTGATTCTGGAGCAATGGAATAGATGGTGGAGCCAAATACTTAATGTTGTATATTTGGGATATCTCAACGCAGGATAAGACAGATCTGGGAAGAATCTTACTCTCCTTTTAACAATATTTGCATGCTGTGACTGATTGCCTAAATTGTTACAAGTAGGTATTATTTAGAAGTGATTCAAGGTGTATCTTATTCCTTCCCCTCCCCTCTTTTTTAATTGTCCTAGTGGGCTCAGACCCTACCACTATCTTTCTGACTTCCAATAGTCTCAGAGGTTATACAGGCTATTTCTACCCAACAAACCTTTTTTTGTTTGTTTCAGGATTATTCTTCTATCTTGTCCCAAAATCGAATATATATATATATTTTTTCCAATTTTTATATTCTTTATTAGCAGTTGTGATAAATTAAACCATCCTGATACTACAGAGTCGATGTGATCTGTCTCTTTCTTTCTTTCTTTCTTTCATTTATTCTGTCATCCAATCATTCATTGATACATTTAATGAGTGTACATTAATGAAAATACCAGCATTGGGCTAAACACAGGACAGCCTCTAGTGATTCAATTGCCTAAAACAGAAGTTCAAATCTAGAAAGATGTGACAGTTACATAAATGAAATAATTAGAATATGAAATAACAATTATTATGATAAAGGTATGCATCAAAATGTTTTAGAAAAAATATTTGTTACAAAAGCACAGAGAGGAAACACAAAATCTATCTAGACATAATAGGATCTTTTTTTTTTTTTAAGGAAGTTCCATTTGACATTAAAAAAAAAATAGTGAATGGAAAGAAAAGTATAGCCACACAAAGAAAACAGCAAAGAAAAATCATGGAGACATGCATGTTTAGGAAAAAACAAACAAACAATACAAACAAACAAAAACTTCTCAAATTGTACTCCCAGTATCAGAAGCTTCAGCATCACATTGAAATTTGTTAGAAATGAAAATTCTTTGGTCATCCCAGACCTATTGAATAAAAAACTCTGGGAGTGGAGACTAGTAATCTGACTAATAATCATGCGTTCCAGATAATTCTGAAACATCCTTTGAGAACTACAGAGTAAGTCTTAAAAAAAGTAACTACTTGTGATGGCTGCAGTGTAGGTCTGAAAACAGGATTTGTGTTTTATTCAGTAGGCAATTGGGAGACCTGTGATTTCTCAAGCATAGGATTAACATGTTCACAAGAGTTTTTAAATAATAACTGATGATATTGTGGGCATTTAATCAGGTTGATGAAAATACTGGAGACTAACAGGATATGAATAAAGCTTTAGCATCAATAGTGGCTGGTAGAATGGAGGGAAGGTGATAGAGAATCTAGAGATGTTGAAATTTTTAGATAAAGTCTATGTTTCTCAGCAGGATTTTTTTGGATTTTTTTACCAAAGAAAATCCAGTACAGGAAATTGTAAACACCAGAGCATGCTGATGGGGGGTTAAGGTCACTTGAAGGAGCTTTGTGCTACCCTGCAAAGCAAAACTGACTTTCTTCTACTCATAGCCAAGTATAATATGCCGTATGGAGAAAACAAAACAGAGGTACTGTCTTATGCTCTTTGTATTCTTCAAGTAGATTAGGCAGATCTGTGCAACTCTAAACTTCAATTGTGGGTTGGATTTCAGTCAGCTCCCAAATAATTCCTAGACTCTAGGCAAACCCATACACTCCTCTAATCCAGGTTCATTTCTAGCCTAGCCAAAATATTGTAACAATTAGTGTTTTTTGGGGGGGGCAGGGGGCAATATTTGAAAAGTGAACTCCTAAATTTGCCTGCAGAATTCAAAGACAGCTTCAAGGAAAGGAACTGGGTTTTGAGTTGAATCTTTAATATTTCATAGATACATATTGACAGAAAACGAAACGGGATTCCAGAGATGAAACTATATGAACAAGGTCACAAAGCAGTTAGTCCCATGGCTACTTAGAGAAGAATAATTATTAGACTAAGAAGTGTTCAAGCCTGTGTCTTATTTAACTCATTCTGGCATCATTGTGTATCATTTTCAGGCGGGATACGTTTGGTGAAAAGGAGGACAATAAACAAACATTCTCAGTACTTAATAGGGGATGAGCAATGATGGAAGGAAGTACCAGTTGGGATTGTGGAGTTGTTGGATTCAAAACATTTTGATTCAAAAAACTGGGACAGCTAACGTCTTCCAGTTAGCAAGCAGCAAGCAGCCCTGAGCAGTCAACTTTTCTACTCTTAGTGGATTTATGAGGATCTCTTGAAAACAAGTCCTATTCACTGCCTCTCAAAAATGTCTCTCACACAGATTTTAAAAATATATTTCACTTTGCTTTGAACAGGAAATCATTATTCTAAGTTAAGAAGGTTTTACTTATTCCAAGCTTATAACACTCATAGGCAACGAGGTACCATTATTATATCTTATTCCATGGAACATGGGTTTGCAACTTTATTTTGGCTCCAGGCTATCTCTGGACTTCCCTCCAGACTCCAATAGTAGGGCAATGTTATTTAGTTGTCTTATCATCCCAGAAGAATGTTGTCAGGGAGAGTAAGCCAGGAGTTTGCAATGAGGCTACTCTATGTTCAATCTGTCTCTCCATTTCCACCTTTCCACCAATCACAAAACAGCTTGAATACCACAGATAAGTAGCAGAACTTAAAATCAAGCCGATTTTTTCAACTCCACACACCTGCTCTTTCTGTGAAATACATAAGGTAGCATAAAAGTCAATATGCAAGTATGACATATTGTTTTAAATGTAAAGAAAGCCACTGTTATAAGTTGAATTGTATCTTCACCTCCCCAAAAAATATGATGACATTCTAACCATTCAGTACTTTAGACTATAAACTATTACAGAAGCAAGCAAGTTCAAGTGAAATCATTAGGGTAAGCCTTAATCCAATATGACTGATGTCATTATAAAAAGGGACAATTTGGACAGAGATACTGGCACTGATAAAGGGAGAACACCATCTGAAGATTGCAGTTATGCTGGCACAAGCCAAGGAGCTACCAAAGTTAGGAGAGAGTCTTAAAAAAACCCAGAGAACATGGACCTGTTGACATCTTGATCTCGGACTAGTCTCTTGAACTGGGAGAGGTTTGTGCTGCTCAGTTTGTGACACTTTGTTATGGTGGCTGTAGCAAGCACCTACTTCTGCATTAATCTAATTTAAATTGTTTTGAATGTACCTGTTTCATTGATTCTAGTTATCCCATATATTTCTTTAATCATTAATCTGCTGTCAATGTACTCACTGATTGTGTCAAATCAATTCCAATAAAAATTAATAATGCCACAAAATTAGTTTTCCAATATGACAATATAATTTCTTGAGATGCTAACTTGTATTTGTTCTACTTCTACCTTCCTATTATAGGAAGGTAGCCAGAAATCTTGTATTTTTTTGTCCCAAGGGAATAGATGGTATTGGATTTTAGTACTTAAAAAACATAAACCAACTAAAGCTATATCTCTAATAATTTTTTGGTGACCTAATCTCATTGAGAATATTATGTTCGGTAAAACAGAGAGTAAGAAGAAGAGAAACTGAGGGGATAGATTTCCCACAGACTGGGGATAATAAAGAAGTCTATGGTTTGCAGATTACCAGGGAATTTAATCTCCCTAAAGAGTCCTTGAGTCAGGCAAAACCTCATTATGAAATAGTTGTTCAGGTGAGTGGGTTGAGTAAAGTCTAAACATAGAGGTTCTCAATCTCATTCAAGATGTCCATGCATGGTCGGCAGAATTCTAAAGGTGTCCAGGAACATTCTTGTTCCCTGGTTACTAAAACAAACATTAATCTAGGTACTGCTGTGAAGGTGTAATTAAGTATCCACCTTAAAATAGGGACATTATCCTAGGTTAACTGGGTGAGTCCCGTTTACTTATAAGAGGCCTTAAAATGAATAAAATTATAATAATAATAATAATAATAATAATAATAATAATAATTTATCTAGCTGGAGTTATAGAAAGGTATCAGAAGAGAGAGGCAGAAGAAAATGTGAAAAAGACAGTCTATGTGTGAGAAGGATTGACATACCCTTGCTGGCTCTGAGATACAGGGCTTATGTTCAAAATTTGTAGTGATCACACTAAAGCCATGGCCAACACATCCATCCATCATTCTTGTTATGACATCATTCAAGTAGTTTTAATGGATAAATCAGTGATTTGCATTAAAATGAATACTAACACTAATGCTTATGGTACCCTTGAAGATTTGTGAGTGTCTGTACTATATATATGTGAAGCTAGACTTAATATGTTATTTCAGTGCCACTGTACATTATGCAGTTCAAGTACCTGAGAGACACACCTAGGAGTTAAGGACAACCATCAGCTAATAGCCAGCAAGGAAACTGGACCTCAGTATTATAACCACTAAATACTAGATTCTGCCAATAACCTGAATGTGCATACTATTATTGAGCATCCCCAAAAGACTCTAGCCAGCTGACACTTTGATTTTGGTCTTGTGAAGCCTGAACGAGGAAAACCAATCTGGACTATTGATCTACAGAATCATGAGACAATGCATATGTGATGTTTAGACCTAATTCTGTAGTACCTTGTTATGATTGTAATAGGAAGCAAATGTGCTTCAAAGGTGGCATAGAGGTAAAGTTGCTGCTACTCAGGTACAAGGGATCTTGGGCTAAAGAGTACATCATCAGTGATCACAATAGAATGACACCTGGAAGTTAATTTCCTATTTTTGGAGCACAATTTAAGCCTCTAAAATTCTTGTGCAACCTTAAGAATCAGAGAAGACTTCAATAAGAGCTGGGCTTGAGTTTAAATGAAATATGGAAATGTTATCTTTTACACATCTGAATTCATCAAGTATCATTTATTTCAACAGTTCCCCGAGACAAAATATGAATTGAGTTTATTTAGTACTTTTTATTTCTCCGTTCTAATATTTCATATGTCAACAACTTTATCTTTCCATTATGTGACCCACAAACCACCCTGTTCCATCATCCTCGTTTCATAAGCCCTTTTCAGCTTTTTTCAGAGCTCCATGTTCTAAATGCACAAAGCTTTATCTCTTTGTCAAAGAGATTCAAATAGATTCAACTAATGTATTATGACAGTCTATTGTCGTTAACAAGTTCTTATACTTCTTTTGTGTGATAGCATTTAATTGTTTCATTCATTCCAAAAATGAAATGTTCTGTCTCTAGTGTATATCACAAAATTTAAGTTCAGATAAATGTGGATCTTATGCAGGATGCTTTATTTAGTAAGAAGAAAATCAAGGATTCAAATTTATGTCTTCTTGTTTACCATTCTAAGATAGAACTACTTACTCAAGCATCAGTTCAAAAGTAACCATTTAACAAGTAAGTCATATATACATATAGTTACAGCCCTGCCTAATTCATTACCCTCTCCTGTGGGCTTTTCTTTTTCACAATGCATAAGACCTTATTAAATTAAAAGAATAAAAGGCCAAGAATAGAAAATTAATCCAGGAAGTTGAAAGGAAGTTTACCAGTATGAATACTATCCAAATATTATCCCAACTTGAACATCATGTTAGGTAAAGATTAAATCTAGTGCAGTGGACTTGGATTTATTTTTCTTTGGTATCCTTTCCCCTCTGGGGATAATATTTCTTGCAATTTGGGTTCATATTGTTATCTCTTGCATCATATTTCCTTCATCTCTCCCTCTTCTCTATCGACCTCTGTCTAGTTATCCTGCAGCCATAAGAAGAAGGAAAGTCAGCCCTGACATGGTCCCTAACACCTCAAGCAGAGGATGTTGTGTACAGTCTGCCTCTCAAGCATTAACTGTATGTTAAGACTGGTCTTATTTATTGTGGACTAATTCTGCTATTCTTGGTTTGTGCCCTAATTATCATAGTGAACAATAGCAAAATATTAATGACTTCAAATTTTTTAAAAAATAGCCTTATTTTAAACATCTAATATTCTTAATTAACTATCTCTTTTACTTTTTCAAAGTATAGTTGGTATATAATATCACCTTAGTTATGTTAGTCTTGGAGGTACAATATAGTGATTTAGCATTTTTATACCCTACAATGTGATCACCCCACTAATTCTTCTACTCATCTGTCATTGTGCAAAGTTATAAAAATATTACTGACTAAATTTCCCTTCCCCTTTTCACCTAACCCCCACCCCCTTCCATCTGATAGCCATCCCTTTGGTCTCTGTGTCTATGTTTGTTTTTGTTTTTTGTTTGTTTGTTCATTTTTTTTTTCTCAACATGTAAGTGAAACCATGTGGCATTTGTCTTTCCTTGTCTGACTTATATCACTTAGCACAATTAACTATCTGAAAATAATAACTTCAGTACAATTCATTAACAGAGGACCTCTTGTTTTTACTTTGAATCACAGTTGAATAAAAGCTTCCCCTTTGGCCCAAAGAGTTATATCATTAAGAATTACTGGACTAGTTCTTTTAAAATTGGAGGGAGATTAGAAAATTTTCTTATTGCCAAATGCAAATTTATTCAAATTTTCAACTTTCAACTTTAAAGCAAAATAAACTCTTTTTAAGAGAGAAAAGGGGTTGGTAAATATTGTATTATAAAAATGCAAGTGAAATGGAGCATCCCAAGAACAATATTGTTAAAAGAGCCTTTACAGTTTGCTCAAAAAATTGAATAATCTTTTTCTTAAACTCAACATGATACAGAACGATACTTCTCTAAAGTTGAGTATTTTGAATGCTAACCTAGATAAGTTGACTCTGTTCTCTTTATTTCCAAATCTGCTTAGGACATCTTCTTAGGAAGATAATATTTTTAAAAATCTTGGTTCAGCACATGTTACAAAACTTGAATGCCCTTTAATGATCAGAATACATATATCCTTTGAAGGACATTCATTACCAGTGGTGATTTTCCTGTAAAATATTTAGCAGTGTGGAATCCTTAGAAAGTTGTGTGATCTATCATTAGATGCTGGGCACCATTATTTTTTATGGAAGTTAAATTTTATTTAAAGCCAAAACTTTATTCAAATAACTTCTGAGAATTTAAATTTATATTAGATGAGGCTGTTCTGAATTTTTATTTTGTATCCACAATACATTAATTTTTTTAAAGATAGAATTTTTCTAAAAATGTGTTTATAGTTTTATACTCTTTTTCAAAATAATTACTCAAAATTCAATAATGTTAACATTCAAATTCAATCAAGGCAACCATTTAAATATTGCTCCTCTCAAGAAATGTACACAGATGGTTGAGCTAAAATCCTAAATTTTCTCCGTAACTTCTATCTTTAATCAATCATCTTGCTTCTATTTTTCAGTCCCTTATGATCTCTTCTCTAGCAGTTAGACTCGTCTTTTAAAAACTCCAACCCAACTGTGTTACTTCCAAGTAAAAATTCTCAAGTAACTCTTGTTGCATTTAAATAGCAGCCAAACTCTTTACCTTGACTTTCAAGACCCTACCCAATTTTTCTCCCTTTCTAACTCCATTTTCTTTTGGGGAGGGGTGGTGATGGTGGTGGTAAGGACCTCAATACTTTATTTTATTTTTCTAAATTTGATTTTATTGTGGTAAGAGCACTTAGTATATGATCTATTCTCTTGACCCAATTTTAAATATAAAATACATTATTTTGATAATGTACAATGTTTGATATGTGTACAATGTTGCACAACAGATATCTAGAGCTTATTCACCTTGCTTAACAGCAACTTTATGCCCATTGATTAATAATTTCCATTCTTATAACACTGGCCCTGATCCTTTCCTATGGTCAATACTTATATATTTCACTTCATTTTTTCTTGTAAAGCCCCAAACTCGTTCAAATTTAAGGCCTTTGGATTTACTGAGTCTCAAGGCTACCATGCCCTTGCCTTAAATCTTAGCAGAGTAAAATTCTACTGTCATTAAGTCCAATTTAAATGTCACCTTCTCAGAGAGACCTTCTCAGCTCACTCAACATTAACTTCTGCATCATGTCACTCTATTTATTTTCTTCCTATCTGTTTGTTCTTTAATTCACTCACTCACTCATTCATTAATTTTATTTCTCAGGTTCTCCATTAGGGTGTAGGTGACAAAAAAGTGGGAAACTGTCTTTCAAGTTCACAACTACATACCTGAAGCCAAAAATACTTTCTGCTCCATAATAGGTACTTAATGAATACCTATTATGAATTAATATATATATGAATTAATATATATATATATATATATATATATATATATATATATATATATATATATATAATTAAAGTTTATTGGGGTGATAATTGTTAGCAAAGTTACATAGATTTCTGTGATACATCATCTATATATCACATTGTGTGCTCACTGCTCAGAGTCAGTTCTCTTTCTATCACCATATATTTGATTGTCTTTACCCTCATCTATCACCCCTGTCCCCCCTTACCCTCTGGTAACCACTAAACTATTGTCTGTGTCTATGAGTTTTGTTTCTTCATTTGTTTTTCTTGTTCTTTTGTTGTTTTCAGTTTTGTATGCCACATGTCAGTGAAATCATGTAGTTTTATACTTTTTATGTCTTATTTTGCTTAGCACTATAACCTCAAGATCCATCCATGTTGTTTCAAATGGCCTATTTCATCTTTTCTTATGGCAGAATAATATTCCATTGTGTTTATATACCACAATTTCTTTATCCAATCATCTATCGAAGAATACTTTGGTTGAGCTTATGAATGAGTAGATGAATGACAATAATTATAAGTCTTAATTATTTAGAGGCAAACTTTTTAAACTCCATTCTCTAAAATAAATATTTTGAAGTAAATTCTATAAGAAATCATATGCAATATCATTCTGCAAAAACCAAATGGAGCATTTTGTTTGGCAATTAAAAAATCAATGTAGAGTGAAAAAAATGATGAAATATTTAATAAGCCTAAAAGAAACAGGCCCATATCTATATACCAAAATTATATATGTATATATACACACACACACACACACACACATATATATATATATATCTTCTTTTATATCTTTAAAACAGATTAAAAATAAAAGCTCAATTATAGATTAAAATATGATATAAAATAAGCTTTAATTTAAATATTTTCTCTGCGTGTTATTTTCTCCACTAAGCAATTCTCTCTCTCTCTCTCTCTCTCTCTCTCTCTCTCTCTCTCTCTTTCTCTCTATCCCCTCTCTCTCTTTCAAAATCTAGGTTAGAGAACCATGTCCACGTCGTGTTAATTCCTCCTTTGGCTTAACTTTTCTTTAGTATATAATCCAATATTGTTAGGATAAACATAAGAGGGATTGTAATAACATGCAACTTTTAAGCAATTAACATATATTTTATTTAAATAACAATGGTTTTTAACACAATACACTATGATCACCAACGTGAATAATAAATTTGCAAATAGGTGCTACTTATATCAATACTTTTTAGGAATTCTGAGAGTCTTGACTCTGATTGAGTCAAGAGAATTCCATTGTTTGCATGACAGATAAAACCCACAATTTGTTAGTTTGAACCAATGCTTTGTAGTTCCCTTTTTACCTGTGAGCAGAAAACAAATTGACCTTTTAGCAGTCAACCTCATTATCTGTTGTAAACATTTCTATGGGCATAGTTCCTCACTGATAGTGACTGAGGTGCTTAGAAAGCCTATTAACTCTAAACCAATAGGGCACCACTTAATGAACTGCAGCAGTAACACTGCAAGTGGTTCCCCTGTGGACTGAAGATGTTTGCTTCCTTAGAAGCCTACATATACCAGGGAGGAATTTAGACACTTGTAAAAATACAGACAATGGAATCTGTATCTACATAAGCAATGTAAAGTCAAGACTTAAGGCACTTTTCCAGATCATTCTGAGCAGAAGAAAAATGTTTAGTAATTGAGAAAAACACAATTTCTCATTAAGAATTACTTGAGGGGTCTGATTTATGATTTATTTCTTAGTGAATTGCAGTATGAAAACCATAGTAGGTTCTCAATAAATATATGTTGAGTAAGTGGGTGATTTGAATAACTACATAAAGTATTCATATTATTTGACTTTTATATACCTTTGTTTACTTCTTTACGGTGCTCATTTTTATAAATAAGAAACTGATAAGGATGTGATAACTATTCATTGTTTTGTATTTAATTTTATAAATCAGTAAATCATGGCAATTTGTGTTATACATAAGGTTATTTGCTTTAATCTCACTTCATTTTTTTTAATGAATGTTTTGTAGGAGATTTGTGCAGTAAAAAATAAAGCAAATTAAGTATATTTTGAAAAATCTGCAGTTGCAATAAAAACAATTTTTATCCTGAGTTTTACAAAACAAATAGTGTTTCAAATTATGCTCCCAGGCATAAAAATCATATTCCTCAAAAAAATCGCTTTTCCACATCCAAAAAAAAATGTCAGGTTTGTTTTGTTTTTTCTTTTGTAAAATCTTTTTCATTTAAGGTATTATTTTAGTTTTTGAGGTTACAGATTTTTTTTTTTAATTAATTAATTTATTTATTAGTTTCAGGTGTACAAAACAAGGTAATACTTAGACGTTCATCATTTATATCCCTCATACTGTGAACCCCCCTCCCCCCATCCACTATCCCTCCGACCTCACACTGAACCATCACATTATATATATAAAATTATAGTTGGCATTCATTAATGTTTAGCTTCTGATGTACAATGCCATGATCAGGTATCCACAGTATCCCTGAGGTGGTCTCCCAAATAGGACGCATGTCCATCGGATACCCAACAAAATCTTTACAACATTATAGAATACCTTCCCCAAATTAATTTTCAAAAGAAAAACCCTGAGGCCATCTTGTGGTTACCAGCTGCTTCCAAATCCCTTCACCTTTCCCCTTATCCCCAACCCCCTCCCACACACCCATCTAACCACTCTCGGTTTTTTCTCTGCGTCCCCAAAACTGACTCTGATTAGTTCATTCACATAGTCTTTTCTTTAGATTCCATATATAAGTGAGATCATATGGTACTTGTCTTTCTCTTTCTGACTTATTTCACTTAACATAATGTTCTCTAGATCCATCCATGTTGCTGCAAATGATAAGATTTCTTTCTTCTTTATGGCTGCGTAATACTCCATTGTATAAATGTACCACAGCTTCTTAATCCAGTCATCTACCGATGGGCATTTTGGTTGTTTCCATATCTTGGCTATTGTGTAAAGTGCTGCAATAAACATAGGAGTGCATACAGATTTTTGAATTGGAGTTTTGGATTTCTCCGGGTAGATGCCTAGGAGTGGAATTACTGGATCATAGGGTAGTTCCATTTTCAGATTCCTGAGATACCTCCATACTGTTTTCCATAGTGGCTGTACTAATCTGCAGTCCCACCAACAGTGCACTAGCGTTCCCTTTTCTCCACATCCGCGCCAGCATTTGTTGTTTGTTGATTTATTGATAATAGCCATTTTGACTGGAGTGAGGTGGTATCTCATTGTGGTTTTTATTTGCATTTCTCTGATGGTTAGTGAGGTTGAGCATTTCTTCATATGTCTTCTTGCCTTCTGTATGTCCTTTTTAGAGAAATGTCTCCCCAAGTCCTCTGCCCATTTTTTAATTGGGTTGTTTGTTTTTTTGGAGTTGAGTTGAGTAAGTTTTTTATAGATTTGTGATATTAATCCCTTATCAGATATATCATTGGCAAATATCTTTTCCCATAGAGTAGGATCCCTTTTTGTTTTATTGATGGTTTCCTTTGCTGTGAAAAAACTTTTTAGTTTGATGTAATCCCACATGTTTATTTTTTCTCTTACTTCGCTCGCGCGAGGGGATATATCAGTGAAAATCTTACTCCGGGTAATGTCCATGAAGTTTCTTCCTATATTTTCTTCTAGATATTTTATGGTTTCAGATCTTACATTTAAGTCTTTAAGCCATTTTGAATTTGTTTTTGTATATGGTGTAAGGAGGTGGTCCAGCTTCATTTTCTTGCATGTGTCCGTCCAGGTTTCCCAACACCACTTATTGAACAGACTATCTTTACCCCATCGTACATTCTTGCTTCCATTGTCGTAGATTAGATGGGCATATAGGCATGGATTTACGTCTGGACTCTCTATTCTGTTCCATTGATCTATGTATCTATTTTTATGCCAGTACCATGTTGTTTTGATTACTGTAGCCTTGTAGTATAGTTTGAAATCAGGTATCGTTATACCTCCCACTTTGTTCTTATTTCTCAAGATTGCTGAGGCTATCCGGGGTCTTTTATGGTCCCATATAAATTTTAGGATTATATGTTCTATTTCTGTGAAAAACGTCGTTGGTAGTTTGATAGGAATTGCGTTGAATATGTATATTGCCTTAGGCAGTATGGACATTTTAACTATATTAATTCTTCCTATCCATGAACATGGAATGTGTTTCCATCTATTTATGTCTTCTTTCATTTCTTTCTTCAGTGTTGTATAATTTTCTGAGTACAGATCCTTTACATCTTTGTTTAGATTTATTCCCAGATATTTTATAGTCTTTGGAGCAATTGTAAATGGAATTGTTTTTTTAATTTCTCCTTCTGCTATTTTATCATTGGTATATACAAATGCAACTGATTTCCGAATATTAATTTTATATCCTGCTACTTTACTAAATTCATCTATCAGTTCTAATAGTTTCTTGGTGGAGTCTTTAGGGTTCTCTATATATAGTATCATATCATCTGCATATAATGATAATTTTACTTCCTCCTTACCAATTTGGATGCCTTTTATTTCTTTCTCTTGTCTGATTGCTGTGGCTAGAACTTCCAGCACTATGTTGAATAGAAGTGGAGAAAGTGGGCAACCTTGTCTTGTTCCTGATCTTAGGGGGAATGGTTTTAGCTTTTCCCCATTGAGTATGATGTTAGCTGTGGGTTTGTCATATATGGCCTTTATTATGTTAAGATATGATCCCTCTATTCCCACTTTCTTAAGGGTTTTTATCATAAAAGGTTGCTGTATTTTATCAAATGCTTTTTCTGCATCTATTGATATGATCATGTGATTTTTATTTTTCATTTTGTTAATGTGGTGTATCACATTAATTGATTTGCGGATGTTGAACCACCCCTGCATACCAGGGATGAATCCCACTTGATCATGGTGTATGATCTTTTTAATGTATTGCTGAGTTCTGTTTGCTAATAATTTGTTGAGAATTTTTGCATCTATGTTCATTAGAGATATCGGCCTGTAGTTTTCTTTCTTTGTGGTGTCTTTGTCTGCTTTTGGGATCAGGGTGATAGTGGCTTCGTAAAAAGTGTTTGGGAGTCTTCCTTCCTTCTGGATTTTTGGGAAGAGCTTGAGGAGAATAGGTGATAATTCTTTTTTGAACGTTTTGAAAAATTCACCTGTAAAGCCATCTGGTCCAGGGCTTTTGTTTGTTGGGAGATTATTGATTACTGATTCAATTTCCCTGGTGGTAATCAGACTGTTCAGGCTTTCTGTTTCTTCTTGAGTTAGCTTTGGAAGGTTGTGCGCCTCTAGAAAATTGTCCATTTCTTCAAGGTTGTCAAATTTGTTGGCATATAGTTGCTCATAGTAATTTCTTACAATTTTTTGTATTTCTGTGGTGTCTGTTGTCACTTCTCCTCTTTCATTTCTGATTTTATTAATTTGGGTCCTCTCTCTCCTTTTTTTAATGAGTCTGGCTAAAGGTTTGTCAATTTTGTTTATCTTCTCTAAGAACCAACTCTTGGATTCATTGATCTTTTGTATTGTTTTTCTGGTTTCTATTTCATTTATTTCTGCTCTGATCCTTATTATCTCCTTCCTTGTGCTCCCTTTGGGTTTATTTTGCTGTTCTTTTTCCAGATCCCTTAAGTGTGAAGATAAACTGTCAATTAGTGATGTTTCTTGTTTCTTTAGGTAGGCCTGCAGTGCTATGAACTTCCCTCTTAGGACTGCTTTCGCAGCATCCCATAGATTTTGGGTCGTTGTGTTCTCATTCTCATTTGTCTCAAGATATCTTTTGATTTCTTCTTTGATCTGCTGCTTGACCCATTCATTATTTAGCAACATGTTATTCAGCCTCCATGAATTGGTGTATCTTCCTGGTTTTTTTCCCCTGTAGTTCATTTCTAATTTCATAGCACTGTGGTCAGAGAAGACAATTGGTATGATTTCAATTTTCTTAAATTTATCGAGGCTTGTCTTGTGTCCTAACATATGATCTATTTTAGAAAATGTTCCATGAGCACTTGAGAAGAACGTGTATTCTGCAGCATTGGGGTGAAATGCTCGGAAAATATCAATTAAATCCAACTGCTCCAAAGTATCATTTAAGGCTGTTGTTTCCATATTGATTTTCTGTCTGGAGGACCTGTCCCTTGTTGTCAGAGGTGTGTTGAAGTCCCCTACTATGATAGTGTTTCTGTTGATCTCTGTCTTTATGTCCATCAGTACCTGTTTTATATATTTAGGTGCTCCTATGTTAGGTGCATAGATGTTTACTAGGGTTATGTCCTCTTGTCGGATTGATCCCTTTATTATTATATAGTGCCCATCTTTGTCTTTTAATATTTTTTTCATTTTAAAGTCTATTTTGTCAGATATAAGTATTGCAACTCCAGCTTTTTTTTTGCTTCCACTTGCATGAAATATGTTACTCCAACCCTTCACTTTCAGCCTGTGTGTGTCTTTTGATCTGAAATGAGTCTCTTGTATACAGCATATACAAGGGTCTTGTGTCCTTATCCACTCAGCCACCCTATGTCTCTTGATTGGAGCGTTTAATCCATTTACATTTAAAGTGATTATTGATAGGTACATAGTTATTGCCATTTTTAGATTTGTAGTAAATTGTTTTCATCTTTCTTCTATTTACAGAAGTCCTTTTAGTATTTCTTGCAATGCTGGCTTGGTTGTCATAAATTCTTTCAGTTTGTTCTTTTCTGGGAAGCTCTTTATCTCTCCATCAACTTTAAATGATAGCCTTGCTGGATAAAGCAATCTAGGTTGTAGGCCTTTGTGTTCCATCACTTTTAGTATCTCCTGCCACTCCCTCCTATCCTTCAATGTTTCTGTAGAAAAGTCATTTTATAGTCTTATGGGAGTTCCCTTGTATGTAACCTTCTGCCTTTCTCTTGCTGCTTTCAAGATTCTCTCTTTGTCTTTAAGCTTTGCCATTTTAACTATAATGTGTCTTGGTGTGGGCCTGTTTGGGTTTATCCTGGTTGGAACTCTCTGCACTTCCTGGGCTTGTATGTTGGTTTCCTTCATCAGGTTAGGGAAGTTTTCGGACATTATTACCTCAAATATGTTCTCAATCCCTTGCTTCTTCTCTTCGCCTTCTGGTATTCCTATGATGCGCATGTTGTTGCGCTTGATGTTATCCCAGAGGTCTCTTAACCCATCTTCATTGTTTTTTATTCTTTTTTCTTTCTGTTGTTCAGTTTGAGTGATCTCTGCTAACTTGTCTTCTAAGTCGCTGATTCGATCCTCTGCTTCATCTAACCTGCTGGTCATTCCTTCAAGTGAGTTCTTAATTTCGGTAATTGTGTTTTTTAGTTCTAGCTGGTTGTTCGTTAAGATTTCTACATCCTTTTTTAGCTCTAACTGGTTGTTCTTTATGATTTCTATATCCTTCTTTATGTCTTCTCTAAGCTCCTTAAACATTCTTATCACCAGTGTTCTGAACTCTGTCTCTGACATGTTGGTTACCTCTGCTTCATTTGGTTCCAGTTGTGGAGGTTTCTTCTGTTCTTTTATTTGGGACATGTTTCTTTGTCTCCCCATTCTGACTGACTCTCTGTGTTTGCTTTGATGTATTAGGAAGATCCCCTAGAGCTCTTAGTTCTTGCTGGGTTATCTTATGTAGTATGTGTCTTTTATATTTGACTTGGACTACTTCGTTCTTCTCTGCATGTGCTCCACAGGTGGCTCGTGTGTTTAGTATATCGTCCTGTTCAAGAAGAACTTTGATTGCTTTTTGCTTGTGAGTAGGTCGGCTTAACTCCTAGGCCGCCTAGTTGTGAAACTTGGCTCTGCTCACCACAGGGTGTTCTGCTGGGTGAGGGTTGGCCACTTAAATGAGGTTTGGCCTCCATGGGCTCTTGTGCCTTCAGAGAATTCCCTCTGGGTGTGTGACTTGTAGGTCAAACTCGGTAGTACTCTGGTTTGGTCCAGAGTTGGCTTCTGGAAAATGTTGAATCTTGTGCCTCTTAAGCTGGGCCCTGGTAGGGCAGTTTCAGCACAAATCAAGTTACCAAGTACAACAACAACAACAACAAAGAAAACAAATCAAGTACATTCACATGTAAAATACAACCAACAATCCCCCCTCAACATAGGCAAAGATATCAAAGCAATAATGACAGAACAAAGCAAATCACTACAAGCAGAAAAAAAAAAAAAAAAAAAAAAAAAGTACCAAGCAAAGCGAAACAGAAAGCAGGACCAGTCTTGGCTTAAGCCCACCAGGTAATCTCCAGGTTGTCCTCTGCTGTGCCAAAGAGTTCCCTGCCTATTGCGCAGGCAGCGCTGGTCACCTGGTGCCCAGAGTGAATTTGGGAGTGTAGATTTAAATGCGAGGGGCTGAGGGGTCTGGATGACAGTTTTCAGAGAGACCATGCAGTTTCTGTCCTTTCCTGCACAAATGCACGCTGAGAGTAGCTCCACCAGCCCTGTGGTCAGTATTCCTGAGTCTTAGGGCCCTCCTTCCATGGGTGACTTGTAGGTCAAACCCGGTAGTACTCTGGTTCGGTCCAGAGTTGGCTTCTGGATATGTTGAATCTTGTGCCTCTTAATCTGGGCCCTGGTAGGGCAGTTTCAGCACAAATAAAGTTACCAAGTACAACAACAACAACAACAACAACAACAACAAGGAAAACAAATCAAGTACATTCACATGTAAAATACAACCGACAATCCCCACTCAACATAGACAAAGATATCAAAGAAATAAAGACAGAACAAAGCAAATCACAACAAGCAAAGAAAAGAAAAAAAAAAGAAGAGAAAGAAAAAAAAAAAGAAAAAGAAAAGAAAGGAAAAAAGAGAAAAACAAAGCAAAACAACACAAAACAAAAGCAAAAAAACAAAAAAGCAAAACAAAACAAACAAACAAACAAACAACAACAACAAAAAAAAATCACCAAGCAAAGCAAAACAGAAAGCAGCACCAGTCTTGGCTTAAGCCCACCAGGTAATCTCCGGGTTGTCCTCCGCTGTGCCAAAGAGTTCCCTGCCTAGTGCAGAGGCAGCGCTAGTCACCTGGTGCCCAGAGTGAATTTGGGAGTGTAGATTTAAATGCGAGGGGCTGAGGGAACTGGATGACAGTTTTCAGAGAGACCATGCAGTTTCTGTTCTTTCCTGCACAAATGCACACTGAGAGTAGCTCCACCAGCCCTGTGCCCAATACTCCTGAGTCTTAGGGCCCTCCTTCCGTGGGTGACTTGTAGGTCAAACCCGGTAGTACTCTGGTTTGGTCCAGAGTTGGCTTCTGGATATGTTGAATCTTGTGCCTCTTAAGCTGGGCCCTGGTAGGGCAGTTTCAGCACAAATAAAGTTAGCAAGTACAACAACAACAACAACAACAAAGAAAACAAATCAAGTACATTCACAAATAAAATACAACCGACAATCCCCACTCAACATAGGCAAAGATATCAAAGAAATAAAGACAGAACAAAGCAAATCACAACAAGCAGAAAAAAGAAAAAAAAAGAAGAGAAAGAAAGAAAAAAAATAAAATAAAATAAAAAAATAAAAAATAAAAAGTAAAAAAAAAAAATAAATAAATAAAGACCACCAAGCAAACAAAACAGAAAGCAGCACCAGTCTTGGCTTAAGCCCACCAGGTGATCTCCAGGTTGTCCTCCGCTGTGCCAAAGAGTTCCCTGCCTAGTGCGCAGGCATCGCTAGTCACCTGGTGCCCAGAGTGAATTTGGGAGTGTAGATTTAAATGCGAGGGGCTGAGGGGTCTGGATGACAGTTTTCAGAGAGACCATGCAGTTTCTGTCCTTTCCTGCACAAATGCACGCTGAGAGTAGCTCCAACAGCCCTGTGCCCAGTACTCCTGAGTCTTAGGGCCCTCCTTCCAAGGATGAGTGGGAGGGGGCGGGCGGGAGATCTCTAAGCTGCTGAGAGCCGGGAGCTGCGACTGCCGCTTACTGCTGAACTCAGGGATTGCTTCCGCGGTTGCCCTTGCCCCGCCGCAGGCCAGCCAGAAAGGGTGGGGCCTGGGGATGGAGGGGTCTCCTCCCTCCCAGGCCAGCCACTCACACTCCTCCCGCAGGCCTGAAAAGGTGGTGGCTGGGGGTGTGGGAGTCTCCTCTCTCCTCGTCCAGCGAAAATCCCCTCCTCCCAGCCTCTTCCGAAGGTCAGAGCCGGCTGCCAATCTTCCCAGCGCCTGAGCGCAGACACCCCTCTGTAATCTGACACTGTTTCTCAGTTAGGGGTAGTTTAAGTCTCTGGAAGGGCGGGGGGAGGATTCGAAAAGCGCTGTGAGGGGCCCAGGTGTGGCGTCTCAGTTCTTTGTCTGCCCTAGGGCCCACGAGCTGCCCGCCCCGGCGGGAGCGATCAACTGTGGGACGCAGGGAAAGAGCTCACCTCCTGGACCCTACGCTCTCCGCCACACCCTGGGCTCCCGTGGGACTCTAGAGCCCCGGGTGCTGCCCTCCACTTTTTCTGTGGGCACGCTCCTCCCCCCCGCTCGCCCACCTAGTGCACCTCAAAGCAAACCTTCCACGAGCCTCCGTCCGACCTGGGAGCCGTGCAGTGCAGCCGTTGCTGCACGGCCTGTGCTCCGCTTCCAGGAGTCTGCGCTCCGTAGTCCCGGCGCCGCAGGCCTCGGCTCCGCGTGGGTGGGGGTGGGGGGGCGCGCTTCCACTTCGCTGTCCCGCCTCCTCCCCTGCTTGTAATCCGCGCACACCTTCAGGCAAATTCCTCCACGAGTCTCCCCGCTGTTCTGCGTGTTCTATATCTCCCTGTGTCTTTAGAGCTGCAGTTTACCGCCGCAGCCGCCGCAGCCGCCGCCGCCGGCTTGATTCCACCGCACGACCGCGCGTTTCCTCCGAGATTACAGATTTGATACACAAAATCCAAATTCATTCTGTTGCTTTACTTGCTATGTTAGTTTTCAATGTAACTATATTTTAAGTTCTTCTCCTCTGTATCATCCTATACTGAATGTTTTAATATATAATAATAACATTTCTCATATAACTATTTTTGCTTTGATTATTTATACTGTCTTACTCTTGTGCTAATTTTCAATAAGAAAAAAAAAGATACTTAACAGAGTAATTTCTACATTAAATAATTAGAATCCTATGACAAATCTATTGTACATAAGTTTATAACATATGCCAGTCATTAATTATGTTGTTTTAGCTACAGAATTATAGGAGGTTGATGTCTTCAAATAGCTGATAATTACTCCTGGCTCTTGTCTAGTAGTATAATTTATAAGATTATCTCCTCCCACAAATGAAATTTGATTATTTTCTTGACTGTCTTACAGGTATTAAGTAAATTAAGAATCATGTGTATTTAGAAGACTATTAGATTTTTTTTTTCATTTTACCTTAAGAGAGGTCCTCTTGCATACCCAAGGAAAGCATAATATATCAAAATCTAAAGAACTTTTAGAAACTTTTTGTACATGTTAACTGATGTGTTTGCAAGTATGTCCCTTGGCACAATAGTTTTTATATGTTGCTGTTATTAACAAAAAGTATAATGCTCAATTCAATGGTACTGATGTTACAAAAAAAGCATTTTAGTAGAACTTTATTGAACACTTTCTAAAAGTACTAAAATTCTAAATAAATACATTTTACAAAATACAGTTCCTTTGCTTATGTTCTTATTAACATTAATTAATTTAAAAGAAATTTAGCAATTCATTCCGTTAGATTGTTACAATATTAGAAAATATCCTCCCTATTCTGGTTTGTAAATATTGTGTGATTCTACACTTTAGGTGAATTCAAATGAATTAATCTTTGTTTGAGAGTTTTGTATTAATGCACTTCTGTGAATATTTTAATATAAAATTCTCCACTAACACACAAAAAAATCACAGGTTAAAAAAAGCATTAATACAGGTCTGCTGAGAGGTTATGAATATGCAATTGTAATTCCAGAGATACTTTGAGTTTTATTTCAGGCAATCAGTTTATTGAAGTAAAGACTATTACACGTTATCAGTCTGTGCATGTGGGACTACAACCATAATTCTTTTTTGAAAACTCAAGAATTTCATGGGGTTAGCATTTGAATAGGAGACAACTATTTCTGTTTTGCTTAAAAATGAAACCAGCTAGGATAGATCCAAAGACTAATATTCTACTTTGAAACTACTTTTGTGTCTCCTTAACACACAAAAGGTATGTGATCAAAGGTGGCACAATTATATAGTATCAAGTGTTATTTATGTAAAATAAATCATCTTAAAAAAATATTTGCAATGTATGTAAAAGTTATTTGAAAATTGAAAAGCACTATACAAATAAAAGGTGATATTAAACATTGAATATACTTGTAAACACAAATGTGATGATATTTTAAGATATATTTATATTTATTTCAGAAGCCCTCAACAATGATTATCTATTTTACATGTATTGTTGGACTGAGGCAAGCAATTTTACTCATAACTAAATGTATTTTTACTAATATTTGTAACCTATGATTTAATATATTTAAATACTCATGTAACTATATATACCTCTTCAAAGAGCAAGAATCCCAGAATTACTGGTCTTTGACATTTACTCCTCAGACTTTATAAGCTCTGAAACACCTTTTCCCTAGAATCATGTTGCCATGGTGATGATTTTAATAATTTTGTACACAAAGAATTTAAGGCACATTCATTTCAGTGGAATTGTAGAATTACTTAAAATATGATTGGAATCTAGAAACAATTTGATGGACCAATATTCTCCAATATTCTCCATTTTTTATGACAAGGTGTGATGTTACAATTTACTTCTAAATGATGATGTTCATACAAGACCTAGTTTCAGGTTTCAATTCCATTGATTTCAATTTTAAACTATTTGGTTCCCAGGTGACACCATTATACAATGAGGCAACTTACAAATTTTGTCCTGGATTTATGCAGGACAAATGTTTAATACAACTTAGTCTTATAAATCATGTGTAGAATTTTCCGTGGATATATCAAAGCACAAAAACTTTCACCTAAATTAGAATGAAGACCTTCTAAAGTTTTATTTTGAAATATGACAATTGGGCCCAATCTTCTCCCTTATCACTTTGCCAAACTTTGTATATAGCTCATTGAAATAACAACAACAACAAAATCAAATCTTATTCTGTGCCATATGAGTGAAACCAAAAACATTTAAAATCACGAGGAGTCCTCTCCTTTGGAGATAAGAGGAGGTTTCAGAAATTAACCTACCATTTTTTTTAAAGGACAGAAAATAATAAAATATTTTGTAGTTTTTCTTGCTTGTTTGTTTTTAGATATGATAATTTTGGATAAGTGAATATTTTGTGATTCACAATTAGATAGTAAATAAATAACGCTTTCCCTATAATATTACATTTAATTATTTAATTTAAAATTATTTCTTTAGTGAAATTATTTTCTATTTTTTCATTTTAATTATTTTGTTTATTTCATAAAGCAGATTTGTTTTTGTGAATTATATACACTCATAAATTGTGTAAAATATAAATAGTTAACATTGAAGTAACTGGATTTGCCACACTCAGTAAATCCAGGTTCTATGTCTATATTTAGATTTTTTTTCACTTTCCTCCCTCTCTGCCCAAACTAAATTTTTTTATAATAATTCTTTAAAATGTGTTCTCTTTTTTGTAGAATAAAGGTCATTCCTAAGAAAACTCTTAAAATAATACATGATATAATGCAAATTTTCCAAGATGATTTTCTTTTGAATTATATATGCTTACCTTGAGAAAATTTCCATTTTTTCATTACAGAAACCTCTCAAGAGAGGCAAAATAACAGCGTTTACTGGCAAGTCTGAATTAATTATAAAGAAGGTAGATGAATATGATAGAAGCATAAAGAAACCTGTAAAATTTAATTTTCCCCCAAATCCCAAGCATTACAAAGCAATTACATTGAAGAATATTTTCTGTATACTTCCATTACAAAGTCAAAAAAGAAAAGTGTAACTGCAATGATAAGAAATAAGGCTTAGGCTTCTGCTTCCAGCAGTGATAAAATTTCCCTCCCCCCACAAAATTTTAAATGATTTTTATCATATGAAGCTTTAAAGGTTTTGAATTTTGAGTAAATAAGAAAATGCCAGTTATTTCAGAGTTTGTATTTGACCAAATGTTCATTGATTAAATTATTGTAAGATGTATTTCATACTTGCCTGCTAAGTCTCTCGAAATGTAACATCTATTCAGAAAGTTTCTTTGAACTTCTTAAGTAAATGATTTCTTATATAACAACAGTAAAACCTCTGGGAAGGAACCTAATATAAGTGCTGTGTCTGCAGTTTTAGCTTATTGCACAGAACTTGTTCTCTTCTCCACATACTATTTAACAATTTTAATTTTCAGATTGTATAATGCTATAACTGTTAGGAGCCTTGAGCCTTTCTGCAACATTTAATAAATTAGGATTACCGACCATTTTTTGGGAAAAAAAATAGTGAAGAAAAAAACTCTTAATTGATACTGAGTGCTGTTTGCCTCTTGTTTTTTCTCTGGGATGAGCACAAGATGGTGTCTGTCCAAAATGTGTTTATGGATTCTGAAATCCACTTCAAAACTTCTTGAGCTACAAGCATGTTTGTGAGTTGTTGGTTATGTAGAATTCAAATTATTAGTGAACATACCATTTGTCAAAGAGGATAAATGGAACCACTGGGATGGCCCAACATAGCATTCTGGGTTTGTTATCATCATTGCTGTTAAGTATTCAGCAGAGTTGGATCCTAAGGAAACAGAAGAATTGGCAATTGCAGTTCAGCATGAAACTATGCAGAAGAATGTTATACCTAGAGTAAGTATAGTTTTTTGACACAGGAAGTGAAAGGATTTAATTTGGTGAATGCAAGGCAGTAAAAGGAGAAAGAAGTGAAATCGAGGGTTCAAAAGGGCTTGCTTCTGCTTGTTATTTACTGTTTACCTCAGACAAGACATTTGCCTTTTCTAAAGCTACGTTGATAGTAAAATGGGAAAATAGCTACCTGCGTTCCTCACAAGCTAGTTCTGATAGTTAAAATAAGAACACATAGATGCAAGAGTAACATTTGCAAGATATTTCAAATGGGAACTATGGGGTGTTTTTGTTTGTTTGTTTTTTGGTTTTTGTACATTTAATTCTGGCATATTTGGCCTGTAATTAGCAGATCTTTTCTAAGACTGTGTATAGAATGCTCTGATCTTCCATGGTCCCTCAGTTGAATTATGTCATAACAAACTAAATTATCTCCATCATCCACTCTGCGCTTTCTCCAACCCATTGCCCACATTGCAGGCAAAGTAATCTTTACAAATATTGTGATGGCACTTAACCCTGCTTAAATTCTTATATTGCTTGGCATGACCAGTAAAGCTCTGTGTAATCTGGTCCCTGTTATCGTCTTGAGCTTCATCACGTATCGCTCCCTGATTTAATAAACTCTAGCACAGTGGCATTTTGGTTCCTCAGACTTAACCATGTTCTCTTCCACCTCCTTTCCCAGAAAGACCTTCATACCCCAGCAATGCTTCCATTTTAATATTCAGCTACTATTTAGCCTTACACTATTGCTGAGGTGTTACTTCCTCAGAAAGCTTTCTCTGACCCTCTTGTCTAGCTTGGACTTTTTTATAATGCATTCATTGAGTCTGGTGATTTTTTCCCCTCCAGAACATTTATCTTGATTTATCATTATATAGCCATTTTAGTGGTTATTCCACTAACATCTGTCTCCATTACCAGACTGTAAACTCCTTGAGAACAAGATTCTATTTTCTGTTTATTGTGAATCTGCAAAATATCTGATAAATTACGGGGGGGGTCAATAACTTTATATTTCTATGAAATTATCCTAAATATATGTGATGCTATTTTATTAGCTGATACTAATTGACAACTTGCTTGTTTCCAGATGATAAACATTAAAAGTGGACCTATCCCTGGGTCAGGCTAGAACCCAGGTGATAGGAGAAGCACAAGTATGAGGACAGTAACATGCAGTAATGGTCATCCAAAACACTGCAAAAATCCCCAAAAGAGGGAGCAAGTTGAAGAGGAAAGATGTTAGAAAGCAGCAGTCTGTCCATGTTTGAGAGATTTAGGAAAGAGTAGCAGAGGCAAAGCTATGGGTTTAGGGGAGAATCAGATGGAGACCCCATAACTGGAACTGGACTGAGTGAAAAGATGGCATTAGAAAAAAGAAGGCAATTAACCATTTCTATAAATATACCAGCAACAAAGTGGATTGTATGAGGAATCAAGTGAGCTATTCAATAGGATTTACTAAAGATCAATCTAATTAAGGCAAAGAAGAATACCTGAAGCCTAAAAAGTTGATCTTGCTGAAGACAAAGATAAATCCATAGAGTAGCAGATGATAAAATAAAAGGTCACCCTGGGTCTTAAAACAAGAGGGAACACATAGGGTGGCCTTGGCCGAGCGCACTGGCTAGTTTGAGAAGCGAGACTAGCTGTTGTTGAATGTGGACACTCTGGGCTTAAATCCATTCCCTGCTCCAAGTTCTTGTTATATGCTCGGGGGGGGGGGGGGCAGCAGCACTATTATGAGGCCAACACTGAAGCACTGAGAAAACTCAACAAGAGTCAAAAACTGGTCAAAAAGCTAGCCAAGAGGTATGATACATTTTTGGGTTCAGAGTCTCTGATCAAGCAGATCCAGGAATCCTGGGTCCAGGCCTGAATAAGGACAGGGTATTCCCTTCTTTTCTGACTCACAATGAAAACATGGCAGCCAAAGTCCATGAAGTGAAATCTACCATCAAGTTCCAGGTGAAGAAGGTGCTGTGTCTGGCAGTGGCTGTTGGACATGTGAAAATGACAGACAATGAGCTAGTGTATAATATCCACTTAACTGTCAATTTCCTAGTGTCATTGCTCAGAAAGAACTGGCAGACTATCCGGGTATTATCTATCAAGAGCACCATGGGAAAGCCCCAGCGCCTGTACTGAGGCACAGCTTAATAAACCGTAATGCTACCAAGAAGTTAAATAAATAAATAAATAAATAAATAAATAAATAAATAAATGGTAAGAAGTCATGGATATTTTTACATGAATAAGAATTTATTCTTAATGTGAAAACATTTCAATTAATATAAAATGTGCAATGATTGCTCTGTGTCTGTACTAGCAGAGTGCATAATGAAAATAGGTCTCAAAACACTATGGGGAGGAGATACAAAAGAACTAAAGATAAATTAGGGTTTGGCAGAAAAACCGAAAACATAATTCAGGGGAAAAAAGAAGTAAAAAGAAATTATTTCTCTTATAGGGAATTTGAAAATATTCTTTAAATCCAGTTAACAACCAGGCTTTCGACCATCAATCAGCCCAGAGTGGAGCTAAGGTGGTTAAACAAACCTGAGTAGAATTAACTCCTTATTGAGACAGACACCAAAATTGGAGACACTTTAGAGGACAGAGATGCTCGAGGCACAGGGAGAAGAAAGAGAGAACTTGTTTACCTACTTCTTACAGCAGTCCCTAGGTTAACGTGCATTCTTGAAGGTGTTCTATCCATTAAATATATTACAATGATTTTATGTTGGTAGTGTAAAAATGCATGTGTAAGATTGTGATATGGTCTTCATTTTAATATCTCCATGGATGACACACTAAAACTAAAATTTTCTTATTCCAAGTAACCCTGGCCATAAACAGGAGAGATGGAGATTATATAAATAACAAAATTACATGCACATGTGCACACACACACACACACATAATTTTATTCAGCCATAAAAAATTATGAACTCTTGCCATTTGAAACAACATGGATGGACCATTTAAATGAAATAAAGCAGACAGAGAAAGACAAATACTGTATGATCTCACTTAAATGTTGAACCTAAACAAAACAAAACAAAACAAAAATATGCTTATAGATACAGAGAACAGATTAACAGATTGGTGGTTATCAGAGGCAGTGTAGTGGTGGGTGGGGGGGTATGAAATGAGTGAAGGGGATGAAATAGTACAAACTTCCAGTTGTAAAATAAATAATGGGTATTTAATATACAATATGGTAACTATAGTTAATAATGCTGTATTTTATGTTTGAAAGTTGCCAATCTTAAAGGTCAGCACACAAAAATTTTGTAACCTATGTATGGTGATGGATGTTAACTATACTTATGCAGTGATCATTTTGTAATATGTACAAATATCAAATACTTATGTCATATACCTTAAACTAATACAATGTTGTATATCAATTATCCTTCAATTAAAAAAAGGAAAAAATTTAAATAATAATGATAAGGGAAAATGTGACCTTTATTAAGAAAAAGATAAAGATACTTAAAAATTCTGAGCACATCGAATTATATTTTTAGCAAGTAATATGTTCTTTCTGGAGTTCTTTGGTATGCTTTATGAACAATTAATACAAAATATTTTCTTCTAAAGTAATTTTTACATACATCTCACCTATTTATTTTATGATTTATTATTGTGCATATTTATTTCACAGACCGTGGCAGGCAGAATATTGATTGATTCCCTAAGATATCCCCATTCTAATCTTTAGAATCAGTGAATATGTTATTTCACGTGGCAAAAGGGACTTTGTTGATATGATTAAGTTAAGAACCTTGAGATGGAGAAAATGTCCTGGATTAGACAGGTGACTCCAATCTAATCCCACGTGTTCTAAAAAGCAGATACCCATCCTGGCTGCAAAGAACCAGAGAGATGGCATCATAAGAAGGACTCCACCCACTGTTTTTGGCTTTGAAGATGGAGTAAGAAGCCACAACCAGGAAATGTGTGCAGTTTCCACAAATAGGAAAAGGCAAGGAACTGACTTTTCCTGGGAGGCTCCAGAAGGTATGCAGGCCTGCCAACACCTTGATTTTAGTTCAGTGTGGCCTAAGTCAGATTTCTAACCTACAGAATTGCAAGTTAATAAATTGTGGTTTGAGTTCTCCAAGCATGCGGTAATTTGTTACAGCAGCCATAGAGGAGTAATATACTCATATGCAATGTCATATTTATTTAGACAGGAACTTAAAAATTGAGAAGAATTAATGATAAATGAACTAAAAGAGAAATGAAGGTTAATAGAATCAACTGAGCGAGAATTTAGTTCTACTAATAAATAACTGCTATTTTTAGTTCTCTTTGTCACTGAGGTAGAGTTGTTTAGTTTTTCACCACATTTAAATTTTATCCCCAAATATACTTCCAAGAATATGTAAATCACTCTTTATTTAAAATGGAGTTAACTTCCCAGAGATTCAATGAATAAAATATACTGTTGTTTACTATAAAAGTGCATTATCTATTGGAGTAATAAATATGTAAAGAGCTACAAAAATATTCTATGTTTACCCAATTTAAAAAATTAATTAAACTTTATAATTCTGAAAGCTTTTCATAATTAATAAAGCACACTCCCAGAAAATATACTTACTTCCAAACCTGTATAAATAAAATGATTAAATATGTTTATGTAGATTGCCAGATTGTGGGCAATTATCAACAGGTACAAACTAAGAGCACATTTCATTCACCATGAAAGTCATATATATCATTTAAGAAAGTATGATAAATGTGGTTATTATAAGCCATTAAGTGTTGATCACTTCTATTTCTACCACATTATGTCATAGTATACCAATCAGATGACAAAGGATTTCATGTTAGCTTACAAGTCACTGAAGTAATAACAATAGTAATCATCACACTATTTATTATAGGACTTCCCTTTTACAGTTAGCAAATTATTGATGCAGGGTTAAGTACACCGCTTCCATCAACTCTTAGTAATCACACAGTCCATGTAAGTTACAAGTAGGTGGGCATCTTGTTTGCAACTCAGTAAATTAAACAGTATCTGGCACTAGATGGGTGCTCAATAAATATTTGTTTAATGAATAGAAAATCCAAAGGTAGTTTCTTTTGTTATTGTTTATTTTTAAATCATTCCCCCCATTACAGAAAAAGAAACTGAGACTTAAAATAGTTGGAGACGATTCTGCCATTTGCAACAGAAGCAGTTAGTTGAATCCAGGGTCCAGACAGCAAAGCACCATACTGAGTTGAAACCTCTAATGCCAGTTCAAGTGAAGGTTGCCTCTGAGCCAAACTTTGTGGCTCATATTTCCATTATATCTCTAAGAAATGTATACGTCTCTTTACTTTGGTACTTGAGGAAGGTTATTTAGTGTTTGTTTTTGTTTCTTTATTTATAGAATAGGGTCAAGTTCAAGTAAAATTTTCTCAAAATCAAAATTTTGTACCCATCTGAGCTATTTTGCTCCTCTACTCCAATTCACCCATAAGTCCTAAATTTCAACTTCATTTTTGAGATATTTGGATACATATTTTGCTCAAAATTTGGTATATAGAATTTGATGAATGTATGCTCTTATTTTATCATGTGTAAAATAATACTGTCTTAAACTGTTGCTATAGATCTTAAGAGTTAGAGTGATTTTATGTCAGCTCCTTTTTTCATTATTTCTCTAGTAGTGAGGTCTGCATGCATTTCATTACCATTATTATTTTTGGTTCATATGGCAAAGTTGAATCACAAAACTATAAGTAATAACTTTTGTTTCTGCTAGTATATTTTACTCCGTCAGCATGTCATTACATAGAGACTTGACAACAAATTATTTATTTTTATTATTTTGAGGATTTGCCAAACTTCAAGAGAAGATCACAAATAGCTTCCTAAAAATATAAGTCAGTGTTTCCTTTTCTAATAGCCGATTATTTCCATAGGAAGTTTATCGCTGCCAGAGCACAAGGTCTATCTACAGTAATGCATTGGAAAAACCGATGTAATAATAAAAGTGATGGTCGGATCCTTTACTCTTTTGGATTACAATCTCCTGCTTGTGAGTTCAAGATCACAGACAGATTTGGTTTCCAAAGATCACCCAACTATTTATTGAAGAGAAACTCAGAGTTTTGTGAGTTTGCGTGTTCACATTATTATATAACATGGAGCCGAAGGATACCTAGATGGCAGTTATAAATAATGTAATACAACCTAGTACTTGTGACTAAAACATATTACCAAGTATATATGAATAGGAAGTTGTCAACTTTGAGAGAAAATGTTGGAAGTTATAGACGTTTCCAGATATCCATTTGTTATAAAGACTTACTGTTTCTTTTATCTTTTTAGAGAGATTTCTATCTTTTTAGAGAGAGATCTTGACACTTATAAATTGCATTGCTTTTAAAAGACAAAACCAAATATAAAAATAACAAATAAATAGTGTAGTAAAATAAATTGACATTTTTGGATAATTTGGGGATGTTTCCCACGTTCCAAAGTTAAATTTTCAAACAATTATATCTATTCTGCTTGCTTGTTGGTTTCCTCATTTTGCAGCATCACATTATGTGTATGAGACAACAAATGTGGGGATGGAAAAATCTGAAACCAAAAGAACAGGCAAAGTTATTTATTCATCACATTCAAACTATCAAAACAGACAAAAGATATTATATGTCCTATGCAAAATAAGGCTATTTTAGTTTCAAAACACACTTAATATGATAAGTGATGGCACACAAAATAACAAATTTCTTTATCTCAACAGTCTCACCTAAATATGCAATTCTGTTTCTTCAATGTTTGGTAGAGTCCTACAAGAGCAAAATGAGCCTCTGTACTGTCATGATCATGACTGAGCCTTCATATCACAAGTCATGATTGTCAGTTACTAGTGCCTAATACTATTATTGTCCCTAGTTATGTTGGTCTTGGTTTTAGAGACCCCACCTCCAAATATGGCATTCTTATTTAGACAAAGTTTCCTAGCATAAAGCTCTATTTCGTCGAATTGCTTTTGATAAATTAATTATTGTTTTTTTTAAATAGTATATAATGGTGAGTAGGATTTGAAAACCTGATACATTTATGTATTGTTCTTTACAACAGTAAAAAAAAAGGAAAAATAATTATTCTACAGTGGCTATTTGTTTAACAAATTACAGTAAATGTGTGAAACTGAAAATATGTTGTAAGAGTAATATATAATGACATAGAAAGATGTTTATAATCTAACATTTAATGAAAAAGAAAGACACTATATAGTACTTAGATATAAGAATATACCACTGAATATGATTTAAATGAGAGAAAAAGAGTGTGGAAACAAATATATGATCTAGAAATCTAATGGCTAATTTTAATGTATCACAGAACTGTATGGCTGTGGGTAATTGACAATTCCAGTAACTTGTTAATATAAGATTGTTTCTCTTGTAAGAGGCTCACTTAGACAATCCAATATTAGTAAGGAACAAAATTAGGGCCTAATCAATTTCTGTTTTTACTTTTTATTATCATGTTTTTTATCCTTACTCTAGTCTAATTTATTAGATGGCTGCTAAAGTTCCAGTTGTCTTGTCCACATTTTAGCAGGGAGCAGAGGGCAAAGACAGGAGGACTACTTCCCGCTGAGGCAGTAAGCTTTAAAGGGTTTTCCCAAACCTCTGCATGTGAGCAAATGTGTACAAAGTGGGTAGGAGAAGATACATTAAATGTCAATTGTTTTGTGGCAAGAAGAGTTATACTGATGATATGAAAATATATCCTTAGATTATATAGTCAAAATACTGATAATGCATTTATTTGAACAGCACCAAAATGTTTTGTCAACAACTCATATTGCAAGAAACAATAAAATTGAGGGTAAGAATGAGACGTTTTGTCTCTCTGAGTTAAATAGTGACCAAAAATTACAGTTTTACAAGAAAACATTTCAATAACACAATAGTCCATTAAATAGCAGGGTAATTGTCACTTTAGTTTCTTTTTCTCACCTACTCTATCTTACATTACTGTATTGGAGGAAATGTTTAAGTATTTTACATATCTTGGTTAAATAGATGTATAGATAAAACAAAAACAATGGTGTTGCATTTAGAATTACATGGGCAGAAAAATGAGGTATGATGTCATGACACCACTGAAAGGAACCTCCATATTCCATCATTCCCGGACAGAAAAAGATAAGAAACACAGGTGGTGGCTCTGCTTTGTTTTCACTGTATTGCACATTACACATTGCTGTACAAGTAAGTAGAAGAAGGTCAGTTTTGCTTTTCAGGGTAGCACAAAGCCTCTGTAAATAACCTCATCCTCCATTAACCTGCTCAGGTTCTTACAGTTTCCTCTATTTGAATTCCTTCAATTTAGAGCTCCATCCCCAGAAAATCCTATTGAAAGACTACACATTATCTTGGAAATTTCCCTTCTCTAGTTTGTCTCTTATTTATCCCTTACCTTTTATCCTTCCTGCTACTATCCATATTCAAGCTTTATTTATTCCTCAGTGGGTGTTTCTTTACCCATCTGATTAAATATCTATGATGCCATCTAAGTTATCTGTTTGAAACTGTTATGGACATGCCGATCTTATGTTTAAGACATCACATATCCCCTAATTGCCTACTGGGTAAAACCCCAATCTGTCTTTAGCATACACCCTTATGGCCTACATTTCAGCTACATATAATCGTTACCTTTTTATTTGTTTGTTTGTTTGTTTTTTACTTGCTCTGTAGTTCTCAAATTTCTTCATACTTCAGAATCATCTGGGGCTCATGTTAATGTACAAATTACTAGTCTCTGTTCCCAGTGTTTCTGCATCTTTAGGTCTGGACTGGCCCAAGAATTTGCATTTCTAGTCAGTTTATGTGATGTTGAGGCTCTGGACAAATTTCTCTAAACTTTAATGTCTCCATGCTTTTGTTTTTGCTCTTTTCTTCACTTAACGTTGCTTTTTCTCCCTTTACTTTTTCATTTTATAAACTGTCAAATGGAACTTTAAAAATAAGTCCTAATTCTTCTAGGCAAAATTTGTTTCTCTCTTATTTGGTTTCTTAACTTTTTTTTCCCTATAATAACACTTTGACAAGTACCTTTCACATAATATTTATTACCTCATATTACAAACATTTTGTTTATATAGCTGTCATGTCTTGTTATATTTGAACAACTCTTTTAGGAAACTGAATCCTTGAGGGTGTCTCTAAATGAGCCTGGACTCCTGGAGAGAAAAGAATAGCCTGAAATGGAAATTACCCTGAGTGAATAAATGTGACCAAGTCAGAGGGTACCTCATGACTGTACTTCTTGACCTGGATGTCGCTTTCAAGGGAAATGTGTGGCTGAATGTGACGATCAGCTGATTACGCACACACTTGCAGGTCCAAGGCACACCTCAATGAGAGTCTGCGAAGAAGGATACAGTACGAGGGAAACAACTGGTTTCCAGAAACAAAATTGGGAAGAAAAAACAGCTTTTCTGTTAATCAGATGGGGTGGGAGACCTATTGTGGACTATGAAAGTATTTGTCTGGAGCAACTTTCCAGGGGGTCCAGCATATTTTGCAAGAAATTGTAAACAACAGAGTGTATAGTATGTGAAGATTACAGAGTTTTGGTAATTAGAAGACAAAATTCATGGCATTGACCAGTTCAGAAGAAAACTGCAATGACAGAGAAAGCATCAGTTTATACCTGACGATATTCATTGATACTGCTCCATATTCGGGTTTCCTTTCCCAGCCAAGCAGCCATTCATCCAAATGTGTTTTAACACATTACATGCATATATACGTATATCATAACATTACAAGATTCAGACCTAGATGGTACTTTAGCTACCAGATAGTGTGTGAATTTGGAATACATACTATGAAGGATGTACAGACTCCTCGTAGTAGAGAAGAGCAAAAATGAGTCTCTACATCTATTACTAATTTTCAATACATTTTCTGTTTCTCAGTAAAGAGAAATGTAATTGGCATAATGAAGCATATAGTGGTTTTTGCTAGGCACTCCTGACTCTAGTATTTGGAGTAAAAATGGGGGCATAGACACTGAGCTGGGATTGCATCCTCCTCAAAGTTAAGAATTTAAATTTAGTTAAAATGCAAACTTTAGCAAATTTCAAGGAAACTTTATAAACTTCATAATACAGTACATAATTAGCAGAGAGAAAGATTGTTTCACACATGAATTTTTAAAATAAAACTTTACATAAATTAGGGACTATATAGACAGTATCTTTAAAATGTAATTTTCTACATATGGCATATGGAATTATAGGTACAACATTCAAGTCAGGTGAAGTTTTCTTGTATAATTTTTCATGTTAATTTAGCAGCAAAAACATTTGTGTCTTTGTTATTTCTGTTTTGTTTGGTGTTTTGTTTCAATTGTCTACATATGCTCCTGTACCACTTTGTTACCAACATTGTAAGCATACCTCTTTTTCTTTTTGTATAGTCCCACTTAAATTGGTGTTTGTTACTCCCAGTGGTTACTTACTAGGATGCCAAATGGTGAGCTAAGGCTTTTTTATTTCTTACCCCCTGGGGATTTCTACTTTCTTTGGATCAACTTTTATAGGGGAGAATAAGTGTTATAATTAACGCAAATTACATGTATGTATATATATATATATATATATATATATATATATATATATATATATATATAGAGAGAGAGAGAGAGAGAGAGAGAGAGAGAGAGATTCCTGTATTTCCTTCCACCATAAGGTCATTCTACATCTATGTTATTCTCCTTGGAAAATGATTATATTCTTACTTGATCAAACTAATTTTTTCTCTTTTTCTGATCTCAGCAAAATTTTTACTTGACCAGGGGCTTACTTTAACTTTCCCTACTGGCTCAAATGTTCCTATCATAGGACCCAAAGCAGTAGTTCCTTCATAGCACTTTCCGTCAGTACACTGTTCATAGGCCAGTTGCATTTACATTTGTGTGTGAAAATGTAATTATAGTCTTTCTTTCCCACCAGATTTTAAGACATTCATAAGTGCATGCCAGACATGTTTTTCTAATATTGGTTTACTAGTGAATGAGTAAATATTCATTCAATGAAATAACTATTGAGTAATTAGTGGACCTATTTTCCAGCACTCTCCCCTTACCTACTACAATTTATATACATTGCCATTTAAAAAAAATATTCAATGTTCTTTTCACTGCTTTTGTACATGCTGTTATTTCTTTCTGAACAGTTTTTGCATTCTGTGTTCTCTTTATTATCCATAGCTTAATTAACACCTCAAAGAAGGCTTCCTAACTCTCGCTCACTCTTCAAAGTGTTATAGTCTTCTTTCCCTCTTGTTCGCTTATCTCTTTCAAAAATTGTACTAATCTTACAATTACACTTTTTTTTTCCATCCACTAGATGATGAATTCTACAGAGGTGGAGATCATGCTTTATTTGGTCACTATTGAATACCCAATGACTAACATAGTTGTTCATGTGTATTAAACGGAATAATATTTTGAGTTAGCAAATAAATTTAAAAAATAACCAATAGACTATCTGCAAACTATATCCTATTAAATTTCACATTACCCCCACCCCTCAGCAAAAACATGCTGCAGTAAAGGGGTTGGTTGTGAGAAAGCAGTATAAATAGCTAACATGCCCTCTTTTCTTATAGATGCTAATTTCTCTTTGGTTCCTGTAGCTGGTCACATTCAAAGTCTGTTAGAGCTGCTTGTGAATATTTCCATTACTAAATCCATAAGAATTGAGGTGTTGATCCAGACAAGGTGTGGTTATGTCTCTCTATGCTTCTCTCTTCCTAATGCCCTCATCGCCAAGAAACAAATCATACACCTCAACTACTGTCCTTTCCATAGAATGATCTCTCTGGCGCAGACAATTCTCTCAACACCAAGTCACTCTGTTGAAATTGTTCTCATAACTTTCTTTGGTTTTTAAATTAAATTTACTTGGGTAACATTGGTTAGTAAAATTGTATAGGTTTAGAGTGTACAGTTCTATAATACATCATCTATTTATTGCATTGTGTGCTCACCACCCAAAGTCAAATCTCCTTCTATCACCATATGGTTGACTCCTTTTACTCACTTCTACCTCCTCCCCTTCCCCATTCCCCTCTGGTAACCAGTAAACTGTTGTCTCTGTCTATAAGTTTTGCTTGTTTGTTTGTTTCCTTCATTTGTTGCTTTCAGTTTTATATCCCACATATGAGTGAAATCACATGGTTCTCAACTTTTTCTCTTATTTCACTTAGCATGATAATCTCAAGATCCATCCATGTTGTTGCAAATGGTATTATTTCATCTTTTCTTATGGCTGAGTGATATTTCATTGTGTACATGTACCACATCTTAATCTAATCATCTATCAAAGGACACTTTGGTTGTTTCCATGTATTGGCCACTGTGAATAAAGCTGCAATGTAAATAGGGGTACATATATCTTTATGGATGAGTGTTTTCAGATTTTTGGGTAGATACCCAGAAGAGGTATTGCTGGGTCATATGTTAATTCTATTCTTAATTTTTTTGAGGAATCTCCATAATGGTTTCCAAAGTAGCTGTACCAATTTATATACCCACCAGCAGTGCATGAGTTTTCCTTTTTCTCCATGATCTCTCCAACAGTTATTCCTTGTCTTATTGAAAGTAGCCATTCTAACACCAAAGACGTGATATTTCATTATTGTTTTGATTTGCATTTCCATAATAGCTAGTGAAGTTGAGCATTTTTTCATATATCTGTTGGCTATTTGTATGCTTCTTGGGAGAAATGTCTGTTCAGGTCCTTTTGTCATTTTTTTTAATTTGAGTGTTTGTTTGCTTTTTTTGTTATTGAGTTGTATGACTTCTTTATATATTTTGGATATTAGCCATTTATTGAAGGTGTTGTTTACAAATATCTTCTCCTAGTCGATTGGTTGTCTCTTTGTTTTGTTGATGCTTTCTTTTGCTGTACAGAAGCTTTTTAGTTTGATATAATCCCATTCATTTAGTTTTGCTTTTATTTTCATTGCATTTGAGGTCAAATTCATAAAATCCTAAGACCAACATCCGCAAGTTTGGTACCTATGTTTTCTTGTATGCAATTTATTGTTTCAAGTCTGATATGTAGGTCTTTGATCTATTTTGAGTTAATTTTGGTGTATGGTGACAGTAGTCTAGTTTTATACCTTTAATGGAAATTTTTCTCTTTGTTTTTCAAATTTTTAAAAATTGACTTATCTTAATGTTGCCTGGGAAACTCTCATCCCCTCTCTTCTTCCTTAAGCCATTCTAGTGAAAATAAAGACCACATTATTTTATCATGATGTGATATTATTATGATAGCAGATCTTACTTGTGCATATACAAGACATATATATTCTTGAGCATATAGTTGAATTTTTCATCTACATCAACACCAGAGATAGAAAACCACACTACCTAAAAGAGCATTACTCTTCCCTTACTGTTCAAGTATACTCATTTATTAAACAAATTTTCTCACAGATTAACTAGAAAAATGTTACTTTTTCAATTCTTTTCAGTATATGCTAAGCTATATTGTGTCCATGACATTAATGTTATGCCACGCCAATTACTTTTCTGTTTATAGTCACAGTCAGGTATAATCTGTTGAACAAACAAACAAAAAAAAATGTTCACACTCTTACTAATAACTATTAAAGAATGATTTAAAATGACAAGTAGATGTTCCTGAAATTATTTTGAAAACGTTGAACGATAGCATGTTCCCATGTAAATTACATGCAGGGGTGTTTTATTCTAGATTTGCACATTTCATATTAAAATAATAATAGATACAATTTTGAAATAATTCAAGTAATTTCACAGCATGCAAAGTGCCACATACTGAAGCAAACCAGCATGAACATTCTGTAGTCTGTAGAGCTTTCTCTTATGCACAGAAGAAAGAACAATCTATTATTTACTCAAGTGATTTTTTTCAGACTTCAAATTTATATATACTAAAAAATGGCAAGAGAGAACCAGATATTTCCCCTGTAGGAGCATCATGAATTCTATAAACAATTGCATATGAACTAGGTAATTTAGTAAAACAGCCATGTTTATAGTGAGAGTTAATGAATAAAATACTATTAGATATAAAAAGAGGTGACAGGCAAAATTATAAGAAAAGAGGCCTGTTTAATGTCTTAGGATGCATTAGACTTGTTTTTATTATAAAAATATTTACTTTGGAATGTTTTTTAGATTTAAAGAACTGCAAAGAGAGCACAGGTAGTGACTACATACCTTCCACCCAGATTTCCCAGAAGTTAGCATTTTACATAATTATGATTTCTTTATCAATACTAAGGAATTAACAATGGTACAATTAACAAAACTACAGACTTCATTCACATTTCACCAGTTTTCCCACTAACGTCCTTTTCTGGACCTATGAACCAATCTAGGACACCATATTGTATTAGTCATGAGAATTTCTCAGTCTTGTCTTTCACAATTGAACATGTGGTATAGAACGTTCCTCAGTTTGGATTTGGTTGATGTCTTCCTTGATTTAACTGGGTTTGCAGACTTGAGGGAATAACGTCACACAGGTGAAATACCCCTGTCATGACATTATATCAGAAGTTACATGCTATCACCTTCACTTTTGGTAATGCTAAACTTGATCACTTGGTTAAGGCCTACCAGTCTTCTTCATTGTACAAGTTACTATAGTTTTTCTTCCATACTCTGATCATAAGAAATGAGTCACTAAACACCACCCACGTGCAATAGAATGAGAATTAAACACTATCTTCAAGATGGAGGATTGTGCAATAATTTATGGAGGTGTTGATTCCATCACAATAATTAATTACTATGCTGGGAGAGATAGTCTGAGGATATGCAAATATCCTGTCTCCTCTTAAAGTTTAACCCAGTGATTTTAATAGTTATAAGTGGACCTTGTTATAATGGTGATTTTTTTTTCTTAATTTCTTCAACAACTATTGTTTGAAATTATTCTGGAAAGATTTTTTATTTGTCCCACATTTATAACTTTATTCAATTATTTATTCATATCATTATGGAGTCACAGATATTTCTTTTACTCTTAGGGTTTTTAATATAAAACTATTCTTTTTTATTACTTATATTGTTCCAGTTTTGGCCTCTGGGGGCACTCTAAAGCTGGCACTTGTATACTTACTTATTTTTTTCTTTTTCTTTTAGCATTTCCTTCTTTTCCATCACTGCAATTTGCTACAGGCTCATCATGTATTTTCCCTACACCAGCCCTAAAATTAGGCATTTCCCCGAGGCGCCTCTGTCCTTTTACTGAAGAATGTGACTAAACTAAGTTCTGGTACTATGTAGGCTCTCTGTAGGGTCTTGATGGTCTAAATTCTTGCCCTCATTTGGTATAGTTAGCATTTTGTATTTCAATTTCTAATAAGGATATAGTTATATCTCCTTATGGTTTAAATTTGCTAATTTAGTTGAAAATCATACAACAAACACACTTAAGGGTATTTTGACTACATGTTACTTTCTCCCAAATTCTTTTAGATTGTCACTACATGAAACACTTTATCATTATTAGCTTAGTGAATACAATGGTACTTCAAGATTTATGAATCGGTTCAAGAGCAATGTCTCTCTGCTGCTATGTTACCATTGCTTCTGGCCCAAACTCTTTAATTTTGATTATTTCCTCATAATCTCTAAATTCCTTTCTCAGCTGCTATTCTCTCAAAAGTGAACTTCTGACTAAACCATGTAGAATTATTTTATTATAAGTTGCAATTTGAACTTACATAGCTAATATTTTAATGCAGATTTGACTTTTATTAAGACAATTTTTAGATCATTTTTAGGTTCATTAATGTGGATTTGACAGGTTGTTAAAGTTTAATGAAAATATTTGTCGTTTCATATACTAATAAATTGATTCTAAAATTAGATTTAACCCCCTTTTTATTTTGAAAAGTCTTTTTCTATACATCTACATTTGAAATTGGAACAGCAAATGATACCTTGTCTTCCAAATTGCTGATTCAATCCTCTGCCTCATCTAGTCTGCTGGTGATTCCTTCTAATGCAGTCTTCATTTCAGTTATTTTATTTTTCACTTCTGACAGGTTCTTTTTTATGGTTTCTATATCTCTTTTTGTGCTTGTTTTCTCTTGTTGAAATTCTCACGAAATTCCTTGAGCATCCTTTTAACCATTGTTTTGAACTCTGTCTCAGGTAGGATGCTTACCTCCATTTCATTTATTTACTTTTCTGGAGTTTTCTCCTATCCTTTCATTTGGGCATATTTCTTTGTTTCCTGTTTTGGCTGCCTCTCTGTGTTTGTTTCTATGTATTAGGTAGATCTGCTATGTCTCTCAGTCTTGTCCTTATGTGTTAGGTGGCCTGGGGGCCCAGTGGCACAGTCTCCCTGGTTACCTGCTCTGGGTGCTGCTGTGTGGGTTGTGTGTGCCCTCCTGTTATAGTTGAGCCTTGATTGCTATTGGCACATCAGTGGGTGGGGATGACCCTCGGGCTGATTGGTTATGGGGTTTGCCCATGTCCACAGCTTATGGACTGCTATGCAGTGGGGTGGGGGAAGGTGCTTACGCAACTGAGTGGGATTCACCCCAGCAGGCTCTGGTCCCTGTTGTCTGTGCCACTTGTGATGCTAATTAGGTGGTGTTCTGCTGTGGTCTGAATCCAACCTCCAAATATGTTGGTTCTGGGAACACTTGGGAAGGGCTCTAGTGTAGCTCCAGGTAACCCACTGCCTATGACTATTCAGGGACTACCTGGTAAAAGCTACAAAGCAATCCACAGTTGTTTGCTGCCTGTGCTAACCCTAGAGGCATGTGGGAGAGTTCATACTATGAACTGCAGATGTCTGCCACCAGTACCAGGCCTGGGGTAGTGCCACAAAGTGTCAGGACACCCTGAGGCCTGCTGCCCTCTCTGACTCCCTTAAGGATCAGCCACTGATAGTGGTCCTCAGTTCACCACCATCATCCCAATGCAACCCAAATAAATGGCACACATCTCCAGTTAAGTAGACATTCCAGACACCACTCTACCAATCATTGTCGTAACCATAATCTACTGACTTTTTCCTCTGCAGGCTGCCCTGTGCTGGGTCTTTTCTTCCCTGGTATCCCATTCGCTATTCAAGTTTGGTGAAGCAGGGTCTCAGGGAGTCACTAGAGTAGCAAGGTTTGTGGTCATGAGATTAATGTAAATTCTGGTTTGGTGCCAGTGCTGAGCCTGGAGCTACTCAGCAAAAGTCTCAGAGCACATTGAGGCCAGTCACTGCTTACCAGAGGCCTGCCAGACTCTGAGAGTTTTCCAAGAAGAGTACAATATGGGTGGCACTGGCTGCTCATGGAGAAAGTGCCTTGGGCAATGGTGGAGTTGGATGACCATGGGCTCACAGTGAGTCAATAGGGTGGAGCAGCAGAGCTCACCAGGTCAATCAGATTCAGATTTGGCTGTTGTGTCGGCAGGCTCAACACAGGAAAGATGGAGTCTGCCTGCTGGCTGCCCAGGAGAAAACTTCCTCACACATGGAAAATGCTGACTGTCTTCCACTCTTCCCCTCGAAGCCACACACCTCAGTTTGTCCCTCTGTATGTCTCCAACACCTCCCGGGTCACCATCCCTCTGCTGGAGCCAAAGGTGAGTGCTTGTGAGTAAGTGAATCTGTGTGTGTGCTACTTAAGAAGATGTCTAGTTTTGCCTCCGCTTTCTGTCCCACCTGGTTGGTCAGAATTCCCACTGATTTTCACATCTAGATGTTGTGGGGGCTCTTCTTCCTGGCACCAGTACTCTGGAGGACCCTCCCTCCTCCAGAGCGAACGTCCATGGTGGAGATATCCCTCCTGATTCTCAACCACCACATGGAGGTTCAGGAAGTGTTCTGTGTTTCTGCACATCCTGCCAGTTTCAAAGTGGCATCATTTATATATTTTCAGTCATAGGACTTCTGTTCTGCTAGACTTGAGGTGGTTCTCCAGGTTGATTGTTTTACAATTTAGATGTAATTTTAATGTGTTCACAGAAGGACACGGGCCCAGTGCTTATCTATTCTGCCATCTTGGATCTCTCTTCTTTGGCAATTATTTAATTAAGCATATATGTGTGTGTGTGTGTGTGTGTGTGTGTATGTGTGTGTGTGTGTACATTTGGAGTGTCAGTGACATGAAGAATGACCTTTACATAATTCATTTAATGCACATTCAATGTAAACATCGCTGTAAACTATCTCTTTAAAACTAGGTTTGTTTTTATTTTAAATGCTCATTCTCAAATTTCTGTTTTGTCTTTTGAATTGTACTTTAGGAATGCTACTCCTCAATAAATTGAATCTTTTTTATTTACTTCTATCCCAGGATCTGTAAGTTACAAACTTTCATAAGTTTTAAGGTCTCTTGACTCCCAATATGTGTCCCTAAGGGGAATCTATTCATTTGAAACCATAAATATTTTTAGCAATTTTCATGCTCAAGTAGTCATGAAATTGAGGGGGCTTTCAGCTTCAGTAAATCATATACATTTCTCTATTCTCCTAACTTCTTTCCCTTTGTGCAGATGTGGTATGTGTTCTTAATTTATGGGAGAACACTTTTGGTAATATAGCACCATAAGGATGAATTCTATATTAATTTATTTTGAGTTGTGCCTAGAGGAAGTGAAGAACAATTTAAAGTACTATGCATTAAATAGTTTATATCAAAAAGTCACAATTAAAATCATACAGAATAAAAATTTTTATAGTTTCATTTTGAGATCAAAGACCATAATTAAGAACAAATAAATTATATGTAATAGACAATTTTTATATTTTCTGTTTTCACTAATCTGTCATGCTTTCATTAACATTAAAAAAATATTATGAAATGACTGTAACTTAAAGAGTTTCACCAGGCAATTTCTTATCACTTTTCATGCATTATTTAGTTTTATTCCCACAAAAAAGTCTACCAAGGCAAAATTATTATCATTTCTATTATTACAGTTCAGGAAATAAGCAGGAGGAAGTCATACAAGCTAGATCAACTCTAGAATAAACATGTTTAATTTTCACATTATATTACCCCCCTCTCTCCATATGTATTTCCTTCAAGATATGCCATTCTTGACATAATACCAGCTATTTAATGTTTACTTATTCTTTTCTTTTGAAGTGATTAATATACCTACACATATACTTGTCATAATTTTTAAATTTAAGATTACTAAGGTATAGCATGTGCATTAATTCTCACTTTATTTTTCACATGTTGTGAATACAAATAATATGAACTACAAATATTACAAAGGTTTAATGTTGCAGATCTTAGGTTAACCAAAAGTAGGTTTAATATTCTAACAAAAGTTTGGTGAACCATTCTACAGAATAGAAAATCTATACCTCTTTCTCTTTTTCTGTGCCCCAGCCAGGAATTTGACAAAAAGTGAGATACTTCTGGGGACTGATTGTTGGGAAGAGGATAAAATTAGGAAGAACTGGTAAACATTATTGTGATTTTTATGATATCGTATTTTTTATTAAAAAAAATGTTTTTATAAAAGTTTCTCTGTGAGTGTAAGGTTCAGGAGAGGCTGATAGTACTTCTATGGTGTCATTAGGCATCTTGTTTTTTAGTACCAGAATATTCCAAGTTCATGCAAACCATTGAAATCTATTGTGGTATGCTATAGTAGGACCGTAAGGGACCACAACTTTTAGGGATGTGTTCTGGGAGCAGAACACATTTTAAAACATTTTTTTTAAATGGTGACCCAAGAAAAGCTTATAGAATACATGTTTTTTTCCATTAGTATTGACTCTGAAATATATTATCCAAGTAGAACATATTTGAAATGCAACATGTTAGTTTTATAAATTATTTTATGAATCAGAAGGCTCTGTCTAAATGTACAATATCATTAACCAGTGATGACATTTAAAAGGTATACCAATAATAATTTTAAAATTATCCTTATATTATAACTAAACGTTATGAAATTACTAATATCTGTTGAAGTGGAAACTTTTTCATTGAAAAGCAGAAAATCATCCTGGTTTTCCAGGTGTATGTTTTAATAGTTTATACCAATGTGATGATGTATGCTGGACACAGGAGCAAAATTTAATATCTTAACGTTTATGAACCACACTAATGTACTTCAATTTTAATAAGATAATGTGCATCACTGAGTAATGAGTATGAGTAATTTTTAAAGGCAAACTTTCTATGAAAGGAATTAATAACTCTTCCTATGATGTAACATACCATATTCCATTGTTTTGATTTCTTTGAATATCTATGAAATCTTCTTACCTTCTTTTATCTCTCTTATAACTAAGGAATTTTTCAGGATGGGGCATTGGGAAAATATCAACACCGTTTTAAGAGCATACACAGATAATATCAATAGATGGAGAATATTTCAGAATATTTCAGTTTTGATAATAATTTCATTATTTGTTAAGACAAATATTAATATTCAATCTGTTCAAATTCATTAATATACTTAGGAAATATCTTTGGTATAAAAAGATGCTTTTTTGGCATAAAACAAAGAGCTTCATTTTTTAATGACCATTTTTAATGAACATTTTTTAATGTTTCTTTTGTGAAGATAAGGGAAGTATTTCACTGTAGGTGTTCTCATGAGCAAGGAAGGCGTGCAACTGTCCATCGTCCCTGGATAAATCAGGATTTAATCACAACTAATAGGTAGCATTCCCCATACTCGCTTTATACAAAACTTACTTTTTTATATCAATTGTTCACATCTCAAATTATTCTTCAAGATAAATTTTTTCTACTGGCACAGTTATCAAAAAATACATAGATTAACGTGAGGGCTCAACAATTGTTTATAATGGACTCACATCTAATATTTTCGGGGCCCGGTAGGACTCCATGCCATATATCTAAATACTTAAAAACATAAGTCATTCTAACAAATTATTAAATAAAACGTATGTTTTACCTTAACAAATATAACTTCATTGTGACAAAATTTTAAAATATAAGAATATGACTGCAATCATTAAATTTATTAAAAACAATTATATTTGATTATTGTGACACATGTATGGGCTAGTGATAATTGTGTCAATGCAAAAATTGCACTGGACAAAGTTAAACAAGCAAGAAAGACTTTACTCAAGGCTACTGTAATGAGTGAGAGACCAAAACAGAGTCTGTAATCAACTCCACTAAAATCAAAGAAGAGGAGTTTTAAAAAATTGAAGGTTTGTGGATAAGGAAGAGAGGGGGGAACATAAGCCATCTGTGTGTGCTAATTATCCTTACCTAAACGAAAAATAACTTCTCATATTTTGATGAGAGGAGGTAGTTTTACATTTTGATATCAAAAAAGTTGGGCTCCTACCTTCCCACAGAGACTGGGAAATAGGGGCGCTACTTTTCTTGATAATTACATTTCAGAGATGGCTCCCAGGTCCTTGAGAAAGACAGTCCTGGGTTGTAATATTGGCAAGAGGCTTTTTGAAGAAATTTACATTTCAAAGGGAAGAAAAGAATTCACAATTATAAGTTATCTAAAGTAAATCCTTCACAAAAAGGGAGGAGGAGAGACCTCTGTGGTTCCATTGGGATTCTGTGATGAAAGGATGAGAGGGAGGTCAGGCCGCTAAAGGCCAGAACAAGCCTTACTACCCACCATTAACACTGATATAATAGTCTTACAAATAAAGTGTAATTCTTTTTAAAACTGTATAAATTGAATATAAAGTAAATTTAAAAATTGAAAAAAAATATGTTTTATATGTTCTTAAACTTTTTCATCAAAATGATTTGTCAGTATTAAAAGGTACAATACAAATTCTAGTTGAACATACATTTTAAAGTTAAAAAAAACATTCATATTGAACATTTAAGATAGAATTTTTAAAAATGTAATTATAAATCTTTCAATAAGACTATTTTGACAAGAATGAAGCTACTCATAATACTCATGGCCAGTGTCCACTAGATGACTGTGTTAAGATTCAGCATCATAGTCCTTGAATGCAGTATCTAGATCTGTCTTTATATCTGTGTATTCAATTTTCAGGATAGCACACTTTTTAAAATTGGGCAAAATGGTTCTCGGGCAAAATGGTTCTCAGTCACTTTGTATAAACAATTCTTAATTCCTCTAGAAGAACAAACTGGAACACAAAAGAAAGCAGGAAAATGTACACTAAGTGCAACTAGAAAGTGACACTTGTTTTTGTTGTTGGTTTTGTTTTGGAAGAATCTATCTTATTCCTACTAACTGAAAGCCAATTTTGATAATAAATTTATCTTTTCTCTTACCTAAGTGCTTTTTTAGTTTGAAACCTCTACTCTCATACACAATGTTTGATTCCAAGCTGAGTAGCCACACACCCACACATTTTCATGCATTAGGACCATCACCTTCTGCTTTCAGGAAGTGGGTCTGCATTTCCCTGGAGTGTAATCGTGGTAATGAGAAGGGGTGCTTATGGTTTTGGTACATGATTTTCTAAAGCAGAGACTGAATTTAAGTATCATCATATTTTCTTTAACATTATTTATTTTTGCAAATGTGTTTGTGACATACTGATGCCTCTAAAGCATGAGGTTGCCAATAGGGGTCCCTCTTACCTGAGACTGTGTAGGGAACTGATCCAAAACTGGGCTATAGAATCAATATCACTGCATACTTGGACTTTTCATTAAAAATTTTAACTCATTTACCTGAACCCTGTTAAAGTGCTACTGTTGTTTTCATAATAGAAATATAATTAAAACCCCTTTTTGTCTCATTGAAATGTGTGAGATAGTTGATTTGGTATGTTTATCTGAATGTTGCTAATTAAAGGTATTAATTAATCTATCTACATTTGGCTTATACCTTTCCTGAATCCGTAGAGCACTTTTTGAACTATAAACTTAAGATAAATTTAATGTTATGATGAAGAATGTTATGAACTCATTTTAATAATTCATATCAATCAGCCAATTATGACTTTGTGAGACTTTATTCCTTTGATATGAATGCTACTATTTGCTAAAACAATGCTGCTATTCGTCACACACTAAAAATATTAGTGATGGACTCAAATAAGAGATCTACCTCAGAAGGAAAAATTCAACTTTTATTTTTTTAAATATTTTATTGGAGAAGGGGGACAGGACTTTATTGGGGAACAGTGTGTACTTCTAGGAATTTTTTCCAAGTTAAGTTGTTGTCCTTTCAATCTTAGTTGTGGAGGGTGCCGTTCAGCTTCAAGTTGTTGTCCTTTGAGTCTTAGTTGTGGAGGGCGCAGCTCAGCTCCAGATCCAGTTGCCATTGCTAGTTGCAGGGGGCACAACCCACCATCTTTTGCGGGACTGGAGGAATTGAACTGGCAACCTTGTGGTTAAGCGCCCACTGGCCCATGTGGGAATCGAACCGGCAGCCTTTGGAGCATGGAGCTCTATCTGCCTGAGCCACCAGGCTGGTCCCAAGAATTCAACTTTGTAATTTTTTATTATAAATTAAAAATAATGTTTATATCACCATGAGGCATCATAGTTATTAAGTCATAGAATGATATTTTAATAGAATAACTTGAATTAAAGTTGGAAATATATCCTATTAAGCCAAAGTGATGTGTTTGGCTCCAATGGGATATCATAATTTTAACTTTTTAAATGTATGGTATAAATCTATTGTGAATATTTGAGTATTATACTGATAGATTCTAAGAACAGTGAAGAAATGGGCAGTAGGCAGTAACTAGCTTAATCAGAATATCTGAAAATATTGTATCAAATTTGAAAACATTCTAATTTTATACGTAGATAAGACAATTATTGAGTAAAAATGATATCCTGCAAACAAAAGTGTAATTAGAAGATCAATGCAAAGCTCAAAAATTATATTTGATTATTGGCAGTTATTGCTACAATTATTATTGCAATCATTTTAGAAAACATTTAGTTTAAAAACTTCAATTTTAAGCCAAAGTTAAAAACTGAATATCGTTTACCTATTTTTAACTATTGATTTTTTTTATTATTACTACAGATTTACTTATGGTCTATAAAGTAAACTTATAAAGTAAACATTTCTAATTTACTTTATAAGCTGGGCTGAATGATCTGCCGAGACTATAGGATTTAGTTATATCTCACAAGAATATGAGACTTTGGTTAGTTAGATAAGCATAAATCAGTTGTGATATTTGTTGGCATTGCTTTCTTTTAATGGCTCTTAAAATCGTATTTTTCTTTTACATTTATATTAAATTTAGATGTAATTCTATAAGGTGGGAAAGTCCTGAACCAAGCTGAGTAGGACAATCCTTATGAGTAAATTGGTCTTTTGTTTCTGGGTTAAATTTTTAGGTAGGGATGATTATAATCTAAGTAACTGTTGTTACACTTTAAATTCTGAGCTTATCTTAATTCCCTAATAGATATCAGTGTTTTTCATCTTTCAATAGTTCAGGTTGAAGGTTGTAAAATATATGATTTAGTATCTTTCTTTTATTAAAAATGAAAGTATTGAAATTAATATTGTAAAGTTCCAATATAATATATTATTTACTTTATTAATATTTTCTTCTTGGACCTTATCACCAGCTCTTAAATTAAGCATAATTTTAAGGTCTTTCAAGCAAGCATTAACTAGTCATTTACTTTGTGAGGTTTAACACCCTGAGTTTTTAAGATGAATAATGTTTCTTCCTGCCCTAGAAGTGTTCATCGACTCCAAGAAGAAAATAAGCAGTAATTTTATAAAGCACATGAAAGTACCATTTATTCTGCTCTGCATTAATAAAAGAGTAATGTCCCATATTTTTGTGTTTTTAATAAAAATCAGATATGTCCATAAGATGAGTCAGAAAAGCTGTGCGAATAGTCTTAGATCAAAAATAAAGAAGGGTGTTCTTGGTTAACAATAGCAAATTTTGATACTTATTCATTTAGAATGAATATATACTATCATTACACAAAATCCATTGTATGATTATAATATACAATCATATACATTAAGTTATATCTTATTTATGTAGACACATTGTACATGTAATTCAATCATATGAATATTATTGTAATATATAATATATCACATTATAGAATATTACATACTAAAAAGAATATAGGAAGGTAGTACTATTACATTTAACTTTCTTTTTAAAGAAAAGTTTTTTCTTCCTCTGTAGGTCTTTTTATTTTAGGGGTCCTTCAGTTACCTGTAGCTCTCAGATGCTTGAGCTTTAGGCCAGTCATCTCTGTAGTTACAAAAGAGAGGCAAGAGAAATTCAGTAATCGTATGTCAGGAAGAAGGAATGGCTTTTAATTATGGATTGTTATATGCAATTTTAGAGGACCATGTTAATTTTCTAAGATTTTATCTTAATTGAATTATTTGGATTTCAAAATCCTTGAATAGCATCATCCCATACACAAAACTTCTGTCTTCGTAAGTTGTAGTTATTACCTTGTTTTTTATTCATAACCAAATCTATTTATTATGTATTCAATAAAAATTGAGCTTCTTAGCTCTATCACATTAAAAGAGAGAAATTATATCCATTTATATGATTAAGAGACTGTAGAGCCATGGGATATTAATTACCTCCATATGTAACAAGGAACAACTCATGTCCCATTGCTGAAGATTAAACTGCCAGTGACTTGCTTCCCTGAGACACACCATCAGTCAAAGTGTTGGCATATGACCTAGGCTTCACCAATTATTGCAGCCTATTGCAGTCGGAAATCAAAAAGCAGTGACTACAAGGAAGCTATTTTCAGGAGAGATGCATTAGGGAAGGCAGCTATAGCCACATCTAGGTGGCAGCACCAGCAGTGGTTTTAGTAATAGCCCCAGTGTTCAGCCCTCTGTTGTTGACAGCAGAGGAGCAATGTACAGTGTCAGTTCTCAAGGATATTAGTAAAGGAGTGTTTATGCAACTGTTAGGGAGTATAACTTTTGATGTTACTATTAGCTATATAGCCTTCAAACTTAATTCTAGTTATGTGTTACCGTTTGTGTGAGCTACCAAGTTTTCTTTTATCAAATTCCATTTCTGTTTAAATTAGCCAAAGTCAATATCTGATGCTTGCAATTAAGAAGCCTGGCTGATATAGGTAGCAAATCAATTAAAATACTGAAAATACTGTATGTCTTAAAGAAAATTTCTCTAGAGTTCAAAACCTTCTTTTACCCTCTATTAATTAGATAAGTAAATGTGTTGTACACTTATTATATGTGATTCTCTATGGCACAACTTGCAAAGTTTGGAGTGTCATGAGTCTCTTGCTCATTATGGTAATTTTTGTTTTTACTTAGATTTTAATTTCCCACTAACAGCTGGAATGCATTCACTTATGAGTGAAGCAATTTTTTATCAAGTCATAGTTTTTAAGAGAACATGTTTGTGAAATTCCTTCCATATTTGTGTATTTTATTATCATCATGTATATGTTTGTCATAATAACACAAGTATACATATATATGCATGTATCATATATTTTGATATATGATACCATATTTTGACATATATAATATCATATCAACATATATATGTATGTCATATATATGTATATAGTTTCCATAAGCATAATAAAAGGAAGACATATTATCTAAAATATTTTTCAAATTAAGTATTTTGAAAGACAAATTGTCTAGACAATGTCTCTCTCTATGTTCCCATTCAATCTATTCCTGAGACTATGGATGTCCTATTAAAAACTCCTAAAGCTACTCTTTTAGTCTGAAGCTTTTGCCCCATAATCTGTGTCTAAGCACCAAATGTTCTTTTCATTTATTTCCCAGGCTTAATTACTTTGCCTGATAATTAGATCTCTCTCTCTCTCTCCCACTTCTTCCCTCCCTCTCCCTATCCCTATTCCTCTCCCTCTCCCTCTCCCTCTCCGTGTCTCTCTCTCTCCCTCTCTCTCTCTCTCTCTCTCTCTCTCTCTCTCTCTCTCTCTCTCTCTCTCTCTCTCTCTCTCTCTCTCTCTCGCCTACATTGGTTGTAAGATTTCCCTGCTCAGAATTATAGTTTCTCTCCAAGATGCTATGTTGTCTTGATCCCTGCATCTCCAGAAAATGCAACCTGTGTGTACCACGCAGCTCTGTCTGACCTTGGCACAAGCTCCCTGCATGCTGCACACAGCCTGAACCTCACTCCACAGGCTCCAGCCTGTCTGGGACAGGAGGTAATCTGACAAGAATAACTTAATAGCCAGAGGCAGCCTGCACACCAAGTGCACAGTTGCCAGAACAGCAGAAATGCTAAGTTTACCGTAAGGGATGAGCAGCTTTTTAAAAGTGTCTAGCTGTAGGGAATTAAAGCTTCCAGATGGCAGAATTGCTGCTGATCTGCATCCAGACACTCCACCCTGCAATTCTCCAAGATATAGTTTTGTTCGTAGCAATTCTAGGCTTAAACTCAAGAGGCAATCTTCTCCCCCCACCCACCCTTCCTTCTTCCCACTCTTAGACATGTAGGGCATTCTTATTTTTTTCTGCTGAAATTATAGTACAGACTAAAACTGATGTAAAAATAATATGTCTAGTTTAGTTTGGAAAATAAAGAAATAGATTCAGAATAGACGGAACTATTTATTCTCTCACCCATACTTGTGCCAAATAGTGCAAATTATATCACCTTAGGCTTCAGGATATTCTTCTGAAAAATTCACTGTCTACAATGCTTTCTGAGAGCAAGAGTTAAAGTGCTTTGACTTTTAAAATAGCTATTGTTAAAGGCTTTATAATCCTGATCCAAAAAAGATTAATGTCCCATGATCACCCCCATTTAGAGACCAGATTCCTGGCAACTTAAACACAGGCACAGCATCAAACTCAACAATTGTTCACAAAGGCTCTCTGGAGTAAAAACAGGACCATGCATTTTACTTCTTTCAAGGGGACACATCATACCTATCATCAGATTTAGAAAGCTGTCCACAAAGGAGGATAAAGTAGAATATTTTATTTCTAAACCAAAACCAGATAAATTTTGGAGAAAGGTCAACAGTATATTATCGTTTCAAAAATTCTAATAACCAATCGTTTTCAGCACCATTTTTTGGATAGATCATCATTTTCCAATGATTTATAAAATCAACTCCGCCTTACATCAAGTTTCTATATATGTATGAGTCTGTTTCTCAGTTCTTTATTCTGTACCATTGGTTTATTTCTCTATACTTATTCCACGGCGACATTGTTTTCATTACTACAGCTTATAGTAGGTCTTCAAATTTGACAGGAAAAATTTCATATTTTATTCTTCAAAATTATCTTTCCGGTTCTTGGACATTTACTTTTACATGAAATTTAGTACCAGCTTTTTAAATTACACTAAAAAGAGTACACAATTGTGGTTTTTAAAATGTTTATGCAAATTTATAGATCTTATAAGAAAATTAACATCTTAATTTTTTCATACATTGTTTGCATATTTTGTATATATTTTTTAAAAGTTCTTAAATATCTTTGATAGATTTAGTTCTCATACCTTATATTTAAAATTTTATTTTTATAATATATTTTCACTTACTTGTGTATAAATATATTATCAATTTTTAATGTCAATCTTGCATCCAGTTCACTTACTCGTCTTCTACTAACTTATTTTTCAAAGCTATCTTCGATTTTGTATGTTTTTTTCCATATAAAGAGTCACATTATAATTTTCAACATACATATGTATGTATTTATATTTAATTTTTACCTTTGTATTGTCTTATTCCATTTATCAGAGCAATATGTAATAGAAACAATGAAATAGGACACAAGTTTCTTATTCCAAAATTTAATTGGAATCATCCTATAGTATATTATTAATGATGTTTGGTGAATAGATTAGTTAGATGGCTTAATTATGTTAACAAAGTTGCTTTCCATTCACAGTTTGCTAAGAATCTGCTTTTTTTAATATCATGAGTGAGTATTGAATTACATTAGGTGCTTCTCTGCATCTACTGAGATGATATTTTTTCTTACAAATCTATTAATTTGGTGGATTACATTGTCAGATTTTTAAATTGAGCTATCCTTCAATGCCATAATATAAAGTTTGTTTTTATTTTTCCGATGTCATTTACTAAACAATCATTAAAAATGTCTGTATCTGATTCGTGATGAGATTGAAATGCATTCTCTCTCTCTTTTTCCCATCAACCCAAAACAATCAGGGACAAACCTATAATCTTAAAAAAAATAGGTTTATTGACCTATAGTAACAGGAGAAATTACACTCTAAAGACACAATGGGACATCTGACCCAAAACTAGAAAAGATGGAGTAATTATGAGATTAGGAGAAAGAATGGAGTTTAGTTAAAATTTAAATGAAGTGTTTTGATAGTCTCAAATCAAAGTAGGCTGCATGTAAAGGGGTCAGTATCAGTTTAGGACTCAAAAGGGAATTCAAGCTTCTTTTTCTTTGAAAACTATAAAGTTATGATAAATGTGGAAAGCTGTTTAGAAACTCCTTGTCTGACTTTCTCCATCTGGCTTGGAAATCAAGGCTCCTCTGTGTCAAAGTCAATCGAATCCTGGAGTCAAGAAAAGGATGTTACATTTGTACTGATATGATTTCAAACAACAGAGGTTCTGATAGTCTTTCATTTTTTGAGATACAAAACAAAGTTTTGCAGTGAGCAAAAAAGTAGTCACTCAAAGAAGAATTTGCTACAATACTTTAAAGTTGCACAGTGACCTTGGGGATTTTTTTTATTTTTAATTTGGCAGCTGGCTTTATTTGTATTCATCATTCAAACCTGATAAATCAAAGAGCAGATTTTTGCTTTCTCAGTCAGGGCTAATTCTCTCCCTCCCTCATATATATATATATATACATGTATACATATATATGTATATATATATTAATGTGTGTACTGATATATTTACACATAATATGTACATACATTTGTAATAATACTTTTATATTATAAACTAATTAGATTTTATAAATATAGACACACAAATACACACACATATATATATATATATATATATATATATATATATACATTTAAACTTTTACTTTAAAGCTTTAGTGTACCAAAGCTTTAATTGCCTAAAACAATTAAGTTGTATAGATGTCCCATTTTACAAAGGTATAGTCATCCAAATTATTAACAATGTGCTTTCTTTCTATTAATTATTTTGTTATTTGATATTAAATTCTATTTTCAAGAATACAGAACTATATAGCATTTAATATAATAAAGTAAAACAATGGGTGGTTATACTATAACTCCTTAACAAATATTGACTTTTACTAAATATGCTTCAGATTTGTTTTTCTTTAAGGAACAGACTATTATCGACATAATGGATGTTTCCTAATCCTAATCTCCCCAGTGTTAGAAACTGAATTTTAGTTATACATACATATACATACACATATGTGTGTATAAACACGTGTGCATTTATACATAATTAAAACACAAAGTGACTAAAAAACAAAAAGAATATACACACACACAGATATTCTTTTTGTTTTTTTACTGAGTTTTTTTCCTTCATGATAAGTAATTGGTAGTTTTTATGTGCGTTCTTACTTCTTTTATTTCTGCCTATTATTGTTATATAACTTTTTGAGTTTCTGTTTATTTGATTTATTTTGTTTTGTTTTAGATGTTACGTGTTTTCCTTCTTTTTTAGGAACCTAACCATACTTACTTCAAGTTTCCTTTTGTCAAAATTATGTTTCTATGTTTGATTTTGGTAGTAGATTTATTCATCTTTTTCTTGATTAATTTCATTTTTCAGGTTCGTCATGGGTGGGACATGTATCTTACTGTCTTTTGTTCCCTTTCTTCCTGCATATACCTTTGTTTATCTAATAATTTTATATTGGCTTTCTCTTGATCTCTGTGGATTCTTTGTGTGTGAAAGAGAATTAAAGCATTTGGCTGTCTCCTCTTTCTTATGGAGATGGGGGTCTTGAAAAACAATCAGATCCAATGAGTAAACCAATCAGTGAATATGCCAAATCCTGAAAGTAATGCTGCATTTGTGCTGCATTGTCCTCCCACTTATGAGGCTTCAAATAAGTCATTGCTTAAAGAGTCATCGGTACACAATTTTCTTTAGATGTGTTCTTGAATGGGGGATCTCCACCCCAGTTTCTGAATTCAGATATTCTTTCTCAAGCTCCTACTCTCACCCCACACAGATTGCTGGTGTGAATAATTTCTAATCCTCATTATTCTCTACTTCTTGTTACATCTACTTGCTTTCAAAAGCCAGACATCAGCAGACTAAACTTCTGCCTGGTTCAATACTTTGCGCTTTATATCACAGAGATATTCTTGTTTTTAAACACAGCTCTGTGCTTGTAATTTGTTGTTTTAATTCTTATAAAGAATTACCACTGTTATGTATTCTCTGTAGCAGATAAGAGAAATTTTCCCAACATAATCTAATAACACCATCTGAGAGGGAAGCATATTTACTTTATTTTCATGTTTATGGTAAAAGTCCCTGTAATTGCTTCACCATTTTGTGTATATTGCATCTTTGCTCTAATCAAGAGTGACATTCGTTAACTGAATGAATGAAAATTAAGAAATGAATATTTCTTGGCTGGGTAGAGAAATTTTATCATAACAAGGCATCATTAGTAATGTATTATAGTGACCTATAATTCAGGCATCATATCTTATTTGTTAACTGAAATTATGTACATTTTTAGATTCCTTTTATCTTACTTGGATGATTTGATTCTCTATTTGACTCAATTCTCTATTACGTTAAATGAATAGGTCCAGGAAAATAAGATGGTATTTTCCTAAGGATATGTTAATTTAGAAATTGAACTTGACCTAAAGACACGCAAAAAATTATTTTTCTGCCAGAAAACCTAGATAGATTTTAAACTACTTCTTAAAACAAATAATTATTGGAGCGTCTGTAAAGGAATTCATTACAGAAATATTTTTAAATATTTGAAAAAGAGTTGAAAATATTTTAAAATAAGTATATTTCTCTTAAATACTGTCATTTAAAATTAATATTTTCTGAAGGAAAATCTTAATTTGATAAAAGGTTCTCATGGGAACATTACTGAACAAATAAAAATGAAATCATCCAAAAATTAAATCATTTGGATGTAAATGGAAGAGTCGGTGTCTTACATTTAAATTTACAGAGTTGTGGAATTTAATTTTTACTTTATTCATTCAGACAATAGTGGGCTAGGAATTTAGTGTATGGATATTCATATACTGGTTTTGTGACACTTTAATGTCACAAATATATTCTTACGCCCCTTTAAAAGCAGTAGCATCCTTCCTTTTCCCACCATTTGTTTGTACTTTTCCTTGTTATTTAGTCCCAGCTTGAGCTGCTGCATGATTGATGAAACCCAGCAGGCTGTTACAACCACTCAGAGAACAAGCTATGTCTTCATTTATACCTTATTAATTTAAATGCCAAGGTTCATTGGCATGTTACAATTGCTAAAACACAATCTGATCAACCACTTGAGGAAAGAAAGTCTGAAAATTTGCTCAGAAATCTCTGGGTATCTAAGTTTATCCATGATATCAGTTATGAAAATTATATGGTCTAGAATACAGGCTTTACCATGTTATAAATTCAATGGTAAAATTCACAGTCACTTGGATTATTGTAGTTAACAACACAAATCTGATAATGCCACTTCTCTAGTTCGAAATAATGTTTGGCCAACTGACATTTATTTTATTTCCAGAAATAAACTATATAAATGAAAGAAAACTTAACTGTTTTTATCTCAAATCTACCTTCATGCTCTTGTTTTACAAAACTGTGTATCTCTTACTCTGCATCCCTGGAAATTCTATGTTCTGTATTCTGGTAATATGGACCCTTCCAGAAAATTTCATCAATTTTCTCTTTGAATATTTTCTTTTTCTCTCTCTGTTGCCTCTTTAAGTTTCTTCTCAACAATATTTGACATTTCTCATTCTCTCCTCCATATGCCTATCATATTTCTCTTTATCTTTCTTGACTCCACCGTGGGTAATTTACTCAGACCTATACTCTTTTATATTACGTCTCTCTTAATTTAATTTAATACATCGTTTAGCCCTTTTATACATTTTCTTTAATTTAAATATTTATATTATTTATTTCTAGAAGTTCTATTTATCTGGAGTTGTCTCTCCTATTGTTCATAGTGTACTGCTTTTCATTACATTTTCTATTTTGTCTTAAACCACCTCTTCCTTCCTCATGCAAACATTGTCAGGAATAAAGATGACATGCCAGAATTTCTTGTCTTTAACTAACATTTATTTTCCCCAAATTCAAGCTTGTACAACACTTTCTTTCTGGAGAGTATCTATACAGGGCTCATTATATCCTCTATCTTCATTTACTATAAGAATATCCAACTTCCAGACTATGTCTGACAACACAAATCCTCACACACAGGTTTTTACACTTGCTGTTCCCATCTCCTACCCTTACCTGACTCCTAAATTTCACTGTGCTACACAAATTTTATGGTCAGCCATTTAAAAAAATAATATATATATAGTTTCTTTATATATATATATATATATATATATATAATATGTATATATATTGTTTATATATATATATATATATATATTATTTTTACTTCTTACTTTAGCTAAAGTATTAATCACATTTTTTGTTCACTGTTTCATGCATACCTTTCTCCAGTTATGACTCCTTTCCATCCCAACCATTGCAAGTTCTTCAATGTCTCATTTTCAAGTAAACTACTTTTGTAGTCATGTACATACACTCTTTCCAAATTATTTCTTCTCCTTCCCTGGCTCCAGCAATGTTTCCACCCTTCTAGGACCCACATCTCATTGGGCCTATCAATCTGTTGCTGCTATGCCTAGCTTCATGTTCTCATTTCCTCCTTTACATGACTTGGAATTTATAGTCCATTATTATTATTTTTCAGTCTCGATCACTTTTTTTGCCTCCTGGATGTTTATACCAATTCAGCTAAACTTCGCTCAAAGAAGTGCATGACAATACTGAGAAGACTCACGTCAAATTCATAACTACTAACTTTGAGTGGTCTCCGATGACTAGCAAGTGTTGTTGCAACATGATTTGATTCCATGTTCTCTCTCACTCTCCTGAATGGTTTTTTCATTCTTTTTCTTTTTTAAAGCCTCTGATACTTTCTCTCCTTCCATACACTCAGCTGATAGCTTGCTTTTTTCCTAACTTGCTGGAAAAACAGAAGCCACAAATGCATTTCCTGAAAAAGTACCTTATCACACTAATGTCCTACATAAATTTCCTTCTTTGTGGAAACACTTAAGCCAGCCCTTTCACATGTGTACAAAAACAGCTCCTCACACCTTTTCAACTACATTATTTTTTAAATCAATTTTCTTCTCTCTATCCTGTATTAAAGCTATGATACTCTACTGGATTATTCGATAAACATACAAAAAATGCTTCTTACATAAATAAACTGACACACAAAACCAAAACCTCTTTTGAACATATATTCCTCTTGCTACAACCATATTTCTTCTTCTCCTTTTTTAGAAAAAGAATCTTAAAGAATTTTCTCTGCTCAATATCTCCTATTATTCTGCTTAAATTTTCACATAAGCCACTCAACAGGCATCTGCTACACTTATTGAAAAACTCCCTATTAATGTTCCTGCTAACTTCTATATTGGTAAATCTAATGATCAAGTCTCAATTTTCCGTTGACTTAAGCTATCAAGGGCTTTTCACACAACTGACCTCTCTAACTTGCTTGAAATAAAGTAGGTGTGGCAGAAGGTACCCAGGTGAATTCTGTGCAATGGTCACATTGGCAGCATCAATATGTAGAATCAAACTTTTGTATCCCCAAGCAAACCCCTCTTATGAAAGGAACTTAGTGATATAATTAAACTATTTAGTAGAACCAGATATAATGTGATATCATTAGATTTATGAAAATTGAGAGAAGCTTGATAATATGAGGAACAAAAAAAAGGTATCTAGGGAAAATGAGCATGTAAGTCCTACAAGGCATATCAGAAGTTATGTTTCCCTCACCCATAATAAATATAGTGGTATACAAAAATCACCTCATAATCATTTAAATTACTCATTATCTATGTTTTTCCAAAGATTCTTTACCATCATAGATTATGTGGAGAAAAAAGGGTCTAGGTTCTACACTAGATATAACTTTAAGATAGACTAATGTGGTCTAAATATCAAGACAGACTTACAGTCTTAAGTTCTTTTTAGGCATATCATTGTAATATATAAATAAATATAAATATTGCTATATTTGTGTAAACACAACTCCTTTCCTCACACATGGTTAATAGGCACAATGGAATAGTATCTTGGAAACATTTCCTTATGTACATTCAGAAAAGAATTATAGAACTATTTATTTAATTTCTATGATTTTCAGATTCTATTTTTGTTTATAGACATATTTTAAATGTCAATAACTCCTCTAATATACATATTTCCACATCTCCATTATAATACATATTTGTATTTAATTCACAAAAACAAAATATGTCAATTCTACTTTTGTTTAAAACACCAAGTTAGCTAAATACCATTACAAGTTGAATACACACACACACTCAATGCCAAAAAAATGTATACACATTTTAAGAAAGGAAAACTGTATTAAAATAGTAATATTCAATATACACTGATAACAAAAGATGAATACAAGTCACATTTGACTTCTGCAATTACAAGAGGTGCTCAAAGTGGTTACCATCAGTGTCCAGACACTTCTGATTATGGCGAACTACTGCTTGAGCAACTTTGACCAAAATGTCCACATTATTTTGGCACCCCTGATATATACATATGTTTTACTTATTTACTTATAATTTATATTTTGCTTATATAAATTATAAATACATAATTTATACTTATTTCCAAATACGAAAACAATAGATTTGCCTTGCTATTGTTTTGAGCCATTTAAAATGTTGTGACTTTGGTTTATATAAAAAATCTTATTTATGTTTCATAAAAGGAGATTCTTTTAGGAAACTAAAGGTGTAAGGCACACTCTAAAGATGTTGAAACACATGCAAAGAATGCCCATTTGATTTTCAATAGCACAGATGTGAAATATTTTTTTCCCCTGAGTTATCATTTGGCTATGAAATATTTATGACAGAGGCAAGAATAAAAATGTGAAAGCTGCAAAGGATGGAAACTAAAGGTGTTGAAATAAACTTGATTGATTCTAAAACAGAAGAAGAACCAAATACAAACCGTATCACAAACTCTTGTCTTAGGGATAGAAATTCATTGGATTCCAAATGCTGTGATGTTCCCTGGCTATAATATTACTTTGCTTAAATAATATTAATGATCAGACATTAATATTCAAACCTTGATATAGTCTTTAAACTTATTTTGAGTTGATCAGAGAACTTCAGAAATAACAGTTAGTTCACACACACAAACACACAAAATAGCAACACTTATACACACACACACACACACACACACACACACACACACACTCTTAACTAACCTCCAGATTTGATTTATTTTGGATAGAACTTGTGATCTTTAGAGTATATGACCTTTTATGTCCCTTCCTTAAGTTTCCCTGACCCGTTAACTAAAGCAACCAGAGAAATATTTTTCTAGGTCAATGTAAAGAAAGTGTTCTTATAAAGCTGGACAGAGGTCAAATGAGCCCTTTGGGGAATTAGTAAGTTTTCGCACATGGAAAACATTAGTAAGTTTTCGCCCATGGAAAAGATGGATCTTTAGAGTATATGACCTTTTATGTCCCTTCCTTAAGTTTCCCTGACCCATTAACTAAAGCAACCAGAGAAATATTTTTCTAGGTCAATGTAAAGCAAGTGTTCTTATAAAGCTGGACAGAGGTCAAATGAGCCCTTTGGGGAATTAGTAAGTTTTCCCACATGGAAAACATTCTAGGGTAGCCCAAACTACCACTTAATTGAAAAATGTGGGAGAATTACAAGTGTATTAGATATAAATTACACATTTACAAAGTTCAGATGGGGAAAAATGCAACTTTGTATTTCTATAACTGAACTAGTTTAGATTGTTAGTTTTCTACTGACATTTGGGAGTATAATATTGCCCACTAATTGTAAACATAGTGCAGCATTTTCCTACCTTCTGTTCTACACTTCTGGTCAAAGGGAACCTAATGTATAGTGCTTCATGTGCTATCATGGTGTCCAGGTTCACTACGGTCCTTTGTACCCTACAGGACTTACAAACACACATAATCCTTTCTGATGTTTAGTTGTCAGGATACATTTATGCTGCCTTTGCATATCTAATGCTTTTGTTAACTCTTTTGCATTTCTGTTTCCACGTGTACTTAGCATTCGCTACATCAGCTTCTTTCCAAACAAAATGCCTCTCCAGATTGACTAGCTCATGGGTAGCTATGTTTTGCTGCAGTTGTTGTTTGTTTGTTTCTCTTAGGAGAGCAGGAACTATGCAGATGTATTATTGTACACCATTCAGGGATCCCAAGACTCTATGGGTCTGTTTTCAACCTCACATATCTAGTTGTTGTATTAGTTCACTGGATTGCTATTTAACTTGGCACCTCATGCACCTGTTTTCCAATTGCTCTGCAATCAAGCGAGATATTCAGATTTCTCTAAGAGGATTTCAGTCTCCCAGACTCTTCCTTCGAAAGCAGGAAGCATATTCCTTAGACATTCAGAAATCCCTAAGCCTATCCAGGTTTCCCATTTCCACCTTTCTCCAACATTTTAGGATTTGCTCTACTATAAGAATGGATCTTTGCTTTCTCTGGAACTCGATCCTATATTTAACTTTATTACTGTTTTCATCTTCTTTCAATTCTTAAGCTCTTGCAGACTTGGACCAGAAATTGGCCTTGTCACTTCTCTGTGTGATGGGCAAATTTTTTCTTACATTTTTTATGCATACCTCCTAGTGTATTTCAATGGTATACACTCAGTACCCTTACAGTGAGTGAAATAGTGGTCAACCTCTTTCCGTCTTTCAATTCTTTCAAAGAATAATTATTTCTCATCCAGTTTTTCTTCCCTTCTTAACTAAGAACATAGCACTGAGGTCCTATTTCTAGGATGCCGCATGGTATGGTATTCTTTTTATTTTAAACCTGCCATGGTACTACAAATACTTTTACTCCCAGAAGGTTTCTTTTCATGACTACTTTTGAAGTGATCAACTTTATCCACGGGAAGTCCCATGGAACATTTTTTTTTTTTTTTTTTTTTTTTGTCTAATGCATGTGAATTGAAGTCCCTTCAAAGTGACATTGATAAGATTAAATAATCTTTCTTAATGACTGAATGCGATTTGGTCTTCTTTCCAAATTTACTTCCATTAGTTCGTATTTATCAGTCATCTAATATAGGGCATCAGGAGGATTAGAAAAAGACTCTAGGGAGGATGGACCCATTGTTTTCCCAAAAATAAGACCTAACCGAAAAATAAACCCTAGCATAATTTTTCAGGATGACATCCCCTGAACATAAGCCCTAATGTGTCCTTTGGAGCAAACCTTAATATAAGATCGGTCTTATTTTGGGTCAAACACGGTGTGTGTGTGTGAGTGTGTGTGGATATATATATATATATATATATATATATATATATATATATATATATGAGAGAGAGAGAGAGAGAGAGAGAGAGAGTCTAACTTTTCTTTACTTGCTGCTCTCCCTCTGTCTTTCTAAGCCTTCTCAGCCTATTTAGCTTTGATATTGATAAATGGGTATAATTTTCTGAGATACCATTTTCTTGACATTGTTCATTTTACATCACACAAAGAGAAGGGTCATTGTACTTCATTTAAACGATGAGGAAAAATTTTTCCTTCAAGTGTTAGGACTCCTAGCTTGGCTAAGAATATTTACATCTTTTATTACAGTTGCAGAGGAGCTTTGGTTCTATCAGAAAATTCAATGCTATTAAATTTTCCACAATTTATCTCAAATCTATTATTTTATTTTACTTCTTTTAAAAATCATGGTTAGATTTTTATCAGAAAATAAAAGTCTTAATTTAGAAAAACAATACATATCAGTAATCTAGAGTAAGGGGAGGGCATAGCTATGACTGTACAATCATAGAAAAATCAACATTATCAGTTAGATGTTTATCCATTCAGAATACTTTGAACACAAATAGACAAAAAATAGGTGGTATCATACACTCATATTCTTCTGAAAAATGATTTTTTATTTAATAGAAATATGCAAACAGGAGATGTCATCAAAATGGCGGTGTGAGGTGAGCCTCTGTATATCTCCCCTAGAATTTACATCTAATCGAACATCTATAACTCCATAAAGGACTCCCTGCACAGCAGACATGCAAGACAAAGAGGCCCCCTACTGAATTCACCTAAAAGTGGGTGAATCACGCGAGAAAGGGAGGAGGGAAAGGAGATGTGGTGAGACAGAGCATGTGAGTGCAGGACTCAGATCTAGCTCATTGCTCTGAGCTCGTTGAATCCCGGAACTACTGCAGCTGCGGGAAAAAGAAGAACTCGGACTGCTAGGGCTCCATTTATGGCACAGAGAGCTGAGAGGACAGGATATAACATGGCTGAACCCAACATTCATGGCAGAGGCCTCAGAGAAAAGACTGAGAGAAAAAGGCTGAAAACAGTGGTTTAAACCCTCACTGCCGAGCAGATTACAGAAGCCTTAGGCACTGAGACTGGCTACCCCCTCCCTACCCTCCCAGAGCTCGCCCCGCCCCCAACTGCCCGGTGCTAGAAGCGGACAGTAGTGTGTCAGATCAAAAGAACAGAATATTTGCTGTTCTGAGAACTGTGGCCCCAGACAAAGATTCACAGCCCAACTAGTTCGGGCAAAGTGGAGGGAGCTATGGAACCAGAGCTGGCTGTGGTGGTGGGGGCTGCCATTGCTCTGGGAAATCTTACGCAACTCACCATGACCCTGGCCCCACCTATCTGGGTGGATGCCAGCAGGACTAAATAGAGCTGCGGAAACACACAGGCTCTGAATCGGGTATAGGAAGAACTTTGGAACTTTAAAAGCTCTCCGCATACCCACACAGACACTGTGCCCTGTGACCCAGGCAAACTATTAACAGAGGAGAAGCCTATCTCCCAAGAAATGCCCCCATTGTGTGAGAAGCTGGAATAGGGCAGAGAAAATATAGCACTACCGTGTGTGAGAGAGAAAAAAAGGCTGCAGTCGGAGAGAATATAAAACATTCTACCAACAAATACTGGAAAACAAACAAAGACCTCTTCCTATCAACCGGTTGCAGAAGCCACTCCTGTAGATGCCTATGAGGAGAAATAATAAATCTGTAAACGCCATGAAAAACCAAGGCAACAAAACAGCACAGAAAGAAAGTGAACCGTCTCCAGACAAGAAACTTAAAGATATGGAAATATGTGACTGAAATGACAGAGAATTCAAGATAGAAGTTCTGCAAAACTCAACGAGATGCAAGAAAGCACAGAAAGGCAGTTTAATGAACTCAGAAACACAATCAAAGAACAACATGAGCATTTTATGAAAGAAATTGAAATTTTAAAAAAGAACCAAATGGAATTTCTGGAGATTAAGAACTCAATAGGATAAATTAAGAATGAAATAACCATCTTAGGTAAAAGAGTTGACCAGATGAAGGAAAGAATCATTGACATTGAAGATAGGAACCTGGAAATTACACGGATGGAAGAAGAAAGAGACTTGAGACTTAAAAGAAATGAAAGAACTCTACAAGAACTTCCTGACTCCATCAGAAAGAGCAATATAAGAATAATAGGTATACCAGAAAGAGAAGAAAGAGAAAAGGGAACAGAGAATATATTCAAACAAATTGTTGATGAGAACTTCCCAAACTTGTGGACAGAACTGGATCCTCGAATCCAAGAAACAAATAGAACACCTAATTAACTCAATTCCAACAGGCCATCTCCAAGGCACATTGTATTGAAGCTGTCTAAAATCAACGATAAAGAAAGAATCCTCCAGGAAGCCAGGGAAAAGAAGACAGTAACCTACAAAGGAAAGCCCATTAGATTATCATTAGATATTTCAGCAGAAACTCTACAAGCAAGGAGGAAGTGAAACCATATATTCAAACTATTGAAAGAGAGAAATTATGAGACAAATATAATATATCCAGCAAAGATATCATTTAGATATGAAGGAGGAATAAAGACTTTTCAAGACATACAGAAGAGAAGAGAATTTTCTAATACACGACCTGCTCTACAAGAAATACTAATGGAGACTATTCGACCACCATCAACAGGGACAATTTGTGGCAACCGAAACATTAAAAGGGGGAGACTAAAGGCCTGAAACGGAATATGGGAATGGAGAAAGTAAGCATGCTGAAGAAAATGGAACACTCTAAATATCAAACTTTTTTGACATAAACTTAAGGGTAACCATTCAAAAAAAAAAAATCCAGAACCGAAATATATACTGTAAGAAAAGAAGAAACAGAGGGAAACATCATAGAATACCACCACTCGGAAATAATAGACAACAAAAAGGCAAAGAAACAATGGAGACACAACCTTACCACAAAACTAAAGACAGAATGACAGGAAATCCTCACATATCAATAATCTCCCTAAATGTAAAAGGACTGAACTCACCAATAAAAAAGCACAGAGTAGCAGATTGGACCAAAAAAACTAAACTCAATCATATGCTGTCTCTAAGAGACACAGATATAAGGACAAGCATAGACTCAAAGTGAAAGGGTGGAAATTGACACACCAAGCAAATGGTACCCAGAGAAAATCAGATGTAGCCCTACTGATATCAGATGAAACAAACTTCAGGGTGAAAAAGGTAACAAGAGACAAAGTTGGACATTTCATAATGGTAAAGGGGACTATACAACAAGAAGACATAACAGTCATCAATATTTATGCCCCCAATCAGGGAGCATCAAAATATACCAAGCAACTACTAACAGAACTAAATGGAGAAATTGACCAAAACACAATTATACTAGAGGATTTAAATACATCATTGACAGCTATGGATAGATCATCCAAACAGAAAATAAATAATGAAACAGCAGCCCTAAATGACACATTAGATAAAATGGACATAATTGACATATATAGAGCACTTCATCCTAAAACACCGGACTATACATTCTTTCTAGTGTACATGGAACATTCTCAAGGATAGACCACATATTGGGATATGAAATCAGCTTCAGCAAAGTTAAGAAGATTGAAATAATACCAAGCATATTCTCTGATCACAAGGCTTTGAAATTGGATATCAACTGCAAAAAAAAAAAGCAGGAAAAAACACAAATACATGGAGATTAAACAACATACTTTTAAAGAACGGCCAGGTCACAGAATTCAAGAAGAGATCAAAAGATACATAGAAACAAATGACAATTACAAAACATCCTACCACATTTTTTGGGATGCAGCGAAAGCTGTTTTAAGAGGGAAATGTATATCATTACAGGCCTATCTCAAGAAACAAGAAAAATCCCATAAATAATCTCAGGTTACACCTTAAAGCACTAGAAAAAGATGAACAATGAAGCCCAAGGTCAGCAGAAAAAAGGAAATAACAAAAATCAGAGCAGAACTAAATGTAATAGAGAACAAAAAGACAATATAAAAAATTAATGTGACAAAGAACTGGTTCTTTGAAAATATTAACAAAATTGACAAACCCTTGGCTAGACTAACAGGACAAAATGAGAGGAAACACTAATTAACAAAATCAGAACTGAAAAAGAGGAAGTTATCATGGATACCACAGAAATAGAAAGTATCATCCAAGAATACTATGAAGGACTATATGCCACCAAATTCAATAACCTAGAAGAAATGGACACGTTCTTAGAAACATATAGCCTTCCTAGGCTAAACCATAAGAACTGGAAAATCCAAGCAGACTGATGGCCAGTAACAAAAAAAAAAAGAATACAGAAAGTAACGAAATTGAATCAGTCATCCAAAACTTTCCCCAAAGCAAAAGTCCAGGACCAGATTGCTTCACTAGTGAATTCTAGCAAAACTTCAAAGAGGATCGAATACGAATCCTGCTCAAAGTCTTCCAAAAAATTTGAAGAAAAGACAGTACTCCCTAACTAATTTTATGAGACCAACATTACCCTGGTACCAAAACCTGGTAAGAATAGCACAAAAAACAAAACAAAACAACAAAAAAAAAACTACAGACCAATATCTCTGATGAATACAGATGCAAAAATCCTAAACAAAATTCTAGCAAATTGAATACAACAATGCATTAAAAAGATTATTCATCACAACCAAGTGCAGTTCATCCCCGGGGCACAAGGATGGTTCAACATCCACAAATCCATCAATGTGATACATCATATAAACAAAATAAAGGACAAAAATCATATGATTATATCACTTGATGCAGAAAAAACCATTTGACAATATACAACATCCATTTATGATTAAAACACTTAATAAAATAGGTATAGAAGGAAAATACCTTAACATAATAAAGGCCATATCTGACAAGCCCTCAGCTAATATCATAATTAATGGTCAAAAACTAAATCCTTTTGCTCTACGTTCAGGAACAGGACAGAGCTGTCCCCTATCATCTCTGCTTTTCAACATAGTGTTGGAAGTCCTAACCAGAGCAATCAGGCAAGAGAAAGAAATAAAAGGCATCCAAATTGGGAATGAAGAAGTTAAGTTGTCACTCTTTGCAGATGACATAGATGATATAGAAAACCCTAAAGACTCCACCAAAAAGCTATTAGAAAAAAATCAATGAATACAGTAAAGTTGCTGGCTACAAAATCAATGTACAAAAGTCCATTGCATTCCTATATACTAACAATGAAATCTCAGAAAAAGAAATACAAAAAACAATTCCTTCTGCAATTGCAGCAAAAAGAATAAAATACCTAGGAATAAACTTAACCAAGGAAGTGAAAGACATGTATGCTGAAAACTATAAGAAATTTTCAAAGCAAATTGAAGAAGACACAAAGAAATGGAAAGACATTCCATGCTAGTGGATTGGAAGAATCAACATAGTTCAAATGGCCATGTTATCTAAAGCAATATACACATTTAATGCAATCACCATCAAAATCCCAATGGCATTTTTTTAAAAAAGAAATAGAGTAAAAAATCATCAGATTTGTTTGCAACCACAAAAGACCCCGAATAGCCAAAGCAATCTTAAGATAAAAGAACAATACTGGAGGTATCACACTCCCTGACTTTAGCTTGTACTACAGGGCTACAATAATCAAAAAAGCATTGTATTGTCAGCAAAACAGACACATAGACAAATGGAATAGCATTGAGAATCTAGCAATAAAACCACATCAATATGGACAGATAATTTTTTTACAAAGAAGCACAAAATATACAATGGAGAAACGACAGCCTTTTCAATAAATGGTGCTAGGAGAATTGCATAGCCACGAGCAAAAGAATGAAACTGGACTGCTATCTGTCACCATGTACCAAAATTAATTCAAAATGGATCAAAGACTTAAGCATAAGACCTGACACAATAAACTGCATAGAAGAAAACATAGGTAGTAAACTTATGGACCTTGAGTTCAAAGAACATTTTATGAATTTGACTCCAATGGCAGGAGAAGTAAAAGCTAAAATAAATGAATGGGACTATATGAAACTTAAAATCTTCTGCACAGCAAAAGAAACAATACACAAAATCAAGAGCCAACCAACTGAATGGCAGAAGATTTTTGCAAACAGTCCCTCTGATAAGGGGCTAACATCCAAAATATACAAGGAACTGATGAAGTTCAACAATAAAAAAACAAACAACCCAATTGAAAAATGGGCAGATGACCTGAATAGACATTTCTCTAAAGTGGATATACAAATGGCAAATAGACATATGAAAAAATGCTCAACATCACTAATCATCAGAGAAATGCAAATAAAAACCACAATGAGATATCACCTCACCCCATTCAGAATGGCTATCATTAACAAGACAAATATTAACAAGTGTTGGAGAGGCTGTGGAAAAAAAAAGAACCCTCATACACTGTTGTTTGGAATGCAGACTGGTGCAGCCCCGAAGGCAGTTTGGAGGTTCCTCAAAAAATACAAATGGAATTACCATATGACCCAGCCACCCCTCTCCTGAAATGTCCTGAAAACATTTATACATAAAGACACGTGTGCTCCAATGCTCATTGCAGCTTTGTTTACGGTGGCCAAAGCATGGAAACAATCAAAATGTCCTTCAATAGATGAATGGATAAAGAAGTTGTGGTATATATACACAATGGAATACTATTCGGCGGTAAGAAAAGATGATATAGGAACATTTGTGACAACATGGATGGATCTTGAGAGTATAATGCTAAGTGAAATAAATCAGACAGAAAAAGCAGAGAACCCTATGATTTCGCTGATATGTGGTATATAAAACAAAAACAACAAAAGAACAAGACAGACAAATGAGAAACAAAAAATCATAGACACAGACAGTAGTTTATTGGTTACCAGAGGTTAAGTGTGGCGGAGGGTGGGAGATGAGATTAAGGGGGATCAAATATATGGTGATAGAAGGAGAACTGACTCTGGGTGGTGAACACACAATGGGTTTTATAGATGATGTAATACAGAATTGTATTACTGAAATCTATGTAATTTTACTAACAATTGTCACCCCAATAGATAAATAAAAGAAAAAAAAAGAAATATGCAAACAGCGTTCTATCTTAATAAGTTTATATTTTTATGTGTCATAAAACACAACAATACCAAAGTTATGAACAATTATTATAATAGAGATAGAAAAAGAAAACTGTTTTTCATTAATATATGATTGTTGTGATTTGTAAGAAAAATAGTCATGTGGTACACATTCTTAAAAATAATTTAATTTATGCAATATAATTTTTCTATAAAACCGAAATGTCTTTATGTTCTATTTTATCTTTCATAAAATGTAATAAATACTGGAAACAGAACTGGTCCTCCTTGACAACACAGTTCACATTAGTAACGCTCAGGTAAAAAAATTATTTCCCTTTTAGAAAGGGTAAATTTGAAAACCTGAAGATACGGAAACAAAAAGAAGCCTATAGTAAACATAGATAATCAGGATTTGGAATAGTGGTGATAACTCAATAGAGAAATATAAATCTTTAAGTGCTCTAATATTTCAAGAATATTAGATGATTGTGACTTTTCATGGAAACTATCTACAAAGAGTCAAATCTCCAAACAAATTGAGCCAAAAACATAGTTTCTTCTCTCATTTTAGTAGAGGAGCATTAGAGAAAATTATAGGAGTCTCACATTAGGTTAATGAAGTGAAGTTTTATTGAGTCTAGCTATGACTTTCACTTTGGCAAGGTTAAAGAACCGGGATAGAGTGGTCAGTACCCAACATTCTGCCCATCAATAGAGACATTGTGAGAAATAAAAGTAGTCAGAAGGAATTCTTCAGGTGCCCTCAGACAGCTTCACCTAGAGTGAATCCCATTATTTCTGAAGATTAAAATGTAAATTGTTAAACCAATTTCAATAAATATCAGCTATTAATATTCAGTTTCCCAATTATAAGTCAGTGGATTTAGTATTTTTTTGTGTTTCTATTTTAATTTTCTTCTATTATACTTACTGTAATATTCTTCAATTTTTTTCACCCATGAGATTCACTTGACTGACCACTAAACTGACTATACAAACATACTATGCTAAGACCATTGTTTACATCCAATATAAAACATTACTTTTCTTCTACTGTACAACATCCTGAACATCTTGTGATAAGCCTCTAAAACTATGTAGCCTTTGTAATATGAAAGTTTTCCAAATAAGAATGGAACACCTTTCTATTTAGTGCTTCATGACCCATGAAGTAAATATGCTACTGGGTTAAATACCATTGCTTGAATATTCTTTCATGTGTGTATTGGGTTACTCAAAACATACCAAAGCAGACAGGAAGTGGAAAGAAGCCTATCCTTAAATTCCCTGCAACCTGAAGGCAGCATATGTCTGACTTTTACAGTGCAAACACATTCATTGGTTGGGAGACCTACTCTATCTAGACTACTTTTAAAGCTAAAGAAAGCTGACTGCTCTTAAATCATACTGAACAGACAAAAACAAACAAACAAAGTATGAAGAATTATTGTAAATGAAAGACAAATAAAAGAGATAATCAATAAAACAGAATTTGTCTGATTTTGTATTTGTCAAATTTCCATTCCTTTATTATTCTATTCCCTTCTCTATGGTGACTACAGGAAAGATCAGTGAAAATTTACTACTAGTAAAACACCACTGTGATAATAGTGGTTGCTATATCTTCTTTGAAATGGCAGTTTTTCCAAAGGCAGAATTTTCCTTAATTACTGACAGAAGGGGCTTCAACAGGCAGTGTAGATTTAGCTGCATATGAGGCAATAAGATGAGCCGTTGTGACTTGAAAGGTAAAATAGTAAAGACTAAATACTAGCAATAAATTCAAAAGACAACTATAATAATATTGATGCTGTATGTTCCTTATAACTTGCACATTTAAGAAATGTAGCAGAAAGTCACAAATAATAACCACACATTTAATATATACAAGTTTGTTGTTACCAATATGTTTTATTGAAAATACACAAAACAATTATATAGGCTTCGACATAGCAAAAGCATGTGGAGACATCAGCTAAGCCAAATATTCCCAGTTATGGATACACTATTAAGGCCCTGCTGAAACAAATCTGAATTTAATTTAAACTCCACAGGAAAGGGTGCTCTTTATTCTTCAACTGCTGTTTTTGCCTCAACACCAAGGAGTGCGCCTTTTAATCAGCCACCTGCTCTTCTGCAAAACGGTCTTAACTGAAATGGATATTTTGTCTTTTTATTTTTATGTTTTTTAATAATCAAGTTCGTGATCCAGAACTGCTGGCAGAAATATCACTGAGAAAGAAAAAGAGTAAAGTCTTCTTAATTTTTTGAATCGGCTGAAGCAAGATAGGAAGATGTGTGAGTAAAATTCATTACTTCACACTTTATGTGTTGATGGTGAGCAGGAGAGTCCAATGTCATTGCTATTTCAGCCTGTGTTAAGTACTTTAAATGAGTTAATACAATTTCAAGTGGAATACTCTCTCTTTTCATTATTTTTTACTCTGCATTACACAAACCATTTTTGAAGCAGATTGTAAATCACAGTTTCTTGTTAAACATTATTTTTGTTTCTTAATTTCAGAAAATTCTATACCATTTCTTGAGTTAGGATAAACCAAGAATACTGCTATGGTTGCTATAGCAGCTATGGGCTCAATCAAGGTAATATTTAAATAATTGCTTCAACAATATTGCCTTTGGTTATACTTTATTTATATATTCTAATTATTAAATCATTTCAGTTGACAAAAAGTTGGGGAATTAGGACCAACTCTATTATACTGATAAACATTTTGAATCAGGACTCCATTCTGGTTCTATTACTTACAAGTTGTTCTCTTTATATTAATCCAGAATCCCCTTTATTTAGTTTTCAAATTGAAATGCTATAATATATTTTTTTAATTAAAATTTATTGAGGTGACAATGGTTAGTAAAATTACATAGGTTTCAAGTGTACAATTCTGTAATACATCATCTATATATCACATTGTATGTTCACCACCCAAAGTCAGTTATCCTTCCATCACCATATATTTGACTCACTTTACCCTCTTCTAGTATCATCCCCTGTCCCCCGTACCCTCTCATAACTACTAAGTTGTTGTCTGTGTCCATAAGTTTTTGTTTCTTTTTTTGTCTTGTTCCTCTGTTGCTTTCAGTTTTATATCCTACATATGAATGAAGTCATGTGGTTCTCAACTTTTTCTGTCTGACTAGTTTCGCTTATCATAGTAATCGCAAGATCCATATTTTAAGCATGAATATTACATCCTGAAATGTTATGAGTTGTACTTTCCCCAGATATATTTTCAAATTGCCTTCGTAACTACCTTTTTCTGTATATTTGACATTCCATAGATATTTTTGTACTAGTAAACGCTCAGTATATTTTTTGAATGAATTAAATCTTATTCTTACTAAGGCCTTTGGGAGAATACAAAGTTGAAAAAAATTAACCTCACCTCTTAATAACATTTTAGTATAAAACTGAAGATAATTAAAAGAAGTATAATTTAAGAACTTGATTATGTTCTGCTGTCTTTTCAATTGGATTGAGCAAAATGTGTACGTAGAAATAGATTATTAGGATTACAGCTCAGTGAACATTCTTGTAGATTGGGAAAATTTAAATGTCAAAAATGAAAAATTTAGCTTTAGGTGAACAAAGAAGACTAGAATTATTTGAATAGATGAGTGTCACGGTCAATCTTCAAAATTTCTAGAGTACACAACAGAGCAGCCAGTAGCCAGTGATTAAGCTACTGCATCACTAGAAAAGAAGCAATAATTATCTCCCTACAGATCATGACTGTAGGAAGGGGAAGAAGTTAACACACACACATAAACACACCAAAATAAAAGGGAGAGTTTAAAAATATGTCTGGAGGTGATATAAGAATTAAGGTAAAAAAGTAAAGAAAAAATAAAGTGGGTAGACAAATGAATAAATTGGTATTTGAAATCGGTCTTCATAAGAAGAAGATTGTAGGCATAATAAGTAAATAAAAAATAAATAACAATAAATAGAATATATAACATTCTGAAACAAGTTCAATTTAGAATGTCAAGAAGCATCAGGGAGGGGAATGATTAAGAGATAAAGCTAACATCACTTTGAGAAAAGAGTGGTACTACGGTTAAAAATGGGTTTTGGAACTTTTTTGGAGGGAAGCTAATTCAGCATTGAGAATATCAATTGGCAATGCCAGAGATTTCCAAGGAGATTTTCATAAGGTTGTTTGAAATGTCAAACAAGAACACAAATACACTGATAAGTGATTAATTTAACAAAGGTTAAAATGAAAGTTTGGGGCACCAATGTGATTATAAAGAAAGGATTCAATGATCAAAGCAGAAAAGTCAAAGTAAGAAAACCTTACTCATTAAATAACCTCAATATTAATGGCCAATCTCCAGCCCCATTCTTGGGTCTTGATTTAATTTGTATGGCATGGGTAATGGATATTCACTTTGAAACATCCTCCAGTGCTTCTAGTGTAATGTAGGGTTAAGAAGCAATGTAGTCCATGGTATACTTATTTTAATTTATTTAACTATTAAAACATAAGGGCCATTCTAAGACATTCTAAATAGGAAATTAGTAATTTTATTCCTCTATGAAAGCACCTGTCAGGTTTGTGAGGTTTGTGTGTGTGTGTGTGTGTGTGTGTGTTTAAAGAAGGTGCAGCTCACAGTGGCCCTTGCAAGGATTGAACCGGCTACCTTGGTGCAACTATACTAGCACCATGCTTTAACCAATTGAGCTAACTGGCCACCCCTTAATGTAGATTTATAGCTGACTCTTATAACCAAAAAAATTGTAACGTTATAAATGCCAAAATGTTCTCTAAATTTATAATTTTCATAAGATAATTGAGATTCATAGACTATCCATAATCTTAACTAGCAATTATGGCCATCTCACTATGAGCCAGGGGGCTGTTCTGAGCACTTTGTACACATCAATTAATGTAAAACACTCAAGGTAACACATACATTCTGTGGCAGATCTAGAATTCCTTTCTAGGCTGTCCAATTCCAGAACTCAGTTACACAACTTTATCATAGCCCTGTGAGTCTCCTGAACCCTTTGCCAATTTTCTTTCTTCTGCATGGTGCTGTTTCTTCCTTGATGTAGAAATTCTGGAGGTAATATGTAAATATATGTACAAAAGAACACTCCAGATAAAAACTTATCAGATAAAAAAATGAGTTGTTATTTGACTTTGTTCCTTATAGAAAGGGAGTCATAGTCAAACATTTTTAATATAATATTTTCACCTTGACAAGTATCATGATGGATTGTCAATGAACACATTTACAGTTAGAAATAATGGATTCACTAAAATTAGAAAATGCAGTTTTTATTTATTATATGTCACAATTAAACTATCTGCCAATAATTTTATGCTTCTTTTGGTCTTAATCATTCAATTTAAGAGCACAGTTGGCAACAAGCTCAGCATTTTTGCAAAAATTATTTTGACTGGAACAGCAGCAACTGACAATAGGTATACAATTATATGAAGATATAATGATTCAATTTTTTGTGATAATCAATGCAAGCTGCATCAAATCAGCCTTGTAAAATATTATTACAGCCTAGGGATTTCAAGGACAACATAGTTTTAGTAATTTTTTTTGTTTTAATTTATGACTCGTATGGGTCTATAATAACTAAATATGACTTTAAAATATAACCAGAACTTAACCAATTGTTTGGGAGCTTTGTAGAAAATTTTTCACATAAGTAGAAAGGGATTCATTGTAGAATATGTGCTTTGTAACAGCTTTTAAATTATTAAATTGCTAGGTTTCTTTCGGTTTTGTTGTTTTTCCACCAAGAAGACCATCAGAATATGATGAACATATCCATCAAAGTTTGATTTTGATTCCTTAGTAGGACTACATGTATAATAAATCTAGGCAAATAGTAATTGCCCAGTGAACTAATGTTAAATAAGTCATTTGCTTTCTTCAATGCACTAACTAGTAAGTTGGTTTTGTAATGGACATTGGTTGTTTTTTCATTGGCTGTCAGGTAGCAAATATATATATATATTTTTCTTCTGTTGGGAAAAGTTCCCACAATAGAAATTGCCAAGTATTGCCTCAAACTTTTTTTTTTAATTAAATTTATTGTGTGACATTGGCTAATAAAATTATATGTCGATTGTACAATTCTATAATATATTATTTACATATTGCATTGTGTGTACACCACGCAGAATCAGTTCTCCTTCCATCACCATATATTTGACCCCCTTTATCCTCTTCTACCATTTCCTCCTTTCCACTTACCTTTTGGTAACCACTAAACTGTTGTATGTATCTATGAGCTTTTGCTTGCTTACTTGTCTGGTTTATATGTTGGTTTCAGTTTTATATCACACATATGAGTGAAATTATACTGTCCTTGACTTTTTCTGTCTCACTATTTTTCTTAGCATGATAATCTCAAGATCCATGCATGTTGTTTGGCAGAGTAATATTCCATTGTATATATGTACCACATCTTCTTTATGCAATCATCTGTAAAAGGATACTTCAGTTATATCCACATCTTGGCCACTGTGAATAATGCTGCAGTGAACATAGGAGTACATACATCTTTATGACTAAATGTTTTCAGATTTTTTTAGGTACATACCCAGAAGGGGGATTGCTCGGTCATATAGTAATTTTATTCTTAATTTTTTGAGGAACCTCCATACTGTGTTCCATAGTGGCTATACCAATTTACATTCCCACCAGCAGTGAATGAGTGTTCCTTTTTTTTCCACAACCTCTCCAACAATTGTCATCACTGTCTTGTTGAAAATAGCCATTCTAATATGTGTGAGGTAGTATCTCATTGTGGTTTTGATTTGCATTTCCCTAATATCTAGTGAAGTTAATATATATATATATATATATATATATATATATATATATATATATATATATATATATTGTTGTCCATTTGTATGTCTTTTTGGGAGAAGTGTCTGTTCAGGTCCTGTACCCATTTTTAAATTGGATTATTTGATTTTTATTGTTGTTGTTGAGTTGTATGAGTTCTTTATATAAATTAGATGTTAGCCCCTTATCGGCCTCTAATTCTTATAGAAACTAGAGTATCTAAATATACATGTTTATTCTTCTTACATGGAAGTAAGAGCCTAATATCAAATTCTTCTTTACTGAGCTAAAACTACATAATTGTCATGATATAATTAATAAAACTGCCTTTCCTTTTGGGGGGAAAAGAACTAACAGGTTGTGATTATGGCCTATTATATGAAAGTAAATCACATCAGGATCTCGGTGTGACTTATCCAAAAGACAATTTACAAATAATGCAATAAGCCCACTTTGTAAATGAATTATAAACATATTTCTCTCTAGAAATAATTTTTGCCACTTGTAGCTAAGCACCATGACTAAGTATTATTTTAAAAGCACAAAAATACAATTTTAGTAATTTATTATAACAAAAGATAAATATATGCAATATTGAAAATTTATTTCTGACCCAAAATAGTTTAAAGCAAATATGCCTTTGCCATAGCAGATTTCAGGGAAAAAACACAGAAGAAAAACCCACCTAATATTAAATCATAATTTTCAAAAAATGCTGACAAAATGGATTACAGAAATAAAAGGTGTCAGCTGTAATTCTCTGAAAGTTTATTTTATCATTAGAATCTTAATCAGAAAACATTTGTTATTTATTTAAATTTTGTTTTCAATTACAGTTGACATACAAGAGTATATTAGCCTCACGTGTACAGCATAGTGATTAGACATTTATGTTACTTATGAAGTGATCACCTCAATCAATCTAGTACCCATGTCACACCATACATAGTTATTACAATATTATTGATTATATTTTACATTCCCTATGCTATACTTAACATAAGAGACATAAGGGCCTATTATATTTCTCAATATCAATTGTGACTTCTTAAATTATTTCATATTTGTAACGAGTATTATATAAATGATAATATTGTTATATATTTACAATCATACTTGTATATTCACTCATGTATACTCACATACACATACATAAAACTAGTTTTGGTTTGTTAGAGTTCTTTTTTTTCCCCCATAGGTGGCTTAACGCATACAAAATATTTCCTTTTTTTCTATGTAAGTTTATAGAGTTTCACATATTTTTAAAATTACTGCCTTGTATTTACTAGTATGGATGTAAAATAATAATTCCATATTGATAGGCATTGAGGTTACATCCAAGTTTTAACTTTATGAACAATTTTGCAAAGAACACCTTTTTACTAAGTTTGTTTTTCACATTCACACGTCTGTCCTATTCTCCAGTATTATCCCCAACACCTACCATAATGACAAATAGATAATAAGTAAAACATAGTTTAAATTATCAAAATATTTGGAGTGATCATAAGTGTTAACAGTACACTGAATTTTTGTTTTAATGTGACACAAGCTTTAGGAAAATTATCCGCCAGCAGTCAATAATACCATCCAGGATGCTACAGAGTTTCTGGTGGAAAAACATTTTTCAATACTGAATGCTGGAAGTGATTTTCTTTTTGACAACAAAGTGATAGAAATGGATACTACATAATCATGATATTGAACCTCACTTGAGGTCTTGGAACACAGGTTTTTTTTTTGAAATATAGCAAAACAATTATTTTGGAAAATTTTATGTGTAGAGTCTCCTAGCCTTGAGAAAAGTCAGGGTCACTTTTGATATTGTCTAAATGGATTCAGAGATGCAGTTTTGATAACGAAAAGTCATGATTTAAATATTGATCTTATGAAAAGACGTAGGTAGGAAACTAGGGATATTTAAGATAAATTTAATGCAGATTCTAATAGATGGAAAAATAAAATAAGCATTCTGACAACATTTCGTAAGTTTTTATTTCCTAGGTTTTCTAGATTGTGCCCTAAAATATTTGGTTCAAGCATTTTGACAGAGAAACGTAAAATAATTGTCAACTACTGTTGGCTTGCTTGCATGACACAACTTGTACTAGGTTAAGACAATTTGGGACAAGCACTCCTGGTCTATAAGTGGAAGAAATCCTGGCAGATACTCCAGAGGCTGATGTGAGTAATAAACAATGTGGATGGACCATATAGCTCTTCAAGTTGAAAAAATAAATAAAAAAATAAATCAAAGATTGGTGCTCATTCACATATAATCATCCCAAACTATGTCTTTTTTTTTTTTAGTTTTTTTTTTTTTATTAGTTTCAGGTGTACAAGACAAGGTAATACTTAGACATTCATCATTTATATCCCTCACACTGTGAACCCCCTCCCCCCATCCATTATCCCTCCGACCTCACACCCAGCCATCACATTATATATATAAAATTATAGTTGGCATTCATTAATGTTTAGCTTCTGGTGTACTATGTCTTTTGTTATAAATTAAATTTAGTATGTCAGTTCCATCCATCTCACACCCTCTTTTGCCAGAAGGTTGTCATTTTCTGGTTTATTTTTTGTCTTAAAGGATTTCCTTTCTTAGCCATTTTAGGCTTATTTCAATGGATTAGTAGGTGGTTGTGGGATAGAGGAAATCAGAATTTAGTTTGGGAGGTCAATTGTGAATTCTAGTTTTGGTTTGTCCATTACAGTTTTCTCAAGTTTCCATGAGATGACCTTGGTTTTAAGCTGAGTTTCAAAACGTCTTTGACTATAACAGCAACAACAGAGGAATCAGTAAATCCAACCCCCTTAAATATCCAAGTTTAAGGTATAATTAGCAATACTTTTGGTATTTTGTTGTGTTGTAACTTCAGTATGAGAAAAAGCGTTTTAAATTAGATAAATTCCAACCCAGAGAAGAAATCACTTTGATAAAATAACACTCTTATTTATTTTCTTAGATTCATTTACAGGTTGTTCATATAGTAGTTTGCTATACTGCCATTACATGATACCACAGGCTGGGTAGCTTAAACAACAGAAATTTATTATCTCACAGTAATGGACTCTCAAAGTCCAGTATCAAGGCGTTAGCGGGCAGCTAGATTTCTGATGAGATATCTCCTCTTTGCTTATAGACAGAGGTCTTCTTACTGTGTTCTCGCATTGCCCTTTTTCCTGTGTGAATGGAGAAAGAGAGCTCTCTCGTGTCTTTTCCTCATTTTATAAGGGCACTTGTCCTAAGGGATTAGGGTTTGCCTGATTTAATTTTAGGGTCCACCTTATTTAATTTTAAGTCCTCCTTGAAGACCCTATCTCCAAATATAGTCACATTAGAGGTTAGAGCTTGAACATATTTTGAGGAAACACAATTCAGTCAATAACAGAGGTGATACAAAAAATATTTTACAATTGATAGATTATGACAACACCATTTAGAATGAAGGACAAAAGTGACCACAATAGATCATAAAATCTTTACAACTGATAAAAATTGATTTCTATTCTAAATAAAATTAGCTTATTTGCTGTTTTGGACTCATGAAGCCATAGATTAAGTCTGTTTAATAGCATTAAAATTGTACTCACATTAACTCATCAAATGTAATATTTACTTCCACAAACTTAAAAGTTATCAATCTAATACATTAAAAATTCTGTACATCACAATAGTAATACTTGCAATACTTCTCAGCTGGAAGCTGCTATAACCTAAAAGAAAAACAAACAAACAAACAAACAACAAAAAAACAACAACACTGTATCAATGTGCTTTAAATGAAATGCATTCTTTAAGAAAGTCCTAATTTGTTCTCTTTAGTTGAATGTCCAAATTTCCAATTAAAAAGTAACCTTGTCCTATTCTGGATATAGCTGAAACTATTACTGTCTCTTAGAATAAGCTTTATAATTTTCCTTTCTTTGGGTTAATTTGATTTTTTCATCTTACTTAATACATTTTACATTTAAGTTTTCAACAAAATGTGCTAGCATTTATTTGCAAGGTTAAGAAAAGTCTCATACTTAAGAAAATACAAAAGTATTTATGCAAATGTTTAAATATCTTCTTACTTTTTAAATATAGTAATGTTTCAGTTGAGAGTCTAATATTATGTCTCAACCAATCACATTACATTTCCCATGAACCCTACCTAATTTGTAATGCTTTCCTATTAGGAGATTTTAATAATAGCACAAATCCTATCTTCATAGTGATGATACTGGTCTTTTAAGTACTTCTTTAAAACTTAAGCTTATAAAAGTTTATTTTCCAAAAGTAATTCACCATTCAAATGATTTTTAAATATCTGTCTAATTCAAATCAGACTGCTGAAGGAGAGAATTAAAGCTATGTATTACATGTGTCAAAGAGAGTAATTATCTGACATTGAACCACTAACATAGGCCACTAAACTTGAGAAATTCTGGTTAGAAGCAGTGTCTCTACAGGTAGTTCATCTGGATTTTAATTATTGTTCTTGCAATTATTAGCTGTGTATGCTGGGAAGTATTGTATCCTCTTTCATAAAAGAACTTGCTATATGGACAGAGAACATCTGTTTGGGACACTACTGTGACAGGATGTGTCACTCTTTTGTGACAATGATGAAGCCAACAACAAACAAAAGTCTTGACCAAAACCTCCCTTTTATGTTCAACTGACGAACACTAAATCTCATGACCACCCCCAGTGGCAAGAGGTGAAATGAGCATGCTGCATTTTAATCTATCTAATCATGTGTTGAACAGTTGCCATGTATCAGACACTACATTATATGGATGAAAATGTAATTTCTGTTAGTCCACATAATAGCCAAGAATGGCTCCCATCCTGGCTTCACATTGCCCCTATAAATCATTGAAATACAAAGACTGTCATCATTTTGTAATCTGAAACTTAGTCTGAAGTTTCTACTTATAAATGTTCCACACAACTTTGCCAATCAGGTCCTTATTTTCAGTGTAAAACCATGGTCACTATTTGAGATTATGGCTTAGTATTCTTCTACATTTCAGATTACTGTATTTATAATTAAAAACCTCATATTTTTATGATGTTTAACAAATTCCAGTTATCATTAGTATCTTGATGGATCAAATTTTAAAGTAATTAACCATAGTTTAAAAGTGATATCATGATAGTCTTAATGTAAATATATGTTACAATTTCCAAAAGGAGAAAATAATTTCATAACCCAGAGATTTCTTACTATAAAAAAATGATTGCCATTACCTAGATATCAGTTAAAATGAACAAAATATGTGTGGAGTCAATAATTAATTTAATATATTATATATATTATATATAATTATATATAAATATAATAAATATATAATTATATATATAATTATATATACTAATTATTATATACATAATATAATTATATATATATATATATATTTATTTATATAATATATCATGATATCACTTTTAAACTAGGGTTAATTACTTTAAAGTTTGATCCATCAAGATACTAATGATAACTGGAATTTGTTAAACATCATAAAAATAAAAGGTTTTTAATTATAAATACAGTAATCTGAAATGTAGAAGAATACTGAGCCATAATCTCAAATAGTGACCATGGTTTTACACTAAAAATAAGGACATGATTGGCAAAGTTGTGTGGAACATTTGTAAGTAGAAACTTCAGACTAAGTTTCAGATTACAAAATGATGACAGTCTTTGTATTTCAATGATTTATAGGGGCAATGTGAAACCAGGATGGGAGCCATTCTTGGCTATTATGTGGACTAAGAGAAATTACATTTTCGTCCATATGATTATATATATATATATATATATATATATATATATATATATATATATATATATATATATATGTATATATATATGTATATGTATATATCATAGGGAAAAAGGTCCATTATTTAAATTTTTATGTTATAATATATAATGTACAAGTTTATGTCTAAATATTAACACTAGTGTTTTCAAGTATTTAGAATACTCCATGGGTCTTACTCTTCTATTTTGTCAGATAAAGACTTGTTTTATTGAATGATCTTTGAAATTTCCTAGGCCATATGTACAGACAAGATATGTGGAGCTTTATTTTTTAGTCTCTTCCTCCTTGGGCAGCGTCTTGATTTCTTTTGTCTTGGCCTAGAGCTACTGCTCAAGGGTCTGGTATGCTTCCTCGGTCTTAGGCCTGTGGGCCTCAGCCTGGTCAGCCAGGAGCTTCTATGAGCCATGTCTGCCTTTGGTTTGTGGATGTGTTCCATGAGAACCATTTCAATACATTTCTCTGTGCTTTCAGCTACAGGCTATGAAACATGTGGCAGTCAATCTTCTTAGATTCACTGTATCTCCTGAGTGGCTGGAGCAAAATTCTCATCATCCTCTCCAGGTTAACTTCTCAGGCTTTCCAGCATTGACAGTACCCTTTTGCTTGCTTATATCCGTGTACTTGCCCTTCCATTTGGACAAGGTGCTTTTTGGGCATTAAGTCCAGGAATGGACAGTCACAGGCTTCTGGAAGAGCTTCCCATTTTTGATCAGCTTTTGGATCTGCTGATGGGAGCTGATATTTATGGTTTCATTAGTCTATTGGAGTCCAACCAGACCTCCTTTTTTTCCACAGTGGATGACACTGGAGGTGAGCCTCTTCTGAAGTCTGAGTATATTCATGGCTATGATCACAGAAGTGAAAGGAAAGAATGCACTCCATCCTATTCTTCAATAAGCGTTGCTCTACACATCATTTAGAACAGTATTATGTGATGTGCAGATAGACAACCTATAACTGGATCTGGTTTTTGGTTTACATTTTTTTTCATCTATTAGCTGCGATGGTACTGATTGACAAGTCCTTTTTCCCAGTGATAATGATGCTAAGCAACTTTTATGTACCTGTCGGTCATTTATCTTTTTTGCAAAAATGTCTTTTTCTTCGTCTATTTTTAAATAAGATGTTTGTTGTTGTCATTGTTTTTGCAATTGAGATGTATGAGTTCCTTATACATGATACATATTAACGCCTTATCAGATATGTGGTTTACAACTATTTTTCCCCATTTTGTATGTTGCCTTGTACTTTTGTTTCCTTTGCTGTGAGGAATTTTTTAGTGAAACTTTAAATGACTTCATAAAATTAAAATCAAGTATATTCATTCAATTTGTTAAATTAAAATCTGTATTATTTCTTCTACTTTTTAAAGATTAGGATGATATATAAGAGGGAAAGAACTAAACATGCCCTATTATAAGTAAATTCAATAGAAATTAAGATTTCTGGGTCTATGTAATTATAGAACAGTATTTTATTCCTGGTAGGTAATATCATCTCTGAAATACATTTTAAAAAGAAGGTTTAGAATAATACATTTTAGTAACAATAGACTGATGATGGAGAATTTAAGTGATGAAAAGTATTATTAGGAAGACATTTTTTTAAAATGAATTATCTTACAAACATACTGGATTTAAATATATACAATGAGAAAAATCAAGTCACTTGTGCTTAAAGTTAAAACTTTCTATGGGTTGTTGTATATGAGCTCAAATGTAAAGCCGGAAATACTCATTTTGAATAACCATTTCTGATGATTTATTTTTACATCTATATGGTGATTATTCTACTAATGTTCTTAGGTCATTTGAGAAATTTTGGTTGGATATCATTATTTTGCTTCTCTTAGTATTACCTGTGAGGCAGACATATACGTGTCAGGTTTATATCTCTAAAGTGCTTTTATGAAATGGCTCAAAAATAGTTTTGCAGATTTTTTCACTATTTTTAAGGTGTAAAATATTAACATGTTTGTAGTATTAAATATGCCCAAATGACTGAAAATCCTATGTATAATTTTCATTAAGCATAGAACTCTGAGACTCTATTATGTTTCTAAACACTATTTTTAAAAATAATAATTTGTTTCATAAAACCTGCATTACATAATAACATGTTAAATATAAACATCAGTTTTTACTCTAATGATGTAGTAACAACATGAAAATGATCATTTTAACCATTGTTAAGTATACAATTCAGTGATATTAAGTATAGTCACAGTGTGGTATAACCATCACCACTATCTATTTCCAAAACTTTTTCATCACCAGAAACAAACTCTGTAAGCATGAAGAAATAATATTCTATATTCCTTCCTCCCAGCCTCTGGTAACCTCTATTCTACCTTCTGTGGCTATGCATTTCTCTATTCTAGATACCTCATATAAGTGGAATCATACAATATTTGTCCTTTGTGTCTGGCTTATTCACTTAGCATAATATTTTAAAGGTTCATCCATGTTGTAACATGTATCAGAATGTTATTCCTTGCTTACACTAAAGAATATTCCATAATATGAATACACTATGATTGTTTATATATTTATCTGTTGATGGACAATTGGTTTGTTTCTACCTTCTGCATTTTATGAAGAATGCTGCTATGAATATTGATATACAAGTATCAATTTCATCTCTCTTTTCAATTATTTGGGGTATATACATAGGAGAGGAATTAATAGGTCATGTAATAAGTCTAAAATTAACTTTTTGAAGAACTGGCAAACTGTTTTCACAGCTGCTGCAATATTTACTTTCCCATTAGCAATGCTTGAAGTTTCTAATTTCTGCAAATCCTTGCCAACACTTGTTATCCTCACAACCTCTTTTTCTTGTAACAGCCATTGTAGTGAAGGTTAAGTGTTACCTCATTGTAATTTTGATTTGTATTTCCCTAATGACTAATTATGTTGAACATCTTTTCATGTTCTTATCAGCAACTTGTATTCTACTTTGAAAATATATTATCTTCAGATCATTTGCCAATTTTTTAATTGGGCTGTTTGTTTTGTTGTTGTTACTGTTGTTGTTTAGTTTAAGGAGTTCTTCATATATTCTGGCAATTAATCCTTGATATATTTTCTCCCATTTTGCAGGTTACCTTTTCACTCTATTGATAATGTCCTCTGATGCACAAAAGCCTTGTTTTTGATGAACTCCAATTTTTCTATTTTATTTTATTTATTTTATATTTTTTTGCTTTTCTTGTATACTTTTGGTGTCACATCCAAAAATCACTGCCAAATCCAATGTCATGGAAGATTTCCCTTATGTTTCTCTATGAGTTTTACAGTTTTAGTTCTTATATTTAAGTATTTAATCTAGTTTGACTTATTTTTGTATATGATGTATGGTGAAGGTCCAACTCCATTATTTTGCATGTTGATATCTAATTTACCCAGCACCATATGTAGAAGAGACTTTCATGTAGTAGCTATGAAAATCGATCACCCTCTCTTCGGGGTTACTGATTTCTGCTCTTGCAAATTTGTTCTGTCCACTTGTGATTTTCCAAAATAATACTGAAATGTGTGTGTGTGTGTGTGTGTGTGTGTGTGTGTGTTTCATGAGATACCAAAATTTCTCTCTTATCTTTATGGTCATCTAGTAACTTGACAAATATGTTCTTAAATCTCTGGCTTCAGAGAGGAACAAGAAAAAGTGCACTGGTGTAATCACAGCCAGTCCTCACAATCAATCAGCCTAAGATCAGTTTCTTCCATTGATGTGCAAACAGCAATCCAAGCTCAACTACAACAGGAGGACACACACACAACATACACAAGAGACAAACCTGCAGCACCTATCTCGGGTGCCCAGGGAGACTGTGCCACTGGTTCCCTCAGGAAAACTACTCTACATATAGCACTTGACTAAGATGAAAAGACATAGCAGCCTTACTTAATACAAAGAAACACACAGAGGGAAGCAGCTGACACGAGGAAACAAACAAACAAAAAAAACCCACAAAAAGTCTGAAATAAGAGAACAAAATTCCAGATTTCATCAAAATGGTGGAGTGAGGAGAGCATCTGTAAATCTCCCCTGAAATTTACAGCTAAGTGAACAACTATAACCCAACATAGGACTCCCTGCACAGCAGACAGGCAAGATGAAGAGACCCACTACTGAATTCACCTAAAGGTGGGTGAATTGTGCAAGCAGGGGAAAAGGGGAGGAAGAAGTGCTGAGACAGAGATGCGTGGGTGCAGGACGCAGACCTAGATCAGTGCTCTGAGCTTGCTGCATCCCAGAACTACTGCAGATGCGGGAGAGGGAAGAAGTCAGACTGCTAGGACTTGGCTTATGGCCCACAGGGCTGAGGAGACAGCATATAACACAGCTGAACCAAACACTCATGGCAGAGACTTCAGAGAAAAGACTGAGAGAAGAAGGCTGAAAACAGTGGTTTAAGTCCTCACTGCCAAGCAGAGAATGGAAGCCTTAGGCACTGAGACTAGCCGCCCCCTCCCTACCCTATAAGAGCTCACCCAGCACCCACCTGCCTGGTGCGAGAAATGGAACAGTAGCAGTGTCAGATCAAAAGAACAGAATATTTGCTGTTCTGAGAACTGTGGACAGCAGACACAGATTCACAACCCAACTAGTTCTGGTAAAGGGGAGGAAGCTGTGGAAGCAGGACCGGCTGTGGTGGTGGTCGCCGCCATTGCTCTGGGCAACCTCTCACAACTCACCCTGACCCTGGCCCCACCTATCTAGGCAGATCCCTGCAGGAGTAAACAGAATTGCTGAAACATACAGGCTCTGAATCTGGAGCAGGAAGAGCTTTGGAACTTCAAAAGCCCTCAGCATACCCACACAACACTGCACCCTGGGACCCAGGCGAACTATTAATAGAGGAGAAGCCTGTTTCCCAGGGAATCCCCCATTGTGTCAGAAACTGGAATAGCGCAGAGAAAACATAGGACTACTGTGTGAGAGAGGAAAAACAGCTGCAGTCGGAGAGAAAATAAAACATTCTACCAATAAGTACTGGACAACAAAGAAAGACCTCTTCCTATCAACCTGTTGCAGAAGCCACTCCTGTAGATGTCTACAAAGAGAAATAATAAATCAGTAATTGCCATGAATAACCAAGGCAACAAGACAGCATAGAAAGAAAGTCAAAAGTCTCCAGAAAAGGAACTTAAAGATATGGAAATATGTGACTTAAATGACAGAGAATTCAAGATTGAAGTTCTGAAATAACTCAACGAAATTCAAGAAAGCACAGAAAGGCAGTTTAATGAACTCAGAAACACAATCAAATAACAGTATGAGCATTTTACAAAACAGGTTTAAATTTAAAAAAAGAACCAAATAGAATTTCTGGAGATTAAGAACTCAATAGAAGAAATTAAGAATGAAATAACCAGCTTAGGTAGAAGAGTTGAGCAGATGGAGGAAAGAATCAGAGCCATCGAAGACAGAAACCTGGAAATTACATGGATGGAAGAAGAAAGAGACTTGAGAGTTAAAAGAAATGAAAGAACTCTACAAGAACTTCCTGACTCCATCAGAAAGAGCAATATAAGAATAATAGGCATACCAGAAAAAGAAGAAAGAGAGAAGGGAACAGAGAATATATTCAAACAAATTGTTTATGAGAACTTCCCAAACTTGTGGACAGAACTGGATCCTCGAATCCAAGAAGCAAATAGAACACCTAATTACCTCAATTCCAACAGACCATCTCCAAGGCACATTGTATTGAAGCTGTCTAAAATCAACGACAAAGAAAGAATCCTCCAGGCAGCCAGGAAAAGAAGATGGTAACCTACAAAGGAAAGACCATTAGATTATTATCAGATATTTCAACAGAAACTCTACAACAGAGGAGGGAGTGGAACCAAATATTCAAACTATTGAAAGAAAGAAATTATGAGCCAAGAATAATATATCCACCAAAGATATCCTTTAGATATGAAGGAGGAATAAAGACCTTTCAAGACATACGGAAGCTGAGGGAATTTTCTAATACATGACTAGTACTACAAAAAATACTAAAGGAGACCATTCCACCACCATCAACAGGGACAATTTGTGGCAACCGAAAAATAAAAAGGGGGAGAGTAAAGGCCTGAACGGGAATATGGGAAAGGAGAATGTAAGCATGCTGAAGAAAATGAAACACTCTAAATGTCAAATTTTCTTTGACATAAACTTAAGGGTAACCACTCAAAAAAAATCCAGAACCGAAATATATACTGTAATAAAAGAAGAAAAAAGAGAGAAACATCATAGAATACCACCACCCGGAAATAATAGACAACAACAAAAAGGCAAAGAAAAAATGGAGACACAGCCTTACCACAAAACTAAAGACAGAATGACAGGAAATCCTCACATATCAATAATCACCCTAAATGTAAATGGACTAAACTCACCAATAAAGAGACACACAGTAGCAGATTTGATCAAAAAACTAAACCCAACCATATGCTGTCTCCAAGAGACACATCTCAGCTACAAGGACAAGCATAGACTCAAAGTGAAAGGGTGGAAATTGACACTCCAAGCAAATGATACCCAGAGCAAATCAGGTGTAGCCATACTGATATCAGATGAAACACACTTCAGGGTTAAATAGGTAACAAGAGACAAAGATGGACATTTCATAATGGTAAAGGGGACTATACAACAAGAAGACATAACAGTCATCAATATTTATGCCCCCAATCAGGGTACACCAAAAAAAATAAATAAGTAAAATAATAATAATGACAGAAAATCTCCTAAATTTAAGAAGGAAATAGACATATAAGCCGAAGAGATTCCCCAACAAGATGAACCCAAAGAGATCCACACAAAGACAGATCATAATTAAAATGCCAAAGATTAAAAACAAAGAATCTTAAAAGCAACAAGAGAATATGTATAAGTGTGCTCCCATAAGACTGTCAGCTGATTTCTCAACAGAAACTCTGCAGACCAGAAGGGATTGGCAGGGAATATTTAATGCGGTGAGAAGTGAGGACCTATAACCAAAATTACTCTACCCAGCAAAGCTATCATTTAGAATAAAAGGACAGATAAAGAGCTTCCCAGACAAGAAAAGCTAAAGGAATTCATCACCACCAAACCAGTATTACAAGAAACATACAAGGAACTCCTTTAAGAAAAAGAATAACAAAAAAAGATAAAAATATGAATAATAAAATGGCAATAACTGCATATCTGTTAATAATTACTTTAAATGTAAATAGAATAAATGCTCCAAAGAAAAGACAAAGTGTGGATGAATATATAAGAAAGCAAGACCCTCATATATGCTGCTTATAAGATATATGCTGCTTTCAGATTGAAAGACACACAGACTGAAAGTAAAGGGATATAAAAAGATATTTAATGGAAATGGAAACAAACAAACAAACAAAATTTTGGGTAGCAACTTATTCCAGACAAAGTAGAGTTTAAAACAAAAAAGGGACCCAGTAATCCCACTTCTGGATATTTATCCAAAGAAACTCAAAACACTACTTTAAAGGGAAATATGCATCCATATGTTCATTGCAGCATTATTTACAAAAGCCAAGATATGGAAGCAGCCTGGGCATCCGTTAGTGGATGAATGGTTAAAGAAGAGGCGTTACATACATATACAATGGAATATTAGTCAGCCATAAAGAGGAATAAAATCTTGCCTTAGGCAGTAACTTGGATGAACCTAGTGTTATGCTGAGTGGAGTAAGTCAGACAGAAAAAGACAGATGCCATATAATTTCAGTTGTATGTGTCATCTAAAGAAAATAAATGAATGCATGAATGAATGAATGAATGAATGAATGAATGAATGAATAAATAAAAAGAAACAAACTGATAGATACAGAGAACATTTTGACAGAGGGATGAAGGGAGGAGGGTTCTTCCTTTTTGCTTTTAAAATCTGTAAGATGGATTTTATTGTGAAAAATGTAGTGTGATTATCACAGTATCAGAAGGTATCATTAGTATGGTTATTACAGTGTACCTCGGTTTTCAAACGTAATCCATTCCAGAAGACCAATGGAGTTCTGAAATGTTGGAAAACAGCCAACAGCTAAACCTCAGGATCTTGCACTCTGTAGAAGTCCCGTGACATGTTCGACTTCTGAGGCATGTTCGAAAACCCAAATATTTACTTCTGGGTTTACGGCATTTGTAAACTGAAATCTTTGTCAATGGAGACATTCAAAAACCGAGATACTACTGTATGACTGAATTGGAAACAACCTTCCTACAGCTGTCATGGCTTTTATTTAGTCATGTTAAACTTGGAACTTCTGGATTTGCTAAAACTAATAGTTGTGTAAGGTACTTCAAAGATAATACAATACCTCCTTGGTGATCAATAAGAAATATTTTAATAAAAATATTGATGATTGTCTACTAATTGTTTGTATGATACTATAAATTTGATTAGTACAAAGTTGGACAAATCTGGCAACTGAGAAAGTTCAATTGGAACTAAAGATGATCAGTGTTTTCTCTATTTCTTTTGTGCCTAATGAGGTTATGATGGAAAAGTTCATAAGAATGGAGAAGGGTATGTAGTGATTTAACATGCTACCAGATGATTTCATCTCTCTTGTTGTGCACAGCCAGAAGTTTGCATTTACATGGGAAATGAAATGCAAGTCCCTTTAACTCTGCTGTTGATCTTCCTGCTTAATGCATAACTTAGTAAGGAGAAAACTGACTAATTAGTAATACCTGTGTTTTGATTAACTGCATCAATGACAAAATATTAATTGAGTAATTCAACTAATTTGGATGAAGTAATATAACACATTATATTCTGAGGTTGGCTCATCAAACCAGGGTAGACACAAAGACTTGAGGCAAGTAAAATTTTTAGGTATAACTATGGATATTATATAAAATAGTAAAATATGTTGGTAAAATGAGAAAGCACAGACTGTAGGAAATTTTGAGAACTCAGATCCCACACTTAGCTGTGTATTTTTTAAAAGTCCATTTTTAATAGAAAGAAAATCACAGCAAATGCTGCTAAAGAATAGAAAAGCTCAGATGGTACCTGGTCTACTATGAGTACAGGGACTATATAATATCACAATATATCAGCCATACTAGGATAATTGTGATAGTAAAAAGAGAATTAACATTGAAATTGTATAATATTGATTTATCAAAAACACATTGTTTTTTTTTATTATTGGGGGTGCAAATTTGTTCATTTCAAAAATAAATTTATTTCTAAAAGATAACAATAAAATATGTCCATACACCTTGAAGGTAAACTCATATGTACATATACGAACACACACTTCTGTATATTGATTAACTTAACATTAATATTTTGAATAAGTAGAGGAAGTGTTTTTGGTATATTTTATTTACTTTAATCAGTGTCTTAAATGTTTTGTCTCTAATATTACGGGGCTGGTGTTTCTAATAGAATATATTTTTTTCAACAATGCCTTATTATTTTTAATTGTTTTCATATAATTGTCAGCAATATTCTTCAAAGATGTATATTAGGATAAATATGTTTTAAATGGTTGATACTTTTAATCTATCTTCTCTACAGACCTTAACATTTTTAATAAAGTGTCACTTTACAGATGACGAGGTATCTTGTAAGGTCAGAGCAAACTGTTAAATAAAAATATTTTCAAGTGAATTTGTCTCTATTCTCCCCAAACATTTTCAAGGAAAAAGTATTTGTCTTTATTTAGAGTGCTTTCCTTTAAAAATTTTTGTAAGACAAAACTTACCAGATAAGTTGACTGCCTGTAAATGACACAATAAAATTTTGATGTATTTAGATACTAATGCATCATAGACATTCTAAATTTCTTATTATTTTTTAATAAAAAAGTAAAATTCATCCAATTAAAAATAGGATAACCATAAAACATTCTTACACTTGACAGCTTTCAAGTAATATGGCTTAAATTTTAAAATGAAAACTTGTACACCAAGGAAAAAATATACATGACCTTTCAATTGTTGATGACTTTTTGGATATGACACTAAAGTTACAATCCATGAAAGAAAGAAATGATAAGCTAGACTTCACTAACATTAAAAAAAAAAAATCTGCTCTAAAAGACACTGCTAAGAGAATGAAAGATAAGCCACATAATAAGAGAAAATATTTATAAAAATACATCTGATATAGCACCATTATCCAAAATACATAAAGAATTCTTAAAACTCAAAAATAAGAAATCAACCTGGTTAAAAAAATGGGCCACAGACCTTAACAGATAGTTCTCTGAAGAAGATATATAGATGACAAATAAGCATATGAAAAGATACTGCATATCATGCATGAGCAGGGAAATGAAAATTAAAACAACAATGAGATACCACCACATACCTATTAGAACAGCCAAAATCCAGAACACTGACAACTCCAAATGTAGACAATGATGTGAAGCAATCATTCATTTGTGATGGGAATCCAAAATGATATAGTCACTTTGGAAGACAATTTGACAGTTCCTTACAAAACAGAACATATTCTTATCATATAATCTAGCAATCAAGCTCTTTGGTAATTACCAAAATAAACTGAAAACTTACGTCCACACAAAAACCAGTATACAGCTGTTTGTAACAGTTTTATTCATCATTGCCCATATTTGGAAGTAATCAAAATGTCCTTCAATAGGTGAATTGTCAAATAAAATTTAGTGCATCCAGATAATGGAATATTATTCAGCACTAAAAACCATGAGCTATCAAGCTATGAAAAGACATGAAAGAACCTTAAATACAAATTAATAAATGAAGTAAGCCAAGCTAAAAAGGCATATACTGTATGATTCCAACTACAGGGTGTTTTAAGAAAAGACAAAACTATGGAGATAGTAAAAAGATCAATGGTTGCCAGCTTTAGGAATGAGAGAGGGATGAATAGGCAGAGCCAGATAATTTTCAGGGAAGTGAAACTATTATGTTTGATACTGTAATGATGGTTATATTTCATTATACATTTGTCCAAACCCATAGAATGTACAACACCAAGAGTGAACTGCAATGGAAACCATGGACTTTGGGGGATAATGAAGTGTCAGTGTAGGTTTATCAGTTTTAACAATGTACCACTCTGGTGCATAATATTGATATTAGAAGAAGCTATGGGGTGGGATGGGGTGGGGGTGGGGTGTATGGGAATTATTTGTATCTTCCTCTCAGTTTTGCTATGAACATAAAATTTCTCTAAAAACAAAATCTTTCTAAACTAACAAACCAAAGATGGTAGCACCACGTGCATACTATACAGATGTAAATATAAGCAGTATTTTTGAGGGACCAAGAGCAGCCAATCCTTTCTGTCAAGAAGACTCATTTCTTTAGGACCCACCTCTCTGTAAGGCAAAGTGCCTGCCCTCCAGCTGCCACAGGGGCTTTCCTCTTATTGACCAACAGGTTTAACTCCCCTGTATTTTCCTACTGTTTTAATCTTTTCATGTTTTCATTGGCTGGTTTCTGATTAGATCTCTCCTGAAATGGCTAAAATTGGTGGGAAGGACTGGACACAGCCCTTTAGAAAGATTTCCTTGTAGGGTATGTGGGTGGAGAGGTTTCCTACAAAATAAGAATGAGCTACCAAACAATAAAGTAGATAGTTGTAGATTTAAATGCACATCTGAAATATGTCCATATCCCTAGCAGAATCAATAATTGTCCTATCTATGTAGATAAGATGGTTTAATCAACTTGTCAACAAAAGGCTGTTCTGGTGCATGTCAACCACAGCTTGCAGCTCCTTTGGCATATAATACTTCATCTTTTTTAGTGTGCTTTGTCTTTCCCCACTCAGGCCAGGCTGACATGTGACCCCACGATTGTTCTCTTTGACAGGGTGAGAGATGGGGTAATTCCTGAGGAAGTCAGCATTGACTTGTGAGGCACTTTACTCAATTGAGTGTTCTAGTCTTCAAGATAGGAGTGGGTATTTTTTAAAAAGGGCACATTGGCCAACTCTATATACTCAAAGTTTTAGAAAGAATTTTCTCAGTTTCATGCAGGTATACATTCTAATAATTACAGTACTACCGTGTGGCAAATATTATCTCTCCTAGTGAGGAAGTATTGCAGTATAGAGTGATAGAATACTCTGCCAATTACCTGGAGAATGCTACAACTCCAGAATTCTATCCTTAATATCTATTGTCTGGTCCTCTCCTTGTCTTAATTCTTAGGTCAGTGTCTCTAAAAGCAGATTTTTAGATGAGAATTCTTATGTGATTTATTGAGAGCATGCTACCAGTAAAGCTCTCTATGAGAATGAGGGAAACATGATAGAACAGTGGAAGAAACTAAGATAGATATGAATTTAATAAGTAATGAATTTAATAAGTAATATTTATGGAAATGTAGGCAGTGGTTCAAAAAAACAAATCAGAGATGCATTGTCACAGTTACCTGGTAGTATAATCCACCCCACACTTTTTAATATTGATCAAACCATGTGTTATTTTCTTCTTTTGAAATCACAAATTTGTTATATATAATTTCAATTAATAATGGATTGCTTTAATATTAACATTGAGTAATAAGTCCAGACCACTAGTTCAAAGTATTATATTATCAATTAGTCAGGGTTTTATTTCTCTAAATAAATTGGAAATTCTTTAAGGTCTGTGAGTTTGGCAAATATTTCTTTCTATATACTGCAATGAATAATCCAATGTGTTTATAGATATGTGGTCTGATTAATGTTTTTAAAGTAACTTTAAAGAACACTTGGTTTTTAACTTCAACTGCATTTACTCCTGTTTCTTTTTTTTAATTTTTATAATTTGAAAACGTTTCCATTAAAATATTAAAACTATACTCATGAAATATTTATGGATAAAATAAAATGATATGTGGGATTTATTATAAAACAAATCAGGAGAGAAGTAAGTATGTATACAGATAAAACTATATTGTTATTGATGGGTAAATAGGGATTTATTAAACTAGGCTCTCAAATTTCGTGTATATTTGATCTTTTCCAAAATAAAAAGTAAATAAAAATGCTAGATAGAACTACCTGTTTAGAAATATTTCTGACTTTTTCCAAAGTAACATGCTTTTATCTTTTTATTTATTTATTTTTATTATACTCAATAGAAGTGTTTTAAAATGTATACTTAATGAATATTAGAAGTCATTTTGTGGCTTCTTGGAATAGTTTTTATATTTTAATCCATATTGATTTGCATCAATGTTCTTTATGAATATATTTCTCTTATTTTTCAGTTAAGTTCAAATTCTGGTATAAGGATGTGGCATTAGATGTTAATAAAAATAATGTATCTGTCTGGTACTGAGGAAGCCTATTATGTGTTTTTGGATAACTGAATTAAGGATATAAGCCAAATTTTATACTGAAGTAGATATTAAAACAATAAAAGTAGGCAAATCTATATTATTATGTTATAATTTCATTATTGTATTTATCCTCCCCATGAAATCAAAAGTGTAAAGAATGCATGCCCTTGAAAATTTTTGACAGCCATATACATGGATAACTTTCCTTTGTTTTGAGCAGCTACTTAATTAAGACATGATTTAATGTTTAATTAAGATATAATAAAAGGAGTTCTTTTCCCATTCAATTAGTTTTATAGATATTACCTAACTTATATGTTACAAATTCTTATAAGTTTTTATGTTATCTTTTCCAGAGTTCATTATGCATTGGAGAATGACTCATTAAGTTACCATAATTTTGAAATTCACCCACATATTGACATTAATTTTTAATTACAATTACAAGTCTTTACAAATGAAACAGATGTCCCCTCAGCTTTTGTTTCTATTCTTTAAATCAATTTATCTTCCAATTGACATTTACCAATTATATGGATATTTTTATAGCTATTCTAAATCCAAACCAAATTCTAGAACAAAAATGAGTGTTTCTCAACTCTTTCTATAATATAGAGAAAAGTCTTCTAAGTAAAGTCAAAGGAAGAGATTATAAAAGAAGAGACAGCTTTGAGTGCATAAATATCAAGTATGTCTTCATTTTCAGAAAGCACAAAGTTTAAAGTTACAACAAACTTGAAAAAATAAGTGATTATTAGCTTATATTCACTTTTACAAGCCTTGCACATGTACTATATTGTGAACTCTTTGATGTCAGAAAACATCTTTATACTACTCTATTAGGAGACTATGCTTTTTGGTATTTCTGCAGGAATTGAATCAATTTATATTCTGGACTATGTTTGCAAGGGCATTTATAGAGAAAATGGTTGTGAAAGGTAGAGATAATGTCCCCCTCTAGGGCGGAAGACAGATTTGTTTCTAGGCCAGGATGATAAAGATAATGTCTTCCTCGAGAAAAGGTTGCCCAGGTTTGTTAGCACACTGTTTAAAAGGCTGGAAGATTTAAATCTCGGGGTCTCTCAACTGTGATACAAACCTTCTGAGGGTACAGGATCCATCTGGGCCAAGCCTTTGTTGGATTCGTGGGCCAAGGAGAACCAATACAAACATGAAACTCATGTTTTTTACTATGCTATGAAAAGTAAAATCTTTTATCTTAGATCTAAGAGTCTCATGTCTTCTGACAGCATATATAAAACTGTCAGGCTAACTTGTTAGCTTGCAAGTAGAGCAAAATACCAGACTCCGTATAGTTCTTGACAGACCAAGGTAAGATGCCTTGAATATGATACATACTGGAGATGAATAAATCAAATGCTCTAGACAAAGGATAACAAGCTATGTCTAAGAATGTTGTATTTTGCTCAGTTTACACCTTAGTAAATGAATGCCTGAACAACTAGGAATTATAAACAAAAAAAACAAATCAACCACAACAAATGTGTAGAATGACCACATGACCTAGAATCTAGATATTTTGTATCTATTTCAATTGTGTTCCTACTGCTCAGTAAAAGCTAGAGTTCATAAAACAGAATTTCATTATAGTGAATTTAGTACTCGGGGGAAAAACTATCACCATTTCTTTGAACACATTACTTCAAGTTGCATACTGATCGAGAGTTCTTGGTTCCTTTTGTATTCAAAGAACAGCATAACTAGAACTTTTTTTTTTTTTTGGTTTTAAAAAAAGTACAAAAAGCTTGTCTACAAATTTCATTTGCATATAAAATAAACTAAATGCTAATTGTTTATTTTTTCAAATACAATCAAGTCAATAATTAAATAAATCATTTTGTATTTTTAACTCATGGTACACAAAAAAGTGTTTTATCTTTTTACATGGTAGCAAAGTAAGTTAACTACTCAAAATGTACCTTTTATCAGTTTGTCTTTTTGTACTTTAACGATAAAATAAAATTAATTTTGGAATTACGTTCTTGTCATATATGATTCAAAATGGAAGTGAACTCTCCAAATAAATATGTCTGAGAAATAAGTAGGCACATCACACTAGACACAGGCAGAAAACAGAGTGTGAAATGGGAACTAGATATAATACTTAAGCAATGTGATTTCATAAAAACTAGTGAAATGGTAGGAAACTTTTATTGAATAATGAAATGGTATATTGCAAGAAATGGTAAAAATATGGATGAGAATTAGAGAGGAGGTTAGTGAAGAGAGAAATGAAGCCTCTTTAGAAAAATGTGTTTATTCCTCCCAAATAAGCAGGGTTATGCAAAAAGATTGTGACCTCATATATTACAATATTGGTTGGTGAATGAGTTGTCCCTTTGCTACCACTGAGGGGTCCCAGATAACAAACTTCACATTAGAAAGAGATAAGGAGAAAGAACAGGAGAAAGGAGTAGGAAGAGGAAAGGGAGCAGGGGACTACCTATCAGCACGCTTCCAAACCCTTGGGAATGTAAAATAGCCTTAGGAATTTATCAGCAAATCACGAAGTGCACCATTTTTTCTCCAACGTAGAGCCTGGAATTGTTTGGGGAAAACAATTGCAAATGAAGTAAATGAATGGGCAAGTCAAATATAATATATATTTTTAAAGGTCATCAACCAATGGAGTCTAGAAGGATGAAAGATACCAGCCTATGTTAGGAATGAAGTCTCGTAGAGCCTGTTTCTCCGTGCTGTTTTGGTATCTTTCTGCTTGATAGTAAATCTGGCCCAGTATTGGAACCTACCTGCCTAAAAACTTATTTTGTGTACACACATAGTGTGAAGAAGGACAAGCAAAAAATAAGGATATAATAATTATAATCAGTGCCATTGTGTCTCTTTAAGTGTGCAGATATTTTAGTAAATAAGTAACATAAGCTAAAATGTCTCCACTAATTCCATTACACAGACTGTATTAAATTTGAAGGTCTCCTATCTCCTTCTCTAACACTTTCAGTCCAGTTATATTCCAGGCATTAGATTGATACTGAAGGCAAAATGATCAACCCAGTAGTTATTAGTTTATGTCCTTAAGGGCCACATGTTCTGTTAGGGAAAGAGATAAGAATTAGGTACAGGAACACATTTTTTTTGTGGAAAAGGTAGCCTTTTTTTTGTTGTTTTGTTTTGTTTTGTTTTATTTTGTTTTGTTTCAGGTGTACAAAGCTATGCAATAGACATTTACACCCCTTACACAGTGATATCCCCTCTCAATCCACTACCCCTCTGTCATCGTATTTAGCTGTTACAATACCATTGACTATCTTTTAATAACTGCTTTTGTCACCAGGTTAAGTCATACAGTTACAAAGCAGTTAGAAATTTCTGAAAGGATATTATTGTTACAAGAAAACAAAAGAGATAAAAAGCTCATTTTTGCATAAATAATATCTAGCACATCATTGGGACACTACTGTTCAGAAAGCCCTGGTGAAATAACTCCGAAACATATCTCTCCACCCCAGGTGGTTTCCAGGCCTCTGTGAAGGGTGCTGTGTGTAGAATGTGAGGCCTTTGAAAGAGGACAGACCCAAAGTCAGGACGAGTCATCAATTGGCAATGCTCAGACCCGCCAGCCAGACTCCAGAGAGTGAACCCAAGTCGTTTTTTTCTGGGACTGTATTAGAATTATTGTCCAATCAGTCAACACAATAGATTTTCAAAGGAGACATCCAATTAATTAACATGATAAGGAGGTTACAGCATTCTTTGGACTATATATCATAATTGTGGTTAGTAAATTCCAACAGTTTTAACAAAAATAGCCTCCATCATTTGTTACTGAATGATATATAAGAAGATAACTCTCCATTGGACTTTTTGTTTTGCCAAACTGCAATATACTATTGATAAGCTATAAATGATACTGTTTTGTTATAGAAATACTGTATTTTTCATTCTTGATGTTTACAGGCATTCATTCTCTGCTTCAGTCAAGGTTAAATTTAGTAAGTGATTAAAGGCAATTTTATTATGGCAGCATGTACTTATTCTAAAAGAATAAAATGCATAAATAGCTCTTATTTTTGTTTGCAGTCTGTAAAATTGAGTTCTTTTACTGATATAAAATATCACTGTCTCACCTGCAGACTGTGCTGCCTTATGAAAATGCCACCTGCCTGCTTTTTAAATGTGTCAAAGTTACAGCACATCTCAGGCTTGTCCAGAGCTGAATGAAGCAGCCTGCGTCTGACAGCAAGCAGGTTTCTGGGCCACAGCTCTGATTGCTGGGGAGCAAGGCAGCCTGACCATCTAGATAGGAGAGACTTTTTATCTAACAGCAAATTCCCCAATGGCTCTCTGGCATAGGTGATTTCTACTTTCACAATCATCAACTTGGACATCTTCCCCTAATCTTGATTTATTTTTTCTTAATGGATTGATTTGGACTGACTTGTGAGAATGGTGTCCACTATCTATTAAGTCATGAGAAAAAAAAGATGTTCTGTGGGTACATGTAAACTTGTGATAGGTCTGCAGACGAAGAGAGTAGTGAAGAATTCAACTACAGTTCATCTGTGTGAATGTCTCATTGGCTTCGTTGTATACCTGGAAGACTTTCTCAATGATGTTCATGTAGGCAGCTGTTCTCAGGTCCAATCCCAGGGTATATGTCATGGCCATGAAAGATGATGTGCCAGGCCGAGCGCTCCATAGTGTAAGCTAAGCCAGAGTGTAAAAAGTCTTTCTCAGATGCCCCCAATATCCTGTTTTCGAACTCTGCTGTGGGCACAGGTATACGTAGTTCCACAATGCTTCCCAAGTTTCCTTTCCAAATTCTCTTGAACAGACACGAGCAAGTGGTAGTTAGAATCCCTTTCATATCTGAAGGTCAATCGGCCATAACTGACATGATTTAGTTTCTTTAGCCATTCAAAGCAAAATATTGTCACTCCTCTAACATTCAAGTAGAGATCCAGAATAACCATGATGTTCCTCTCCAGGAAAATTGCAATTGGCTTCTGGAGTTGTTAGTCCACTGGCATCTTCAGCAGTAATCTTGGCTTTGATTTTGGGTGTACTGGCCTTGGTGAGCTGCTTCTTGCTGGCAGCAGGGATCAGTATGTCACAGTCAGCTTCAAAAATGTTTCCTTCATAAAGCTTTGCCTCAAGGAAGCGCAGGATTGATCTATGTTGCAATTTTAAGTCTTCTGGTCCCTTTGGGTCAATACTATTTGGATTCTGTATGCTTCCATCATATTCACCAACATCAACACATTTACTACCAAATGATGCAAATGTCTCATAGAGTACAGGCCCATATTTCCAAATCCTTGAACAACAGATGTTTTATCACCAAACTCTGCTGTCATTTCTAAAATATTCATGTGAGAAACTTCACTGATGAAGTTTTCAATCCCAGGAAAAACTCCTAGGCCAGTAGAAGAGACCCTCCTGTGGATTCCACTCTGACTAATGGACTTAGCAGTGACGCAAGAATGGATGTTAATATCATAGTGCCCTATGGTGCTAGCATAGCTTTCAGGAATGCAGGACAGGTTCCGCTTGTGCGTGCTCATGTCTGGGGCAGGCGCATCAATGACAGGACTGATAAAGCCCTTTTTTGCCAGCACCGTGATAAACCTCCTTATCCAGGTACTTCTTAGGATTGATCCTAACACCAGCTTTGGCACCCCCAAATGGCACGTCGACCACTGCACACTTAGATGTCGTGAGAGAAGCCAGAGCTTTTAGTTGATCCCCACTCACATCAATGCTGTAAGGGACACCACCCTTGAAAGGTTTGCAGTGCTGACTGTGCTGGGCCGGTATCCCTGGTTGCCCCTCCCAAGAGCCCTTGTCTCACCACATGGGGAAGGACAGGCTCAACACATGGCTGCAGGGCTTGATGATCTGGAGAAGGCCCCACACCCAGTTCCACTTCTTCTGCATCTCCCTCTCACAGGTCCTGAGGTCTTTCATCAGCTTGTCCTCCATGATGCTGTCACTGTGGTCAAAGAAACCCTCCACCATCTTAAAGACAATAGGGTCCCCCTGCTATAGGCTCACCAGCGAACAATTTACCATTTTAAAGATGCTTCATGCCACCAGTGTTGAAAGCAAAATTTATGGCTTCCACTATTTTTATTATTCAGTAATGGGTTTATGTATTTTCCTTTTTTTTTTTTTTTCTTTAAGGAATTTCCCAGTTATTGCTTACCACTGGAAAGGAGAGTACTGATGCAGATTTAAGAGTTATTTACATCTACCAATGATCTTTTTCTTGGCAACACTATTGGCTGAATTGATAGGATTTACTGTGTGTTTGCTGAATGGGATGGGGATTTCTTTTCAACTTTCAAGGGGGTATTTTGGAAAACTGGTTTACGTTATATTTTTCTTGATCAATTGAACAATATTTTTCCCCTGACTTCCTCTTCATTATCCATGTTTTAGTGTTAATAGGATCTTCTTTAGAGCGGCTTTTTGCTGATCACTCTATCAAATTAACTTTCTTCCTGCTGTTCTCTCTCCATAGATTGTGTTTATTTTCTCAATAGAAATCACAATTTCTAATTATCTTTTCATTTGCTTGCTTTTTATTTTGTCATCTACTTGACTTTAAGTTCTACAAGGTCAGAGAGCATATCCGTTTTATTCAGTTACTTAAAATGTCTATACTTATTACCTACAAAATCTTGCAGCTAGCTCTCTGACTCCTGTTGCTCCAGTGCTATGGTGACTATGGTCACACAGGCTTCCACCATAATCACATGTGCCTCTCTGGGGCCCATACTTATCACAGTGCTTTTTATTATGGGTTTCCTCTAAACCCCTGTGAGGTATGTCACTAGTAATCTCTGGTAGTCCTCATGCATACATAACCACAAATTGCGGACACGTTAATGTCTATGAGATTCTCAATCAGTGGGGAATGATTGAGAATCTCATATATTAATTTTCTGTGTGGACAGTTTTGAAATGAATTTCATAAAGCTCCTCAGGAGCCCTAAAAGAAATGAGTACCAGTTGCTACAATCAGTGGCCAATTTCATAATACTTCCTTCCATTAACTTTCTCTCCTTTGTTTCACTTCCCTTTTATCTCACTCTTGCTCCCAGGGATTATATTTTCAAATTAATTATTATTATGCAAGCCATTGTTTCAGGCTCTACTTTTCAGCCTCCCCTAAGTTAGGGCATTTCAATTTAAATTAACTAAAATGTGGTCCATTTTAAAAATTACTTTATCAGAACTGCTAGCCACATTTCTAATACTCAGTAGTCCCAAGAGCCTAGTGACAGCCGTATTAAAATGTGTAAACGCAGAGCATTTCCATTAAAGCAGAGAAGTCTATTGGATAACACTAACTAGTCCAAGGACTAGTGCACAATAGAACTCCAGAAGATAGGTGAAGGCACATTTAGTTAGAAATTAATTCCCCTTTATTATTCTTTTTCTTTCTCTATCCTTTTACTTTCAAATGTGTGTCATACATTTTTTTTTAATTTTCTGTAATCTGTATCTAGATGCATATTTTAAATCCAATATGAAAATTTCAGCTTTTCAGTAGGTGAATTCAGTGTTTTCATTTATTTGAATTACTGATACATTTGTTGTTGTTTTAAATATTTATTTATTTTATAGATACAGGAGAGAAACTGATGGTTGCCAGAGGAGAAAGGGTTTGGGGAGCTGGTTTTTATGTATGTGACAGAATTTTATCAATTGCTTTATTTCCCATAGCTCATATACTTTAATTTCGAGATTTACCAATCTCCACAATTTATGAAATGACCATGTCAATAGTGTAATTTTTTGGAAGAAGGTGTAAATAATTTATAAAAGCAACAGTAGCATATGAAAAGGTGAGTATAGATTTTCATTTTAATTAAAAGCAAAATTATTCACAATAATATAGGAGAAATATACTACTGAGAACTATACTAGCGAGTATAACAAAAATACTCATTTGTTAAATAAATATTTTGATATCTGTACCTCAGATGGTATTATAGGATTTAACAGTCAATGATATAGTGTGATTTAAAATACAAGTACCATTCAAATTTAACCAAGTTAATGGAGATTACTAATGAAACTGATTCTTGGCATTATGTAATGAAATCAAGCTTTTTTTTTTTTTTTTTTATTCCCTACATCTAAATAGAATGCTATTTGAAAGTGAAATTTTGCTGGATAAGTCTTATTTCATAAAGCTGCTTTATGGTGTCTGAGCAATTACAGTATGATGATGTCTCTTCTTGTATCACTTCCAGCGTCAAACTTTAGTTTGTACTGGTTAATTGTCCAAACTGGGACTTCTGTCCTGCTTGTCTGATTCGTTGAAATCCTTATTCATTTTTTTAAAAGACAGAAAATGCTTATTGGCTATACCACCATCACTTCTGTCCTCTAGAGTCACAAATATTTTCATAGATGAGTTTAAATTTATCTTTTAACAGATTCTTCAAATTATAAGGTTTGTTGTTCAGATTTCTATAGAACCATAGAAACCACATTCCCTGCAGATATTTGAAGTATAGTTATGATATGACGTCTTTCATTCTACAAGGGTCCCTGTATTTCGGTAATTACTTCAATATTAATATAAATATTTACTTATGTGGGCACAATAAAATAATGTTTAGAGATTTAAAGATATTCCTTCATTTTCATAAGTAAGAACTCACAAATATTTATATGTTTTTATGATCAGTAATATTATTTCTAATCATTTACTCTTGTTATGTAATCAATCAGAGGACATTTTTACATTGAGTATTCATGTAGATTTTTAGGTTTTAACCTGTGTTGATTGTTTCTGGTTATCATCCTTTGTTATAATATTTATTTATCTCACTCCCCATTATACTGTTTTAGAAAATAATCAGCACTTAGCCATGCTCAGTAAATATAAAGGAAGCACCTTCATCATTTAACTAACTTAGCAAATTGGTTCTTAGTACACCCAGTCATTCTGTAGCTATTTCTTAATCTCATATATTTACTAGGCTCTGGCTAGCATCTCTCTGTTTCTGTTTCTCTCTGTCAGGTAGATGATAGATAGATAGATAGATAGATAGATAGATAGATAGATAGATAGATAGGTAGGTAGGTAGGTAGGTAGGTAGGTAGATAGATAGATAGATAGATAGATAGATAGATAAATACATATAAATACATATATAAATATATATTTTCTCTACATACATAATATCTGCATCTAACTACCATCTATATATAATTTATTTTTCTATCTATCTGTCTATCTGTCTATCTATCTATCTATCTATCTATCTATCTATCTATCTATCTATCTATGTATCTATGTGAGAAAACTATGTATTTTTATATGAATCTGTCTAGCTAGCTAGCTATCATCTATCTATCTATCTGACATAGAGGGGAATGGATTTAAGCATGGAGTAAAGGACAAAGCATCTAAGAGGAAGTAAATAAACTAAAACAAAAATTTGTATCATAACTATCTGATCTGCAATTTCTATCCATGATTTCTAAAATGTGCCTTTTATGACTTAGTCACTCAAAAAATATTTATGTTTATTTAGAGTGACTTCTGACCTTAATTCCAAGGGATGAACTATATAGAATAATTGCACATTATATTGCACATTATGCCTTATTTAGCACTATACTATATTTTAGTATAGTTTATTTTTGTGAGTTATATGGTCAATAATTCATATAAAAATAATGATATGATGCCTAGGGGCTTTGAGTGATTCGATCTGAAATAATTACCCTACTCCCACTCAATATACTACAATTTATTAGGACACACTTTATTTATTTATTTGTTTGTTTGTTTGTTTGTTTATTTATTTTTTTGTTTATATGTTTTTAATCGGCCGTATAACCTGCCACAAAATTGGTTATATATCCTACCAGATGCATGGTCTTTTTTCTTTTTTTTTTAAATTTATTAGTTTCAGGTGTACAAGACAAGGTAATACTTAGACGTTCATCATTTATATCCCTCACACTGTGAACCCCCCTCCTCCCATCCACTATCCCTCCGACCTCGCACCAAGCCATCACATTATATGTATAAAATTATAGTTGGCATTCATTAATGTTTAGCTTCTGGTGTACAGTGCCATGATCAGGCATCCACATTATCTCTGAGGTGGTCTCCCAAATAGGACTCATTTCCATCGGATACCCAACAAAATCTTTACAACATTATTGAATACGTTCCCCAACTTAATTTTCAAAAACCCTGAGGCCATCTTGTGGTTACCAGCTGCTTCCTAATCCCTTCACCTTTCCCCTTATCCCCACCCCCCCCCCCGCCCATCTAACAACTCTCTTTTTTTTTCCTTTTTGTCCCCAAAACTGTTTCTGATTAGTTCATTCACTTATTATTTTCTTTAGATTCTGCATATAAGTGAGATCATATGGTACTTGTCTTTCTCTTTCTGACTTATTTCACTTAACATAATGTTCTCTAGATCCATCCATGTTGTTGCAAATGATAATATTTCTTTCTTCTTTATGGCTGCGTAATATTAGGACACCCTTTAAAAACAAGATATGTTCTTTCCTTCTTTCCTTCCATCCTTCTTTCTTCTTTAAATAATTACAGTTATTATAAGAAATCTTTCCAGAAATAATATGCAAGGAATTCTTAGTGCCAAATTAATTTTAGATAGAATGACCAATACCCAAAAGCTTCTAAGCCTTTTTAAAAATGCAAATATCTCCTTTTTGATGATTTACTTACAAGGGAAAACCTTTGTGTCCTTAAAGTCTAGTTTGAATTTATTTGAGGAAAACAAAATCTGAATAAATGTATCTCTTGAAAAGTGAAAAGAACATAAAGGTACACACACACAAATCCCCTTTTGACAGAAAGGTAAGAATACCAAGTACCATTTCTAATTTTTATGTATTTCATCAAAGCCCCTAATGAAGTCAAAGACAAGCATTCTCCCATTCTACTCACTGAACCTGAATTACTGTAAAAGTTTGCCTACTTTTCACTGTCCTAAGTTGGGAAAGAATTATATTTAAATATAAATGTTTATCAAGTAGAATCATCACATTAAAACTTTTATCATATATAGTAAAAGTAATCTTATGCAGTAGATGATGATTAATATGTAAAAAGGAAAATTAATTCACTGACTTTCTGTTCAGCAACTTCATGAAAAATCTCTGAAATGATTGTCAGTGGCATGTAATTAACAAATAGTATAGTGGTCAAGATCTAAATGTTTGGTATGAACTGGTACTTACAATGAATTACACAGTTAATGAATGTGTGAAGGGTCCCCAGAATAATATAATCATATCACCAAAAATAAATACTAATTACCAAAAATGCACAAAGCCTATTTAATGTATCTATGTTCAGCAACAAATTTAGAAGAAAATAATAATTTAAGTGTAATTATAAGTTGGTTAAAATTCATGGAAAAGTATTTGACAACTAAACAAAGAAGCTTCAGGTCATTACTTTTGACCTAGTCATACCATATGTACATATTCATTTTAAGGAATATAATCAGAGAAAATCACAGAACTGTTTGTTTTGGATATTCATTATACCAATATTTATAATGGAACAATATTTATTTTGGATATTCTTTATACCAATATTTATACTTTAAAAAACTGAATTATTTTATTAGGTAAAATTGAAACAAGACATATAAAATAAAATTTAAAAACTATATTCCGGTGACCTACAACTGCTCTAAAAAAGTATTTAAAAATTATATTCTTAAATTTATAAATGTGTAGAAATTTTCATAATATATTATTAAATGATTAAAATCAACCACAAAACATCATGTATGCTATACCAACATTTATGAAATTATAAATAATTACATAGCGATAGAAAATACTATAAGGATATAACAACACTTTATTCACGGTGTTGCAATTGCTTTGAGTTTTCTCATGTGATCATCCCAACAACTCTAAGAGATAGATACTAAATTCCTAACCCCATTTGATAACTGAGTAAACTAAGGCTCAGAGGCATTAATTAATACACCAAAGATCAGACACTCGCTACATGTCATCCCCACAAAATCAAATTATGAATAATTTTAACTTTATTTTTTGTAGCCTGTACTACTGAGTTTACTGAAGAGAACTTATACTGTTTTATAAATTAGACAAAAATACTATTTTATAAATAAGTATGTCTTTTAAAATTGGTGTCTGCCATTGAAAATGTACTGGTATCTTTATATACCGACAATTATCCTCATATAAATATTTTTAATAGTACTGTAATGTTAGCTAAATTATAAATAATGTTACAATAAAATTATGGGACTATATCAATAATATTTTTGTTGTTAAAGAAATAGTAGTTTAGAATATTTAACTGAATTAATATTTGGATTATTAATATTTTGTAGCTTTGTAAATAAATGCTTATTAATATGATTATTAATATGATTATTGAGAACTATGTATAACCACAGAAACGTATATTTAAGTATAAATCATATTATATACATGTCATAAATTTACTTAAAGTCTCTATCAAGTTAGAACTCTTCACCTAGCATAGATCATCGTCAAATGTTTAGAATTTTTAATATCCCATAGGAAAAAAAATGCACGTATTAACCACAAATACCATTTTCTAATAGAACTGAAACTCCATCTCCTCTTTTCCCTTATTTTTTATTGTTTTAATTTATTCCATTTTTCTACTGCCAAGAGGATAAATATTAGCTAACTTAAATTCTTATGAACCAGAAAAATGCATGTTTTCTTTCTTTTTTCCCCCTACACGTTTTCCCCCTACAAGTTTCCCCCTAAACTTTACCCTTCCTATCACAAATGTACTAAAGACAATGAGGTCAACTTATTTCCAACATATATAATGAACACATTATCTTCTGACTTAAAATCTGTCTATTTTATTCTGAAAATTGGGAAAATTCAATATGAAATGTTCAGCCTAAGATTATTTTCAGTGGTAATATAGTTAGAATTTACTTTGAAAGAGATTTGAGAGAATTAATGTCTCATTTTGTCTGAAGTACAAATATGATTCAGGACAGGTCCACCTATTCTTCTGCAGTCCCACTAAGACTGACAATTTGCCAGAGAAAGACATATTTAGATAATTTGAGACAGGTGCAAGTGTTATGTGCATAATAAATCTCTCCTTTAGAGACAATGATGTGGTTTGAATGGGCCAGGTTTAAAGAACTGAATAGCTAGCATCAACTATGTAAGAAGACAGGTTTGGAGCTGATATTGTTTGAACAGGTGCAGGATATCTACAACTACAAAAAATCTCCATTTATTGAATGGAACATGCCCAGTTGGGATCACTACCAATTTATAACAGATGAAGAAAATCTACCAAACAACTGTTAGGTTTTCAGAGGAAAAATACATTGGTGGTGTTAACTAACTAGGTTGTCAGATGATTGTAAAAAACTATTATGAGACAACTGAATTTTAATTTTAATTTTGCTGTAATGCATCACCACACTGAACTAATGCCCCTGGATATATGGATGATACTACTAACTTCCCATCACTAAAGCACTCTCCATGGGAAATGTTTGAGGACAGAACTAAACATAAATTGGAACTTCAAATTTATAGGAAAACTATAAATTATTTCACCAATACAACTGAATTGGCTGATTTGACTAAATTATTGTAATTGCTATTCAATTCAATAATAGAATTGATTTATCTGGCTTAGTACTTCCTTAAGGAAGGATATAAATTGGATGTAATATTTTCATATTAAGTCAGATTTTTTTTTCTAGTTGAATTATTTGTCAATACATGTGAAAGAGAGAGAGTGAGAGAGAAGATAGTTTGAGGTTATTATGAATCAAAATGATTCAAAATTGGACCAAGTTTTCCTTCAAGGAACTGTAAAATATTGCCAACCATGAAAATTTGTATTTAATTTGAAGATACATTAAGTGTTTACATTCAGTCTAACATATCATAGTGTTTCAGTATTATGTGCATATGATCTACAAATCAAAAGGTATAACAACTACCAATAAAAAAAAAACTCTTATTAATGCCTACAATCCACTTAAAATAGGAGAATCAACACTCTTGACTTTCTAATTCTAGAAATTTGGGGCTTTCCTAAAGTCTTAAAAATTATTTGGAACTCCGATATATCTGATAAGGGATTAATATCACAAATCTATAAAAAACTTACTCAACTCAACTCCAAAAAAACAAACAACCCAATTAAAAAATGGGCAGAGGACTTGGGGAGACATTTCTCTAAGAAGGACATACAGAAGGCAAGAAGACATATGAAGAAATGCTCAACCTCACTAACCATCAGAGAAATGCAAATAAAAACCACAATGAGATACCACCTCACTCCAGTCAAAATGGCTATTATCAATAAATCAACAAACAACAAATGCTGGCGCGGATGTGGAGAAAAGGGAACGCTAGTGCACTGTTGGTGGGACTGCAGATTAGTGCAGCCACTATGGAAAACAGTATGGAGGTATCTCAGGAATCTGAAAATGGAACTACCCTATGATCCAGTAATTCCACTCCTAGGCATCTACCCGGAGAAATCCAAAACTCCAATTCAAAAATCTGTATGCACTCCTATGTTTATTGCAGCACTTTACACAATAGCCAAGATATGGAAACAACCAAAATGCCCATCGGTAGATGACTGGATTAAGAAGCTGTGGTACATTTATACAATGGAGTATTACGCAGCCATAAAGAAGAAAGAAATCTTATCATTTGCAGCAACATGGATGGATCTAGAGAACATTATGTTAAGTGAAATAAGTCAGAAAGAGAAAGACAAGTACCATATGATCTCACTTATATATGGAATCTAAAGAAAAGACTATGTGAATGAACTAATCAGAGTCAGTTTTGGGGACGCAGAGAAAAAACCGAGAGTGGTTAGATGGGTGTGTGGGAGGGGGTTGGGGATAAGGGGAAAGGTGAAGGGATTTGGAAGCAGCTGGTAACCACAAGATGGCCTCAGGGTTTTTCTTTTGAAAATTAATTTGGGGAAGGTATTCTATAATGTTGTAAAGATTTTGTTGGGTATCCGATGGACATGCGTCCTATAATGAATGCCAACTATAATTTTATATATATAATGTGATGGTTCAGTGTGAGGTCGGAGGGATAGTGGATGGGGGGAGGGGGGTTCACAGTATGAGGGATATAAATGATGAACGTCTAAGTATTACCTTGTTTTGTACACCTGAAACTAATAAATAAATTAATTAATAAAATAAAAAAAAAAAAATTATTTGGAACTCCAAAAAGTTTTGTAGCCTACATCTATAGATACTTACTGTTTAGAATTTAAAAATATGAATTTTTAAAAGTATACCATTTATCAATTTATTTAAAATAAGAACAGTGTATTAATTTCATGTTACCATTAATAACATATTCTTATGAGTCATAACTGTATTTTCCAAAGTAAAATAATTGTGTGAGAGGTAGCATTACTTTACATTTTTTGCAGGTATCTTTAGTGTTTTGCTTGGTAGAAAGATGGCTGGATTGTCATATCCTTTTGTGCATTTAGTCGGGCTGTTATATCACATATAATGTAGTACCTGGAAAACAACACTATATCCTTGTAAGAAATAGTGAAGTAGCCAAATAATATCTTGGCATTATTATAAAAATAATTCGGATCTCAAGGATACCTGAACATATTTTGAGATTCCCAGGTGTCTCTGATCCACGCTAAAAGAACTCCTTTATCAAACCATCCCAAAATAAGCATTCTAGAATTATTATTTTGAAATAATATCCTTGTATTATTTAGGGCACTTTTAGTAGGTTTTTCTTTTGTTTGTGGCTGAAATAAATTTGTGTAAAACTACAACCAAAAATACTTCCAATCATGAGTCACATATTTTTTCTAATCTCAAAAGATAGTTATTAAGGTCTGTAACCATGATTCTATGTGCTTACTTTCTAAAAGTAACTGAAATGTCAGGCAAAGAGGGCCATTGGATTAAAAACAAAACATAACATTATTTTCACACAAAACATCTATTTACCCCTGAAGGAAAAGTTAAAATTGTCATCTAAAAGTTTATTGAAAAAGATTTTAATCTGAATATTTAACAGATATACATATTTATATACATATACATGCTGTATTTAATAATAATCATTATATAGTCATATAAATTATTACAAAATAATAATTATTAATGGACATGTTATAATATGTTTTAGCTGCTCAGTTACAGAAAAGTAAAATTGTGCAGATAGAGATAATTTGGTTCTCAAAAAAACTTTACTGAAAGAGAGACCTGTAAAGTGTTTTCAAACTTTTAAAATTAATTATGCAAAAATATCAGGAGTTACAAATTATGTGTTAATTAACTCACTTAAATGAATGATTCCAATGTTGAATTTATTTTTAATTTTTAAAATGCCTACAAAAAAAGTAAGTTTATCTATCAAAGGCAGTAGAAAGGTGATTTGAAGTAGAAAGTGTGATTATTATGTACTTTCTATAGATGAAGTTTCCTAGAGTCAGAATCCCTTATGTTGCAATGCTTGTCCTAATGTTTTTAAACTGTGTAAATATAAATTTTAAATAATTTATTTATTTTTGAATAATGAATTAAAATTATACATAGATGTAGATATGCAATCATATTCTGTGATGGATATAATTACTTTATTGGAATGAAGAACTCTAAAACTGTAACACCTTAATGTTGAAAAGTTGTGAGGTCATAAAATCAATTACATTATAATTTGAAGCCTGAATTATTCTTTGTAGACCAATTCATAGTTAAAATAAGAGAATTTGTATATTAGGGACTGAAATGCATTAGATTTATGATTATCAAATTTTAAATGAAACTGTTCAAAAATGGTAGATAACAATGGAATATTATTCAGCCATAGAAAAGATGAAATACTGCCATTTGCAGCAACATGGATGAATCTTGAGATTATCATGCTAAGTGGAATAAGTCAGAGAGAAAAAGAACCATATGACTTCATTCATCCATGAGATATAAAACTGAAAGCAACAAATGAACAAGACAAACAAACAAAAAAACAAAAACTCATAGACACAGACAACAGTTTAGTGATCACCAGAGGGTAAAGGTAGTGGAAAGGGAAAAATGTGGTCAAATATATGGTGATTGGAGGAGAATTGACTCTGGGTGGTAAAACACAATGGGTTATATAGATGATATATTATAGAAATGTGTACTTGAAACCTATATAATTTTACTAACCAATGTCACCCCAATAAGTTTAATAAGTAAAAAAAAACGGTAGATAACTTAAAAATGTAATATTTATCACTTTTATTGTGCCTTTCTTGAAAATAAAAATTCAGTTTGTTACAGCAAAATAGAACTTTACATAAAAAATTGGCCTCTGAAACATGTCTCTAAAATAATTTTGAAGCCTTATGATGAGATATTTAACTAAATACCACCACTGTTTCAAAGTTTTTGTGATATCTATTATGAATTTTGCAAAATCAATATTTTTTACTGTTTCCCAAATTTAACATGAGATGATGTAAAACAAACAGACAAAAACTGTTCATGACTGGTGTGAGTGTTGACTAGTTTATCCGGAATACTTGCAACTCAGAAAATGATTGGAATATTTAATAAGTTACCAAAATAATTTTACTATATATTAAATAAAGTTTATTTTAAAATTTATTTCCTAATAGAATTTTGAATTAAATACTTGTGAAAAGATGTTAGTGAATAATTTCTTTAAATATTCATGAAACATATGAAGGTTTACAATGCTTTGGAACTTGGCGTAATGTAAAATAATTTCTGTGTAGAACTAATGATAATTCTTTTTTTAAACTTAACAATTTTGTTCTGTTATCTCCTTTTATCTTGCCCTGTATTAAACCTCTACTAGAGTTGCCAAATTTTTGTTTTTGCCATCTGCCTTAAAACCATATTCTTGCCAAGTTTGGTGGCTGCTTCATTGTTTTGGCCAAATAGTATGTTCTAGCTCTTTGGAATGCTTCTGGTTAGGGAACAGGTTATTTAATTCCATTCAAAAATATATCTTTCTCTTTACCTTTATGTATCCTTCCCAAAAGTCTATAACACCAATCCATCCTAAATGTTTAATAAGAAAACATTGGAAGAACCTTAAGTGATGGATTTTCTATAAAATATATGACCAATACTCTTTGAAAGTGTCAAGGTCATATGAACAATAAAAAAGACCAAGAAACTGTCAGGGTGGAGGAGAATAAGACATAAGATATAATGATTAAGTGCAATGTGATATCATGGATTAGATCCTAGAACAAAAAAGAAGGGCATTAGTAGAAAACCAGGTGGAAAGACTGGTTTAGTTAATAGTATTTCATTTATGTTAAATTCATAGATTTGATGACTGTACCATGGTAAAGGTTAGGGGAAGCTGACTGAAGGGTGTACTGGAGCTCCTTAGTATATTTGCAATACTTCTGTATATCTAAAATTATTTTAAAACAAAAGAAGTATAAAATACTGAAAGTATAGTAAAAATTGCCAAAGTCTTGAAACTTTCCCTAGGAATTTAAGCAACCTCTAACTATGGGCATACTAGTAGTGGAAGAGGTAAGGGGCAAGATAGACATTTTTGATGTCTTTGACAGTGCCAAAAATGGCCTGAGTTTCCCTAAGAAACAAATTACTTTATTTGTCTAATAAAACATGAATTATATGTCTTCAATTAGTTTAATAGCTCATTTCAGCAACTTTTTTTTTTTTTTTGAATGGGCCTATGTTTAGCATGAGTAAAGCACAGGGAAACTATCTATAGCCAAGTTCCTTATCTTTCTAAACATACATTTAGAGAAAAGAAAAAAAAGGAAATGGACCATTTAGCATGAAAATTATAGAATGCTATGAATTCCAGAAAGGAAATAAACATTCTTTAAGGGTGATGTGAGAAAAACTAAGGCCTCACATCTAGGCTGCAGTCTTATAGGGCAGATAAAATTCACATGATAACATACTGTGAGCATGATAATCATTATATTTGTTTGGATTTTTAATAGGTCCATGGGATGTGAGTAGTATAAAAAAGCAGGAGAAATTGTGAGTCAGAAAAGAGTTTGGAACAATGTACAGGAATTAAAGAAAAGCAGTGAAAGGTATATGGATCCTCTGCAAACGTGAAAATTTTATACTGTGATTGATCAATTAGTATTAAACAAATAAACTAAAAAGTATAGATTATGGATTTTATACATACAGAAACTTTTAAAAGCTAAACTAAGGAATTGTGATTTTATTTACATGTCACATAAGGATAAAGGTAAGTTTAAGTAATAGTTTCAAAAGATCAAATTGATAGTGTGCTTTCAAAAAGGAATTAAAGCAGAAAGTCAAGTTAGGACATAACAAAAACAATTAATAGTGGCTAAAACTTATGAATCCACTTTATCTGCAGCAGCATTCAAAGTACTTGATGTTTATTAGCTTGCCTATGATTTGGGTGTAAACTACATTATATTAAACCTATGATGTGGAGAATAATTACCATTATATTTCTAATATGAGCAAATAAAGCCCTGGAGTGGTTAAGGAATTTTCCCAATATCAAAATCTATTGAATGGGAGAAGAGAGATGCAAACTTAACAATCACAGAATTTGAAGTTTTTAAAATGAGTTTATTGTTGATTAATGATTGAAATACAAAAAGTTTTACACAGTTATTGGATACAACTTGATGAGTTTGTACATAACTAGACAGCTGTGAAACCATCACCACAATCTATGCCATAAACACATCCATCACCTACAAAAGTTTCCTCCTGCTGTCTTTATTTATTATTGTTTTTTGAGTGATAAGAACATTTAACACAATATCTACCTTCTTAGCAAAATTGTAAGTATCCAATACAGTGTGATTATCTATAGACTCCGTGCTGTATTAGCAGTAGATCTCTAGGACTTACTCATTTTGCATAACTGAAATTTTGTACCCTTGACTGAGGGGGGAGTGGGAGGTGTTATGTGAGTCAGAAATTGCATTCTTAACTGATATGCATTATTGTGACAAAATGTTTGATCCAGATTGGTGACAGTGGGAATTTAAGGAAAATGGATTAAAATACTGTTAGGAACAGGATCAATAGAATGTGGTAATTTCATGAAGGTTCGAGTTAAACAAGAGAAAAAGTAATTGATGAGACAAATGTTTCAAGCTTGAGGGAAACAAGACATTTACTAATATCAGAACAAAGAGATGGTTCTGTTTTAGGTGGATAAAATATAATGTGGTCATTCTAGCAGAGGCTGAATCAGTAGGGTGAGCTTCAATACTACATACAAGCCCTAGATCCTCTGTAAGTCAGGAAATGAGCGCAGCTTAATATGTGCAGGTATCAGCTCGTTTTTACAACCTTATTTTCCATTTATAAGATTCACATGTTCTAGGGAAAACAAAAAACAAAAAACAACAACAAAAAACTAAAATGCATTTCAAGTCGATTTTTTTTTAATAACCAGAAATAATTTAGTTTTATTCTCTTTCAAAACATAAAATCTTCATGAGAGATGAGGAAGAAACAATAAAGTCCTTGTGATAACTTCATTTCCTAAAGGATTTATTTAGTATGTTAAAATATTCTGATTCCATAGTTATAAGTCAAGCAGTAATTTAATAAGAAGTTCTGAATACAGTCAGTTCCTCATACTTCATCCATACCTTCCCATCTCTAACATTAATAATGCTGCTCATTTTCAGTGTCTCTTGTATTAGTTCCAAATCATGCTAATATCTATCTAAGGAGATACATTTGATACATAGATTAGGAAATAGGTACAGGATCACTGAATCAACTGGAAATATTTTCAATTTTTGGTAGATATATCTTCATTATATAGCCCAGAATTTAAAATTATATGTGATATCTTTTATACAACAAAAATCATATTTATAAATATGAAACTACATGGAAATTGCAATATCCATCTGTTCTTTAAAACTAATTCTCTTAATTTGTCTTCTCACACTCAATTTTACGGACTGTGTCTATAATGACACAAATTACATACTAAAATTAATTTAATTTACAGAGTAACACTGCAAGCCTTTCAAGATCAGTGATATAATGAAGTTTCAAATCAGTATCATTCCATTACATTTAATATTCTTGTATATTTGAATTGTTTTAAAATCATTAATTATAAGTATTTCATTTTTATACATTATTTTCCACCTTCTCTTTACTCCCCTATATATATTTTTTTGTTTTACTGCATAATAATGGCTATTACTTTCTTTTTTCCTGTAGATAAAACACGGAATCTAATTAATTATGCTAGAGTATCCACTGGCATCAGGTAAACAAAAACTGCGAAGGAAAACCAATCTTCCTGTCTTTGTCAGCCATTTTATTAACAGTAGCAAGTCCTTATTTTAGTATATAGGTACAATTATACAAATTTAAATCTCAATGAGTTATCTTTATCTCACAGTGAGATTTATCTCCTTCCTCTCTTTTAAATATATTTCACTGCTGTTCAGTATTGCCATTCTTGTAGCGAAGGAGACCAGGATAGAGGATTGTCTAACATTATAGTGAGACAAAATTCTGCAGGTTGAGTGGGCAAGTCACGTCCCTTCATATATAAACATTTTTCATCAGGGTGTCATACATATTGTCTTTGCCTGTCTCCAACTGTCCTTAACTCAGAGTCAGATCATATAAAGAAATATCATGAATGAATTCATTTAAATCTTACAGAGCCGTAGCCAGTATATATTTCATTGTCTCTTTATCAAGTAAAGAAACAGCAGTGAAATGATAAGAAATTGTGCCAAGTGTTTTGGACCAAAATTCATTTAATGTTCATTCCTATTCTCTTTGCTTTCCTTTATATTGTGGTGGCCCCATTTTTGCCTCTGATATGATATGGCAACAGGTCTGCGGGAAGGTCTTTTCCACAATATTTGAAATTCCAATCTTTGCTGCTATGCTTATGATGTCCTGTGGTTATCTCCATTGTCAGAGCCTGTGAGGTCAAATTAATATTGCTCTCCTAGTGTTTTTCACTGCCCGAAATTACAGCACCAAAACAAATGCGTTGTCCCACTGCTCCTGGAACTCCCCACCTTGGATAGTGTAGTCTCAACTTTGCTAATGTAACATTATTTTTGTCATTGCCACTCCACTAAAATATAGGTGACTCTCAAGAATCTTTCTTTTTGTTTGTGTGCTTAATGGGGTTCTCTTCAATCTACATTTCCCATAGTTCTGAACATCTAAATTTCAAGCACTTTCTCCAACCAGTACGAGCACTACAATTGAAAAAGAAGAAGGAGAAGGAGAAGAAGGGCACTTACTAATCCATTCTGGAGTGACCTGTACCTCACTATGTTTTACACTTCTGTCACATGGGGAAATTTTTCTCCATCTTTTTTTTTATGGCATGTATATCTACATGAGCAATAATAAGGCATCTGGCATCCCTTTGATATTTTCAGGAAAAAAAAATCCTCTCACCCTCCTGAAATAAGCCTCAAATGCTATTAGTTAGATAATTATTTGAGACCACCCTTGACATCTTCACCAGGGGATCTCTTTCTAGGACTCAGCCGTACAATCTTCAAAATGTCTCGGCTTGATCAGATTGATGGCTTAAAAGAAGAATTCTGTCATGTTTAGGAATATTAGACAGATAGATAGATACTTGTAGATAGATAGGTAGATGATAGATATGCAGGCAGACAGATAGATGGATGAATAAATTTGACTTCTCGCATAGTGAGTTGAACTTTCAAAGTGTGAGAATCTATTGCAGAATTGCCTATTTTCAATGCAAATCACAATGAGTAAAAAGAAATCAAAACACATCAGAAACTTATTTAAAAAGATTCTAATGGAAAAATGATGAGAAAGCCACATTAAAAGTCAAAACAGTCATCTGAATTATTTAAGGCTACAGAATAATATACACACCATTCGTTTGGTATTGCCAAACACTGAGAAATTAAAATCTCCCTTTGGGTCCCTTAGGTTCTTTGAAAAACATCTGAAAATAGAGTATTGGTACAATAGTTATTGTTATGAACGATTACTAAAAATGCATGTCTGAAATAATCTTCAAAAATATATGGCATAGACACCCACATTTACGCAAACTATTTTAGTTATTTGAGCCAATCAAACACGCACATATTAATAATCAGGTTATTGCTGACTGAATTTAATAGGCCCAAAGAGTGATTTACTGTAAGAAGTGCCAGAACTTCTTATTTTAAACAAGTGAAAAATATCTGCATTCCGCAAGGATTATTGGAATAAGAAGATTTTAATTTGAATCTTAACTCTGCTTTGTATTCCCTGGCATTGTGTATATTTACAGCACTGAAAAAGAAAAGGCAAGAAATTGTATACAGTTTTGTAGGACTTTTTCCACATTTATCATAGAATATGTAAAAGGAAAGAGAAAAAATAACACATAAAACACAGCTTCAAACACATCACACTAGTATACAAACCATAATTGTGGTGAACATCTGTTTAGTCCTTTCACTACATTACATGTATATATTCCTGCTCCCACTCAAAATCTCATCTATATTATATTATCAATGCAGTCTCCACGCTGGGAAAAATAGCCATGTGGTCTTCATATTTTCCCACTTTCAGTACTCCCATGACCCCAATCATGGCAAGTAACAATTGCAAAAGATTAAACACAATGATACCTCTCAATATGATATCTCTCAACATGCCCTCTGCACTTCAAAATATTGGTTATTTTCTCATTATCTTAGAAAAATGAGCTCATATACAATGGTCAGCATCTTTATTTTCTCATACATCAATACATTGTGGACATTCCTACACTCCAACTACAATTTGTTCTAAGGAACAGCCACGAAACATTTCATACATCTGTTCTCCTGTTATGTCCCTATCGAAGAGCTTCCACTTTCTAGTTTGATTTTGTTTTATTTTGTTTTGCTTTTGCTACTAAAACTAATGCTTCAGGAAACATTCTGAAGAATAAATTGCTGAGAATAGACTTTTCCAACATGATGTTCTTTTTTTTTCTTTTTTCTTTTTGTAATAGAGTCCCAAGAATTTAATTTAATTGCTTAGACAATGAATACCTGTTTAATGAAATAGTTTTTAACATATACTTTTATTTCTATAGTATGTAGTCACTGAAATGAGATTACTGAATCAATAGGTACATTTATAATGCAATCAGTATTGAAATATGCTTTTATTTCTAAAATATAGAAATTTTAGAAATTTCTAAGAATGTTCCAAGAATGGGATTTCTGAGCAAAAGTGCACATTATTACACAATAATTTCCAAATGCTGTTGTATGAAAACCTAGATTTTTGATCTTATTATTTTTTTCTGCTTTTTAAAAAAGGCTATGGGGATATCTACTGAGTGGTAAATATATATGGGCTCACTTTTATGTTTCAACCAGAAAATGTCTGTTTTTTATACATTAAATATATGGCTATGACAGCTATTGTTAACTCTTTACCAGAATCTTTTTTTTTCCCCCGGGACACACATCAACACTACTTATTGCAGGTTTTCTTGTTGTTTCCTGAGACCATATGACAGTTATAGACAATGAAACAAGAATAGAACAAACGGGATCAGCCACTTCCAAACCAGCCCCATAGAAACCTCCCTCATGTACTCCATGATCTATTCACCTTCTGGCTGACCTAGTGCAGGCTATCATGGTGATGAAGCCATATGTTGAAGACTGAAAAAAAATCTGTCAGTTTAAGTGATTGTGGGGAGATGTGTCCTCCTGCTGCCCAGGAAAATTCACCATAGAAGATTATTTTGCAGAAAAAAATATAATATGTTTGAACCACTATACTTTTGGGATCAATTTGTTACACAGCTAATAGTCACCTAAAAATATTCACATTCCACGTAAGACTTCAGAAAACTAAAAGCTTTCTAAAGTCAGGTACCCTGTCTGTTTAATACCCTATTCAGTGTTTAATATATCAATAATGTCTAAAAGAATAAATAACTCAACTTTCTGAAAATAGTGACAAAGATGATGATTGTAGGAATTATAAAAATAAAACAAGATATTAAAAAATAAACAACTACAAGGTATTCCTGCAAGATAGAGGATGAGTAGTTATTTCCAGTTTGAGAACACAACAAAGTAACATAAATTATATATAGATTTTAATTTACTAGCCTTTATTTTTAGATGTTATAAAACACATCAACATCGTCTGTCTTTTAATAAGTGTGTTTTGGAGGCTGTAAATTGTGTGAAACTATTTAATAAAATATGACAAATCAAGATTAAAATGTGACCACTAATAATCTTTGTGACATCCCTTACCAGGAGCAGTAATAATATTACATAATAAAGACCAGAAGGAAGGCCTTATTTCTCTTCATGAAAAAGAACAGACTGCATCAGTCTCTTTCTCTTTTGTCAGTTTTCCTTCTGTCATTGATCTTGTCTTGAAGTGAAATTAGATTGTCTCCCAAAATTTGTCCAAAGAAAAATATGATTTCTTTCTTTTTTCCCTTTTTTCTTTCCTTTATAATTTCATAGAAGAGCCATTATATAGACATAAGTAAAGATGGAGGTCTGGTGGGGCTTGAGACCCATGTGAGGAAAGAAGCCAAATGGAGTGAGAGCTGTCGATGATATTTATTGGTTATGTAGGTACACTGTATTAACCTAGCATTCCATTCCTAGGCATATACCCAATAGAAGTGCCTTGTGTATGTTTATGAATAGACATACATTAAATATTCATAACAGCATAATTTATAATAACTCCAAATATTCCACTGACCATATACTATCTTTAGGAGAATGAATGAATAATTATGGTATATTGATAAAATTGGATCCTATGCAATGGACATAAGTGCCATATAACTACATGCAATAATAGGAATGGATCTCATAAACATAAATTTGAGTGAAACAAGCTAAATTTAAAAGAGTGGGCTGCACTGTTCCCTTTACATAAAGTACAAAACAGTCAAAACTAATCTATTGAATAAGAGTCAGGAAAATGAATATCTTCAGATGGAGGTACATTGGATGGAAAGGACACAAGCCCTTTTTTTAAGATGAATCTAATGTTTGTTTTTTTCTAATTCTAGTGCAGGTTACACAGATGTCTTCAGTTTGGGAAAACATATCAGGTTCTATACTTATGCTTGTGCTCTTTTCTATATGTACATGTATTTTAATAAAGAAATCTTTAAAAAATGGAAATTATTGAATGAGAATTAATTTTTATCATAGACTAAATGGGGTTTTACTATAAACAACATAAAAATGCATGAATCCTATAAATTTGAATTAAAGGTCTGTAAGTAATTATTTTAATAACTTATTTGACAGCATAAACAAATGTGCTTTGTAGTAAAAGTCATATGAGTAGATTAAGACTTCCTATACCTTTATTAAATGTTTGTTGAATGTATCATTTCTACAGTTGTCACAAAGTAAATTTATGTAAATAAAGACTGTTTTCTTAGTAGTTCTCACTATAACACTGTAGGTGTTTCTGCCATAAAAAATTTACAAAAAATAGTTTTATGAAATCTATTAATACAACTTTTTGAATGTATGAGGTGTGATCACAAAATAGTGTGAATGTTTAAATAAAAAATGTATTGCAGTAAAAGACACATTGCCATTAATACCCCTCAAAATACTCCCCCCCCCACTTCAAACACACTTATCCCATCATTCTTGCCACTTTTGGTGGTAATTCTGGAAGTCCTCTTTCTTGAGTGTCTTTAGTTGCACTGTAATGGCCGCTTTGATGTCCTGAATCTATTCAAAACATTTACCTTTCGTGGTCATTTTGACTTTGGGGAACACTCAGAAGTCGCACGGTGCCAGATTTGGTGAATAATGTGGATGAGAATGCACTGTAAAGTTTTTATTTGACAGAAATTGCTGTACCAGAAGTGATGTGTGACACAGAGCCTTTCCATTGTGATCACAAAATATGGTGAATGCTACTGCTGAGTGCCATCCAACAGAAAGGCAGTGATCTTTAATACAGGAAGCAGCAACTTGGTCAGTGCTATCAGTTGGGTGTGAGCTATGGTTGAGAGAAGGTGTCTTTTAAAGTGTGCGATAAATCACCCTCCATCATGACAATGCTCCCTGTCACACATCACTTCTTGTATGGCAATTTCTATCAAATAAAAACTTTACAATGTGTCCTCATCCACCTTATTCACTGGATCTGGCACCATATGACTTCTGGCTCTTCCCCAAAGTCAAAATGATTCAGGACATCGAGGTAGCTATGATAGCACAACTAAAGACACTCACGAAAGAGGACTTCCAGAACTGCTTCAGAAAGTGGCAAGAATGATGGGATAAGTGTGTTCAAAGAGAGGGGGGTAGTTTAAGGGGGATCGATGACAATGTGTCTTTTACTGTAATATTTTTTTATTAGTTTTAGGTGTACCAAGCAATGTAATAGTTAGACATTTACACCCCTCACAAAGTGATGATTACCCCTTTCCCCCAATCTACTACCTCTCTGACATCGTATACGGCTGTTACAATTGCATTTACTCAATTCCCTATGTGTATTCCACATCCTGTGACTATATACACATATACATATAAATATACATATACATATACATATATATGTGTGTGTATATATATATGTGTGTATATATATGTGTATATATATATATATATATATATATATATATATAATTATAGTTGATAGTCAGTATTATTCAGCTTCAGCTTCAGGTGTACACTGCAGTGGTCAGGCATTTACACTGTCCATGAAGTGGTCTCCCTAATAAGACAAATGCCCATCTGACACATTACAAAATCTTTACATTCTTTACAATATGATTATATTCCCCAAACTGTCTTTCGTATCCCTGTGGCAATATTTAGATTACCAATTTGTGCTTTCTAATTCCCTTACCTTGTCTCTCATCCCCACGCCTCTCCAATCTAGCAACCCTAAGTTTTTTTCTCTATATTTCTGAGTTTGTTTCTGATTAGTTTGCTCACTTATTCTATTCTTTATATTTCACGTTATAAGTGAGATTGTATGGTATTTGTCTTTCTCCATCTGACTTATTTCCTTATCATAATGTTCTCTAGGTCCATCCATATCAGTGCAAATTGTAAGATTTCATTCTTCTTTATGGCCAAGTAATACTCCATTATATAAATGTACCACAGTTTCCTAATCGAGTCATCTACCCATGGGCATTTCAGTTGTTTCCGTGTCTTGGCTATTGTGAATAGTGCTGCAATAAACATAGGGGTGCATATATTTTTTAATTATTTTTTATTTAAACATGCACTGTATTGTTTGATGACACCTCGCATCACATTTAATTTTTAAATATAAATAATCTAAAAATCTAACGGGAAACATCAGTTTAAGGAACCGGAATTATGGCCTATTATCAATTAACATAGTGGACAATTTTTTTATTGGAAAAATAATTTACATCAAGTTAATTATGTTCTGACATCTTAAAAATGGGGAAGGAAAGCACAAAATGAATATGTACATATTTACAAAATATTATAAATTACATAAAAATAACTATTTATCTTATATATGATGTTTTTTTATACCATACCTGTGTTTTAATAATATTTAATTAAAGTTTACTGATAGGTGTACAAAGGATAATTACCTATGTATGCACCTCTTTCTTATGTTAAAGTATTGTACTTTTATGGAGTATTAGAGAGTTGTCCTGAAAACTCAAAAATTGAAAGATTAAATTTAATAGGACCTCACATATAAGAAAACATCACTTTAAGGAGTGTCACTAGTCATTTTAAACTATATAAGAATCACATTTTCAAGCCATAAGAAGTCCATTGTAAGTAGTGAAAGTGGGGTAGCAGGGCATAATGTGGTTATGCCACGTGGTTTGGCTCTTTTCCCACAATAAAGGTAAGTATTTTGTTTTAGTATTTAAAATGTAATGTAAAAAATGACCTTCTAGTTCTTATCCATGGTAGGTAATACCAAATCACATTTCAACTAAAATCCAAAATGTTTCATGATCGCTTTGTGGTTTGTATTCTTATTCATGATCATGCTTTGTCATTATGCTCTTCTATGCTCCTTAGACATTCAATTTCTTTTTGTCTTTCTCTGTTAGCCATATCACCCTCTAAATTAATAATGTGATTGGATAGGGTAATAACCAAGAAGTTTTGTTTTCAGAAATGAAATTGTGTAAATTGTATTTTTTGGTTAGTTCTTTGTAAATTATGAGCTTTATAGTCAAATAGCAAGCCGTCATACATTTACTCGTAGAGCTTATGGCAGTGCTTCTGAACCATTTGATGTCATGACACACCTAAAAATATTAATATCTGCGCAACATATCAGGGTAAACAGCTGAGTCTTCTTCCATCAGTAGGTGACAAAGAGGCTCCAGCTAAGACAGGACTTAACACACCACACTGAGGTCTGTAATATATAAATCTTAGCTGTGTTAGACTAAAATCTCAAAAAGCAGACCCTGAGAAACAGAGCTGTAGGTAACTATTTGGGAAATGACATCAATGAGTAGGAATGAGGAAGAAGGGAATCAGAAGGGAAGAGAGGATGCATTTCACTATGTTTGCCATTAGTATGAGCCACAAGGGCTCAGTGACGTGTCTATGTGGTGTGCAAAGATGGACAGTATGTATGTATGTATGTATGTATGTATGTATGTATGTATGTATGTATTTACTTACTTATTTGCTTAGTTATTTACTTATTTAGTTACTTACTTACTTACTTACTTACTTACTTACTTACTTACTTACTTTTGTTTCCCCATTTGTCAAGAGTAGATCCCTGGGCATTAGGAACACCCACTTCTGTATTGCACATTCATTGAGTACTCAGTGGTTTTCCATACCACGCAGGGACATTTGAGAACAGGCCTACAACAAGAAGTGAGAAGCAAAGAGTGAGGATCTGAGGTGAGGTTACACCTGGGCAAAGCTGGATGGAATGTTCTTGGAACTTTTTCTCACCCCAGTAGCCACTATCGAGAGTATTTGAAACTGGCATGCAGCAGGTATCTGTCAGCCTTGTATGGACAGTAACTCATTAAAAATGCACGGACAGCCACACACCTGTTTGGAAACTACTTGTATGTTACTGGAACTTTTAGCAAATCTCTGTACTTTAATCCAGAGACAATGTGTGAAAGCTGTGAAAATCACATAAACATCACTTAAAATTATTCCTCCAAGGTAACTTTTCATTCAGTTCCTTCAAATATTGCAAGTCCTCTTGACTTCACATGTGAATTTCTCTGTCCAATTTACTTATTTTATATTTGTAAACATAGTTTTTATTTTTCATTTTGATGCTGATTCTGCTTTTAATGAATGTTATGACAACCCCTCCAACCTTCCAATAAATGAGAGAGAGAGGAGAGAGAGAGAAAAAAAAGAGAAAGTAACCTAGATGTCTACAAATAAGAGAGAGAGAGAGATACCTCTGCAAACAAACAAAAAACAAAGGAAAAAATTTCTGACTGAGAGAGTTAAGACATCATCACGACATTCATGATATATTCAAGCTAAATACAGTGTGGCATCCAGATAGTCACAGATGGGACTAAGTAGTTGAGTCAGTTTCAAGCTATTACAATCTTGAAATGCCATTTTCCCTATACTAAATTTCAATGAGATTTTGTGAAACCTTATTAGATGTAAAGACAAACTTGTGTGGTTTAAATAGGCAGTAGACATCAGAGATTCCATGCTTGTTTGGTCTAAACATTCTCAACTAGATACTTAATGAACTTAATTTAAAATGGTGCTAATATTTCCTCTATCTTTCAGGTTTTGGTTTTGAGGAATTGTGATTGACCTTGCTTTAATCAAATTATCCATTGAGAAGTTAAAACTTGGTTTCACATTCATGATTTTAATAGATGCAAAAATTCACTGTTGTAGTCATGTAATCACTAGATATTTTTAATTCCTGAATTAAAGTTGCTGAATCCAGTCACTTGTGGTCTGCAAGTCTGCCTCTTGAGCTGCTGAAGGTCAAGGTAATTGCTTGATTATTTGTTTTCTATTTTTAGAACTTCTGAGTAATAATACCTATCCAATAACCATTGTTGCTTGCCTCATTTTCATCCAAATAAAAATATACGCATACTATTTTAAAAGACAGATGTAATTTGCACTAGAGACTTACTTATTCAAAAATTTAAAATGCTGATTTGAGGGTAGATAATAAAAACGTATTAGATACATTCGGAAAGTTGTAATAAAAAAGGAAAGAGCACTGAACCAGGTATCAATTCTGGTTTTCTTATATAGCTGGTGGCTTTGAATATGGCACATGCCTTTGGCATATCAGCTCCATCACAAAATTACAGAATTAAATCAGATGATTTCTAAAGGCTCATATCATTCTAATAGTTTTTTTACTCATATGTAATATTTCTTAATTATCTGTAAGCAACCAAAGATATCTATACTTTGGTATCCACTGGCACATGAAAGTTACACTTAACTGTATAGACATTGACATAATCATAAAATAGTGTCAGTGTGAGAGAGAGAGAGTAAAATAAGTGTTTTATCTGGATTCTTATATATATATAAAACTATTGAGATCTTACTAAAACTGTAAAGTCTTAGAGTAAGACAAGATTGGGCAGGAAGTCTAGTTGAAATTTAAATTTAAAATAATTTGCTCTACTTCATACATTAGGTAATCACCCAGAATTTCCTTTAATATTTTCAATAATAAAAACTTTCAGTGAAAAGAAATCTCACTAACACACGAAACAGTCCATTCAATTTTTGAATACATTAGCTATTCAGTTCAATCAAATATGTATTAATGGATCATTTATAGACATTAGGTACTTTTCAGGCACTTATAATATTCTTCTATACACTGAAATTAAACTATACTTCCATGTATGTTTTTTCCCATTGAGTTGTGTGATTAATGAATGAAATTGATATGCCTTAAGACTATGGTTATTTTTTCAAATAATTGAAATGGTGACCTACACATCTTTGTTAGAGTCTTCATTGTTAATTTCCTATTGAGAGAAGTAATCTGATTCTTTCTCTCTACAGGCATATTCCTAATAGAGGGAAAAAAGTGACAAGAGTATAGATACATTCTCTGTACAATTGTCTTTTCCTGCAATCTCTCAATGTAGCTTTGACAGGTAATGTAAGTTTGCCCTATTCTATGGGTAGTTAGACAACATTTTCTTCATAAATTGTCAACATGTTCCCTCTTCAAAGCTGTAAGGATGACCTTAAACAAAGACAAATGTCTTTTTAGACTACTAAATTTCTTCTTAAAATGCCCTAGCCTTCAGAAGAAATATCAACATCTTTTTATAAGAGAACACTGGGAACTTTGAAAAATGAAAAAATTGAGATTAAACTATGTTAGTGAGATCTTTACCTTACATATATACACACATGTGTGTTCTTAAAATTCTCCAAGATTTCTCTAACAATAATAAAAATTAATTACATTGGATAGAACTATGAAACCACAAGATATTTTATGGGGTGGAAATACTTCAACACCTCTCTTTAATTTTTACTGATGCCCCTCAACCTTAAATTACTCTGGGAGCACCATCATTTGCAGCTATACAGAACTTGTTACTGTGGCTCTCTTTTCTTTACCCAGAATAAAATTTATTTCTACTCAATTCAGGATTTCTATTTTTTAAAGGGTTTTCCATTACTTTTATATATAAGGATATATGATAATTTGGGTACAAAACACTTCTAATCTCATACTCTACCTACTCCTGGACAGTATCTGTGAAATTTATTGGTCGGTTCTGGATACAATACTTCTAGTTCTTTTATATAACACTCAAAGAGCAACGTGTCTACTAAGAAATTGATATATAAGTTATGTAAAGGGAAGGGTGGCATCATCACTTTCCTTCATGAAAAATATTTATTTTGCAGGGTAGAAAAAGTTAGCAATAATCTTCAAATTATTTTACACAATTACAAATTATAACATCAAAGTAGGTGCATATTTAATAAGAAAACAATCCTTACAGTTGTTAACTTACTACTTTAACAAATCCTGAGTGCTACTATGTATAAGGCACTTAGGATATAAAGTTGGAAAAAAAAACATTCTATTTCCAAGGAAATTTTTATTTAACTTAGTAAAACATCAGTTAATACAATTGTTAGCCACAAATCAAACTACTATTTCCTATTTTTTGAAAATTGGTAGAATTTATGGTATTTGTCTAAGACTAGACCAAATAGCAAATATGGGGATGGTGAATAGTTTCTATAAATTGTCAGCATAACTCTAATCAAAATGATAAACTTTATTTGTTATGATACTTGTTTTTTGGGGGAATTAATTTCAGAGTGTGAAGTAAATGTGTTCTTTTTTTTCTTTTTTATTTCCCCTTATAAGACTCACCTATCATCATTCTTTACCTGTAGAGTAATTCAAAAGTCCTGTAAGTATTGGAAGACTTTGCTGATGCATAAATGTTAGAATGATGATGATTTAAAAATTAAAAGCCAGCCTTGTATCAATAACACACACACACACACACACACACACACACACACCATAATCAGAATGTAGCAGAATAGAACATCATTTTCATGCTTAAATTAATCTTCAAAAGGTAATGATACTGTGGTTAGATAAGTGATTTATCAAACAACTGTTTGACAGATTTAGGCTATTTCACATTGAACAATTAGATGTCACATATATTTTTCCACATTGTATAATAGCTGTAGGTCATATATGAATTTCAGCAAACGTTAAATTATGATTAGTTTGATCCTTGTTATATAGCTGCATTTTTTGTTGTTATTGTTGTTATTTTATTTATTTTAATGGAGAATTGAAAAAGTGCTAGTAAAAAGAGGATTTTGTTCATTGGGAGAAAAATGATTGGTTTTCTAGTAGTGTTTTCTCCAAAGTAATAAAGCATCTTGAGAGTGTAGTCATTTTCCCCCTTAAATAGAAGACTGTGGCATAGGGTAAGATGCTGACTTGCCATCTGTTTTTGTAAATAAAGTTCAATTGGAACACAAACATGATCATCCATTTGTATACTATCCGTGATTGATTTTATACAAGAAAGGCAAAGTTGAGTAGGTGTGACAATACTGTATGGTTTCTTCTGCAAAAAATTAAATATTTGCTATATGGCCCTTTACAGAAAGTGTTTCATAACCCCTTCAATAGAGAGAAAGAAGAGTTACCAGAGAAAGGGAATAGAAACAAATATGCAGAATGTGCACTATTCATTCAGAGAAGAAGAAAGAGTTGAATAAAGAGAACAGCAGAGAGATCATGAAAGTAACAGAGAAAATGTATGCAAAAATGTTTAGAATAGCTATTATCACCAAGACAAATAATAACAAGTGTTGGAGAGGTTGTGGAGAAAAAGGAACACTCATACATGGGAAGGTAAATTGGTATAGCCACTACAGAAAACAGTATATGGGTTCCTCAAAAAATTAAAAGTAATATTACCATACAACCCAGAAATCCCTCTTTGAGTATCTACCCCCCAAAATTTTGAAAACGCTTATCCTTAAAGATATTTAGATACATCTCCCTATGTTCATTGCAGCATAATTCATGGTGGCCAAGACATGGAAAAAACTGAAGTGTCATTTGATAGATGATTGGATAAAGAAGATGTGGCACATACAAAGAGTACTAAAAAATGTATACACATTTTAAGAAAGGAAAAACTGTATTAAAATAGTAATGCTCAATATACATTGATAACAAAAGATGAATACAAGTCATTTGTATACATTTTTTTGGTGCCCCGGTATATACAATGGAATATTATTCAGCAATACGAAAGACGAAATGCTGACATTTGCAACAATATCTTGAGATTATCACGCTAAGTGAAATAAGTCAGATGAAAAAGTTGAGAACCATATAGCTTTACTCATTTGGGATATAAAACTATAAGCAACAAACGAACAAGACAAACAAACAAAAACCCAAAGACACAGACAAGTTTGGTGGTTACAAGAGGGTTGGGGGATGTGGTGGTGGACATAGTGGTAGAAGAGGGTAAGGGGATCACATATAAGGTGATGGAAGGAGAACTGACTCTGGGTGGTGAGCACACAATACAGTATATAGATGATGTATTATAGAAATGTACACTTGAAACGTATATAATTTTACTAACCAATGTCACCCCGATATACTTAATAAAATTTTTAAAAAGGTAATAAAACCAGTTTGGGAAAATAAAGTGTTTAAACAAATCAAAAGCCATTGTAAAAGCCAACAAAATGTAGGTAATGAAAATTACAATTGTACATTCTTCTCTCATATATTAAAAATGAGAGATATTGTAAAGGCAACATGTAAGGGGTAAGAAGAAGACAAGATTTGGGTCCGATAGCTAAATAATCCCTTATGACAAGGCTACAGCACCACTGATCTAGCTTTAGAGCAAGAAACACAGTCCATATTGTGCTGAGTCTTCAAAATCCACCCTAGTCTCAAGCGTGGAGGAGAATTGGGGACTTCAAGGAGAAATATGAAGAAGTGACAGCAACGTATTAGCTAACTGGTGTTAGGCAGCAATTACCTGTGAAGCTTGTGCCCAGGATCCATCAACCCATTGTCTGCTGGACTGCTCTGCAGAGGAATTAAATTCTGAGGTCACTAATGGTAATCACAACAGAAGCTTCCTGCTAAGAAGTGTCTCTCTGGAAGGAACGGGATGCACTATAACTTGGGAAGCAATTCAGGTGTCAACAGAGGTCACTGGTGCTTAAACAATGAAAAGATTGATCATAAAACAGTATGTGTTTCATGATGTTACCAGCAGAGACCTTCTTTATCCTTCAGAGGAAAGCAGTGGAAGAGCATGGCATCAGTTTTCTCACAAGCAGCCCCTGCAGAGAACAGATTGGTGGACTTTGGGATACAGTTCATGGAAGAGATGGGCAGGGAGATAAATGAAGTGAAGCTGTTGGTGATTGCCAGAAAAGTAGATGGTGAACAAGGATTTCTTCAATAATCTTTAAACCACTGATTTGGATCTCATGGCCTTCCTCCTCAATTTTCTCCTTATCTATGTGAATGTTTCTTGTTACTAAGATGTTTGTTTGTTTGTTTTTCCTGGTATAGAGCCTGATTTTCAGATAATGAAGTTTGTGACTTTATTTTTATATTTTAGGAATGGAAAAACACAAAGAAAAAGAAGGACGAGGTAATATCTTAATCACAGCAACAAGTTAGAAATATTTTAAGAACTGAAAAAAAGTATTTTTTCATGCAGCAAATTGGGGAAGGAAAATAGATGCTAAAGAAAAGAAAATGTCAGTAAGCATTTGCTTTAATACCTTTGTCTGGTTAACTCAGAAACCATAAACTAAGTGATATATTATTTATGTTTAATTTGGTTAAATGTAACCTAGCTTTTTATATTTTTATTAATATTCAATTATGTTTTGTTGTAGTCAGTGTTAGAACTCTATCAAAGATAGTGGTTGCATCTGACATTCTTAAAATTACTTATATCTATTATTGACCCGTTAAACTAGGGACAAGGCAAGTTATGACTGTATCTTGCCTATGTCCCCACCTACAGCAAAGAGAATGAGAGGAGAAATAATAAAATGATATCAAGATTTTGTGAAAAAGATGGCATACCTTGGGTTTGCTACTTATATGCAAAAGTAAATGCTTATAATTCCCTAATATTTGTTGACCCAGGTTTTCAGAGGGTCTAAACATTCTCCAGTCACATATAAGTTATTAACTTCAGCAATGAACTGAGGAACACTGACTCATAAAGGCTATGGTTTCTAATTATACATTAGTATTTCTAAAGAATAAATGTAGCTTCCCAGAGAGCTCAATGGACAACAAGGGAGAACACTTAGCACAACATAATCTTGTTCATTTATGTTTCTTTAGATTGATAATGTGAAAGATTTAGGAATTCCAGACCAATTTTTTGTTTTCTATTTAAAAAAATTAAAAGTCAGCAATGAAGTGGTTCTTGTTCATCATTAATGTTTATTTTGAATTTTTGATCCAATGTAACATAATGTAGAAATAACTTTATATCCAATCATTTTATAAGCATCCAAATTAAGGACAGAATACTAGTCTATTATATTATATAAAAAGCCACCATTTGCCTTCTAACAATTCTCTTTCCTTTGCTGATTTTGATCACACCAAAGAACCTCCTAGTTTAAACACACTTCTAAAGTAATTGCTATTCCTTGCTTCCAAAAGATTGTAACACCATCTTTTATTTCCTATGATTCTAACTATTATAATATACAGTTAGTCTTCCAAACCTATCCACAAAAGCATATTCCTTTTTCTTCCTTACAACTAAGACAGATTACAACTAGTTGAAAACGATTCTATATATTCATAAATCTGAAATTAGGACAGGCTGCCTTCCTTTGGAATGGCAGACTGAAATAAAAAGAATAATTGCTCAGGCATTACAAAATGTAAACAAAAGAAATATTTATTTTTAAGTGCCAAATATTAATTAACTTCTTAATTACACCGATATTTTCATAGTGAAAAAAAATGTATCACTCATTCAGAATTATTTTCCCCACTGTATTTTCACATGACTCTAACCAACACTAGCATATATATCACTAAACTGCTAGTTTCTTTACAAACTTTTATTTATGTGTTATTTCTTCTGATAATTGAGAACCTTAAAATAGGTACAGTGTGTTATCTATCTTTGCAGAGTACCTAGAATAGTTAATGGTACATAATGAGAACTCAAGTATTATTTCTGAAACAAACTGTACTTAAGCAAATTGAATTACAACTAGGTTAGGTTTCAAACTATTAATTTGCATCTGTTGCCATAAGGCAGATAGAATTGGCCAACTGATTTCTAAGAACCTCTTGGACATTTGATTGGATGAAGAAAATCAGTATTACTTAGAACCAGAGAACAGTGAAATAATGGAGCTACATTATGAATTACCATTCATAGTTTCCTGAAAATATTTCACTTTAATTACTGTTGGTAAGGTTTTTACACAATTATGGATTTTAAAAAGCTATTAAAAATCCTCTTTCAGCATTTTGGCTAAGCTAAATCTTAAATATTGCTAAAAATTTTATTTTTGGCTAAATCTATGATGAATGTGAATTAAATAAACTGCTTACTATTACATCTAAACCACTCTATTAGTTTAACCTGTCAATTATTTGGAATGCCATCTTTGGTTATAGTATAAACGATGAGTATTGTATTGATAAGTGTCTAAATATTTAAAGATGTCTTCTAAGGTAAGCAAACAATATCTACAGAAATGATTTGAAAATTTGGGGGTAAGTAGTTGATGTTTCCTATCTTCACCATGATTCCTCAGGAGGGGTTATAGCTAATGTTGAATATTATTGGCATACGTTTTTTTGATCATTCTGATCTCAGAGTAGACATATTTATCATAAAATTGATGTTTGAAATTCCAAGTTTTCATTAGAGAATGTTAGCATTTCGAGTAAAGAGGTATTACTCTGAAATAAAAGCATTAGGATATGCTTCAAGCACATTAGAGGTTTAATATTTATTAGTTGGAAATTGAAAGTTTATGCAAGCATTTTTGCATAGTAATTAAAAGTATAGGTTGAAGGTGAACATGCTAGTGCTTAAAAGCAGTTTCCACCAATTTCTAGTCCTGCAGATACAATTTAATTAACCTCTGAGACATACATTCTTTGCCCTTAAAACTGGGAAACAATATCAGAAGATAGTTACAAGGATTAAGTGGACTATTTCTAAAAGGGGTTATACTTAACAAAGAGTAGTCTCTTAAAAATGGTAACTATCTTTATAATTAGCACATCTTTATATTCTCTGGCTTCTCTGCATCGTACAAAATGTCAATGTTTGTAATTCCAGTTACAAAAATAATTAGTAAATATTAATTGCATTCATTAAAGGTTAAAATAAAAAATATTTTCAGAACAAAATATCATAAAATTAAATCAATAAGAATGGGCAGTAAGAACTAGAAAAATCAAGTCAATTTAATATTTCTTGTATGGGACACATTAATTACAAACAATGTAGCTTCATGCAAGGAATTGGTGACATAGGTTTTGAAAGCCTGAATTTTTTTTTTTTATTTTTAAAATGAGGAAAGAGAAAATCTAGAGCATGCATCTATAAACTTTATGGGGGGAAAGGAGCGGTGATGTGAATAAAATGCAGTTGTTCGAAAGGGGCCCCACACATGTCCCTAGGTACTACCATGTTTCCCCAAAAATAAGACTTAGCTGGACCATCAGCTCTAATGTGTCTTTTGGAGCAAAAATTAATATAAGACCTGATCTTATTTTAATGTAATACCGGAGGTATAGCTTCTGCAGACGATTTAGGGGACATGCTATTGTGATTCTGGGAGTGTCTATAGAAGCTGAGACTGGAGCTTATCTGTCTTCAGAGATGCTAAGGAATGTCTATTAGAGCTGGAAAAAGAAGCGAGTACCTATTTGCCTCTTCCATTTCAATCTCTCCCTAGTACATCCCATTGGGAGAACTTAAGAAGAAGCTAGGTAGTAATAGAGTTGTGAAAATACCGTTTACCCATCCTCATCCCAAACTCCGAGTAGATTTAAATAGTGATTTGGAGCAAAGATAGGTAAGTATCTAATACATAATTTGCTAAGTCCATTATTTAGGGGGAATGAAAAAATAATCAACAGCCTCCAGCTTAACTAAGAGGAGAAAATGAGCAAAAAAGAAACTTCAAAAAGTTTTAACAATAATAAAAGCAATAGGAATAGCTGGAGAAGTTCAAGTAAACTTCATGTTCCTTAAGCAAACACTTTCACAGGCACATGGGGAAATTATCTAATTATGTAGGAAATTTAAAAAGAAATCAAGGCATCAAATTGGGTTAGCCCAGAACTAAGGAAACTAAAAAGACAAACAAGAATGATCCTGAGTCAGGAAATCAGGGCAAGTCACAAAGGGGGAATATAAGGATATAGTATACATGTATAGGGGAAGCCACTGGAAAGCAGCACATATAAAAACTACAACGCAGCATGAGAGTCCCATTGACAGCAATGAAATACATCGCTCAATTATGTGAAGTGCAGTGATTTCCAAGAAGAATGCTTCATCATGAAATAAGTACCAATAGAGGGACATAAATTTACTTAAAAATTATTATATTTTCGATGAAAGCAGAGCTATGTTCTTTTAACTATTTGTGGATTTCAATGAAGAATGGGCTTTCTACTTAGAAAAATGAAGGTGTAGAATCAAGAAAACATAAAAAAGTATAAGCCCAAACTTTGGCAATATCCACAATTAGTACTTCTTGGTGCCGTGAATCACAGGATTCATATATAATCAGGTGTTATTGTAAAATAATTAGCTATTAGCTTTAGTTCCTAGGAGGACAGAATAAGTTATTTATGATTATTCAAATTTGAAATCATGGAAACGATAATTCTGGAAAATATAGAACTGTCATTTTAATTTTGGGGAAATTTCGAGAAAAATGCTAAAAAGCCAAAAGCAGAGATATTAAGTAAAAAATAAACAACCATTTGAGAATAGAATTTTATGTTTTAATGTTTCTTTAATAAAGTGGTAAACCAAACACATAAAAAGTAGTTGTAGTGAGGTACCTATGAGCTCACACATTTAAGCCAGACTGCTAGGGTTCAAACTTTAGTACATGCCTTGATTTCTTGTATGAATTTAGTTACTTGACATCTCTGTTCCTCAGTTTCTTTATCAATCTGCTATGTTTAAGCTGGAGACCCAGGAAAGCTAATGGCATAACTAAGCCTGAATCCAAAGGCCTGAGAACCAGGAGAGTGAATGGTGTAAGTTTCATTCTAGTACAGGAGAAGGCTGATGTTATAACTCAGTTAGCCAGGGAGAGTGAGTTCTCCCTTCCTCTGCCTTTGTGTTTTCTTCAGGCCTTCAGTGGATTGGAGGAGGCTCACCCACATTGGGGAGAACAATCTGCTTTACCCTGTCTACGGATTAACATGCTAATCTTATCCAGAAACACCCTCACAGACACACCCCAAAATAACATTTAACCAAGTATCTGAGCACTCCATGCCACAGGCTAGTTGACACATAACACTAACCATCACACAGGTGTAGTGCCAGATAAAGTATCTTTGCTAATGCAGATTAATAAGGGCTATGTATGTCATACATGACCACTGATTTTGAAAATGCATTCATTTCTAGCCCCATAAAGTAAGATATCCAGAAGACATTTCACATTCACTTGTAGTGGCTGAAAATATAGTTTTACTGTTTTGCACCAAGGGCTGCATTAGCACTGCTGCTCCTGATCATAATACAGTCTGAAGATACCTGGACCATCTGCACAGCCTGTACATTACCACATCATTTCATTGCTTTATTTGCCCTGTATGAACAAGAAATGGCTAACATGTTGGAATGGAAACCTTGGGGAGGGAAATATCCTTCAAAGGATGGAAGATACATTCTATGAAAGATTCTAGGACCTGCCACTAAAATAAGTAGGGGTTCAGTGATCAGGAACATGCCAGGGCATCACCTCCAAAAAAAGAGACGTCGTTGCCTTTTGCTTCCATAATACAAAGAGGGAAACACAGTATCTTGGAGGCCTTTTCAGTTTCTGGAGGCAACACGTTCCAAACCTAGGAATAGTGCTCCATTGCCTAAACCAGGTGACATAGAAGCTGTCAAGTTTTGAACAGCATCCGAAGGCCACCCACTTTTCGTGGCTTGTGACCTAACCAAGACCTCCAAGAGCCTAACCATTTCTTGCTCTACTGGTCATGGTGTCATCAATAGAATGCATTGTAGTGAGATTCTATGAAATGTCAAATGGGTCCATGAAGAGTTAACAGATCTGGAACACACTGTTGTTTGTTTGTTTTTTTGCAAATGAATATGACCCACTTTTCTGATGTGAAAAGAACCTGTTTGTCAAATCAATAGCTACATGTTAATTTGCATTAGCAAAAACACCATATCTGGCATGGTGACTGAGATTGTGGCTTGGTCAAATTCATGGTAGCCCACTATCCTCATCCAGGGTCCACCTGATTTGTGCAGGGACCACAGATTAAATTGAGTTATGAAAAGGATCCCTACTTTGTATTCTTAAGTCTTTAAATGTCAGTAATTTTTGCCATTTCCCCATGATATGGTATGGCTTTTGATTTAGTATTTTTGGAAGGGTGGAAGGTGGAGCAATTTTGGAGACTGATACTAGACTTTGTTCACTATAATGGTTCTTTACCCTGCTGTATACAAATTTTATATGAGTTTTCTAGATACTGACACTACTATTAGAATGTGGCTATTCTAATTATAAATTCAGTGTCTGGGAATGACCACCATGTATATTCATAAATCCAGGGAGCCCACAGTAAGCTAGCCAAGAAGAGTTATTGTTTATTACCAATATACAATAGTATAATATGGGGCCATAGTAGTATTTCTTATCTACAGACATAAATGACAACTTTGACTCTTTCCAACAGTTCTTGAGGTAATTGGGTATCCCTTTTTCCCCAAGGTACAAAAATAAAAGGCTGCAAGTTCCCTTAGCATGGATCATGGGACTCATTACCAAATAGACTGTCTCTTGTCCAATAGATGATGTCTGTAAACAAACTGGGCTCAGACTCGAAAACTGAGTGCTATTGCCTTTTTACTGGGATTAATAGCTAAGACTCATGATCATCCTTTGACCTCTGATGATAAAAATTGCTATACCCTTATCATCATCCTGTTTCGTCCCTGCATATGCTGTAGTCTATTACTATGTGTCAGATCACCTTGACTCTCTCTCCAAACGTGCCCCTTATGTCAAAAAGACTGTGTGCACATGGTTTTGAGAATTGTATTGCCAGCAGGCACTTATTGTTTTAGGTTTCTATTTTCCCCAGTGCTATTAGTGAGCCCGGTTCTGCTCTACTGGTCATGATGTCATCAATATAATGCATCGTAGTGAGATTCTATGAAATGTCAAATGGGTCCAGATCTACCTAGACAATATTATGAGAAGAAATGAAAGAGTTAACAGATCTGGCATCTCCTACATTAATCCTGGCCTTCAGATGAACCATCGCTGATTTCGTATTGATGCTGGTGCCTCTCTCATCAGCACATTTCTTATTTTGGTATATCTCCCAGGTGCTCTGAGGGAAGGTTGTCATCTGCGAATTTTCTGGTCTCCCTGATTAGATCCCATCTACTATGTCCACCTCTCTGAGCCTTTTAATCCCTTCCTGCATCATTGAGCTTTCTATTTCTTACATACTACCTCACGTAGGGTGGGCAATCACTTTTTGTCATGCTTCTCGGAGGCTTGTCAGAAGCATGTTCACACCATCTCTCAGCATCTTTGCCGTGGTGTTAAATCTCGTATCCTGGGAAAGTTCTCCTATATAAATATTTTATAATTTATGTCCTGTCCCCTTATTCCAGCTCTCTCAGAGCCAGCAATAGTGTACTCTCCAGAGCTCTGTCAATACATGCTGACAAGATCTGGCAGTCCCTTCATGCTGTCATCCCTTTTTCTCTCATCAGGTTCAGCATGCATATGCCCAGGTCCTGTTGTGACTGAACCATAAGAAATGGCCTGATGTCCGGGATTGAAAATGAAGGTAGGTTGTGAGCAGGAGCCTGCTGCCTTTCACATAAGTGTTCTCTTCTTTGTCTGTCAGTAGAGAGTAGACTTAGGTGGTTGAGAGAATCTAGGGCTTCAAAATTTGGAGGCATTGATCAAGATGTTTTTATGCCATGATTTAGGATCCTGTTCTTCTAGAGGAGGGCCCTGATTTTGACAAAACACACCTGCTTTGGTTGGACATTTAACCATCTTTGCAGTTTGTCTACTTTTAAAATAAATTCATAGACCTGACCCACTCTTTTCTCTGTTTGCCAGCTGCAGTCAGTAAGAAGCTCTTTATATGAGACTATGGAAACCCTCTGGGGTTTCACAGTTCATTGTCAATGAAGAATTTACTGTTCTTTCTCATAATTTTGTTATCCTTTCTTCAAACTTCAACTGAGCTTAGCAATAGCCACACAATTCTACTGTCCTTATAGTTACATTCCTCTCCTCCCCGATCCCATTGTTAAATCCTGATACATTTCACAAGCTAGTGCAATCCTCTCCTGCAGGTGTGCCTTCTCAGTTTACCAAAAGTGAACATTTTAACAACTGTCTTTGTGTGTGTGTGTGTGTGTGTGTGTGTGTGTGTGTGTGTGTGAGGAACTGTCTGTGCTAGCTACATCATCCCCCTACCAGAGGTGTGCAGTGTTCCAGGGCCCGAATCTTATCTTACCACTTGTTTTCTCTAACCACTTGATACCAGGTTGAGTTCTATGGGAAGCAGATGGGGAGCTTTAAGTTCTGTCCTGTAGAGTTGATTAGAGGATCAGGCTTTACACCACAGCAGTTCATTCAGTCACTGGTCTAAGGTTCCCTTGGAAGAGAGCAAGGCAGTTCTCCTCTGTTGGTAATTCCAAAAGAAATCTGATTCCTGAGGGCAATCTGCTACGCTACAAACATCTAAAAAGAGGAATCGGGACAGTGACTTACCGTGTCCACTGCCAAAATATTTCAAAAGTTCTTTAGATTTAACCTTGTGTGATCAATCAACTGAGGCTTTATCGAGATTTTAAAACACAATATAAATATTTTAACCCTTGAAAATGAAAAGACAAAGGTATTATTGAGACAGACTGTGATATAGAAGAGAAGTTAAAGGGTGGAAAAAGGTATGAGATTTCATATTCTCATGTTTCATGATGTAGCATCATGATATAACTATATGAAGATGTAGAATATGATATTTAACAATGAACATAATAAAAACGTCAATTATTGCAAAATGAAAGAAAACATCAATTATTACAAAAATGAAAGAAAGCTCACTTTTTGAAATTGGGTATCAGTGTATATGTTTTCTTAAATGATAAGGCAAAATAGAGTTGTCATCATATGATTTAGAGTTATGGAAAGAACCAACACACAAGCTTAAAATAGAAGCTTTTATATGAATTAGTTTTTGAGGAGTGACTGGGAGGGGTGATTGGTAGGACAGGAGGTCAATTTGGTTCATATTTTCTTTTGCATCTATCTTGCTTGTGTATTTAAAACAAAGTGTCCATCAATGGATGGATGGATAAAGAAGATACACACACACACACACACACACACACACACACACATTCACATTCACAAGGGAATATTTAGCCATGAGAAAGAAAGAAATCCCGCCAATTGCAACAACATAGATGGACCTTGAGGGAATTATGCTAAGTAAGGTAAGTCAGACAGAGAAAGACAAATAGTGTGTGATCTCACTTGTATATGGAATCTAAAAAAGCTGAAGTCAGAAACAGACTAGAATGGTGGTTACCAGGGTCTGGGGATTGGGGGAAATGCAGAGATGTTGATCAAAAGTTCAAACTTTCAGTTATAAAAATGAAAGAAAGATCAATGGGAATTGTATAAGTAAGCAAAATTGTTCTAGTTAGAGTTCAAGAGATCTCTATAATTCTAGAGATCTGATGTACAGCATGGCGACTATATAGTTAATAATATGGTATTATGTACTTGAAAGTAGCTGAGAGAGTAAATCTCAAATGTTCTCACAACAAGAAAGAAGTAGTAATTATGTGATATCACCCAGGTATTATCTAACTATATTGCTAATCATTTTTCAATATGCAAGTGTATCTAAGTAACATTGTACACGTTAAACACACACAAATTTATATGTGAATCACATCTCAATAAAGATGGACAAATACAACATAGATTAATGTATATATTTAAAATTATGCAACTTTTTTTAAGAGAATGTTGGTAATTGTGTAAAATAGTTTATTAAGATTTATTGTTTCATAACATTATTAGAGGCTCTGAAGGATCTGGTTAACATATGAATTTAATTTATACTTAATTCCTCTATGTTGAATATATAATGTCAATGTTAAGTGACTTAGAAAAATTATATATATGAAACCAGAAAATATTCGGTGGTCGTGGCATGAATTATATAATCTGGAGGAATTGCCCATCCTACTCTCTTACTCTGGTGCTTCACTATTCACTTCATCTTGTTTATTTCTCCCATTCCTTCTCTTTTGAGAAGTTTAAAATTGTATGCAATGATACCTTGAGTTAAGTAATGGAATTTCTAAAGAGTCACCTCTCGTGAATAAGATGCCTCTATTTTTATAAAAAAGAATGTTGCAGGTCAGAAGACTTACCACCTGAATATTCACAAATAAAAAAATAAAGATAAATGTAAATATTTTTAAGGTGTAAATTTAATCTCCTCTGCTGTAGGAAGCTGTGGCTGTAGAGTTAATGGCTTTATGATAGCTATTTTAACTATTTCTATATTGTTGATTCTTTTTCAACTAATGAATTTGAATACCTTTTTACATGAGTTTCAATAAATGATAATGTTACATAGAACTTTCTACTACATATAAACTACTTTTATGCAAATTGGGAGCAAAACGTCAGAAAATTAGCAAACTCATGCAGAATGGTTCACAAATGCTTTGTAAAGAAAGCCCTTAACCTTGGTTACTAGCTGTGCCTTCTGTTCTCTACTCATGCATTTTTTCCCTCCAAAAAAAATGTGATATGAATCCTTCGTACAGACAAGAAAGCCACAGAAAGTAAACAATCTTTTTTAATTCTTTTAACTTTTTTTTTTTTACACCTTTCTGGAAAGACAGATACAAATGAATTGAGGGCAGAATATTTAATATTAAAAAAAAAATAGAAGGAAATAAAAGTGAATTCCGAAATAGGCCAGAAAAAATGAGCACTAACTCACTTGCACAAGTGAAACCATTTCAAAAATAAACAGTAAAATCTTCAAACAAATCTGAGATAAATTGTTGTGACACATGTTACTTTCCTTGAAAGAGTAAATGTGTCATTGAATATAAGAATAAATTAGATAGATGTTCAATTTAGATACTTCACTGTAACTTAATAACTCTGAAATAAAACATTTTTTTTTTGGAGAGTGGACCATTGACCAATAATTTGTAGAATGTGCCTTCTTTTTGTTCTTATGAACAGATATATACATATATATAAACAGATATATACATATATATATACATATATATGTATATTTTATACATATATACATATATATGAACATATATATACATATATACACATATATATACATATATATGTATGTGTATACATAAATGTGTACATTTTTTTAACTGATAGTTACAGAAACTTGGGAGAGTGACATCATATTGATAGCATAATGCCTAGCCATGAAACAGAATTAGCAGAATAAACTAGGGGTCATTCTACATGCTATTTGGCAGAAATTGGCAGCAGTCAAACTCAGATAAGGTCTACATACACAATATGATAAAAATATCACAAATTCATATTCTAAATTGATTTTCTCTTAAAACAAGTTTAAAATAGATAACATATATGCATCAATACGTATATATTCATTTTTGTCCAATAAATGTGAGAATGTTCTCCCTAACTGATGTGCATTATTTGCACTGTTGTCACAATCATATTTTTAAACTAGCTATACTCTGTAAAAGACAAAACTTCTCAGTTATTCTTAAAACATTAACACATTGTATTTATTTAATTGACATTATAATAAACAATTAGCAATACTTCTCTTCTCATATACAATATATAATTATATATATGAGCTTTTTTGTCTATGAATAACATGGGTCCCAAGAGATATGACAATTTGCCAAATGTCTTTGGCAGAAATAACAGGTGACAAAATGCCTAAATCTTTTAACATTATTGTTTTGATTCCATTAATTTCTTATTAGGCTATCTAAGGTTAATTACCAGAAGTTTGAAAACTCAAAAATATATAAAATTTAAATAAATAGTACACATCTACCTCTTACTTTTATCTGTTAATACTGACAAGTTACAAGGAAAAGCAATTGTCACATAGTCTTTGGCTCACCCTTTATTTTATAGTAACTTCCTTACCCACTGCCCAGTCTTTACAGATTGCATTTGTGTTAGTTAAGTAGAATATCATTACATTGCAAATGTCTATCTAAGCTAATATCAAATAGTGAATTAAAAGAGAAAATTTTCTTTAACTTATATTTAAAGTAGGAAAATGAACTATGTCTTTTTGTAGGGACTATGGACATAGCCAATATGATTTGGAAGACTTTCCAAAATTGATTATGTCAAATCTGGAAATCTATCTGTTACGTTTTAACTGGCTTCAAGTGTTTTTTGTTTTGCTTTTTAATGAGATTTAAAAAAAAATTAATTTTCCAAACTCACCTATGAAAATAATCTCATTCTTTAAACAGGCCCTTAGATTTCTATCTATTCAAGAAGCCATCATATTACTGCCAGTCACCACAGCCGTGCCTATTGGCACAAGTAAGTTTGATTAACATATTTATATCAGACAAAAAGAAACTTTAAACTGTGTATGAATAATGGATTTAAAAATTTGTGATTAAATCTTAAAGATACAATGTGTGCTTCCACTTAGCTTCAACCCATGATAGCTGATAAATTACACTATAAAAAGAACAATATATTAATTAGTCCTGAGCAAAACTTACATACTTACACTTTGAATTTACTTAGAAATAATTTGTATGAATCAATGTAGAGCAAATTCAAGATTTAGAATGTTATAAATAGCAAAACTATGACAGAAAACAAAACATTACAAAATCCAGACAAATAAGATTCCTAATGTTGAACATTAGAGCATTCCCAAACCAATGTGTGCATGTTATTCTCAGAGAGACAAATCAATAAATTGTGCAATACAATTAGTATAGAAATGAAGGACACAGATCAAAATAATGAGTTTTTATGAACTGTAACTTACTGTTTGACAGCCATGCCATGGATAGTGTCCAGTTTCTAAGGTATTAGAGGTTATTAATTCATAAAACACAGAATCATACATTTATGTCATCAATATATGAGTTATAAAGGATATAATGTGTTTCATCATTAATAAACACAAAGGAATTTAACTTTTCAACATTTCTATTTTACCTCAAATATATGGTTTTGTATGGGAGTTCTAGGGGAAACACAGATGATCAACATCTATATGTAATTGCAAATTCTATGGGAAAACATCTGGAATGAGATTATTTTGTTAGGAAAATATTCATGATACATTCAGTTGAATGAGTATGTACGCTATCGATGGAATTGTGACAGATACTGGAGCATTCAAATGTAATCTAAGTTGTCATCCTCACATTGACTTGTATAGAACATAAAAAAAAATAGACAGTATTATAAGGGAGTAAAGGTATATTGACTAATAACCAGGAATAAATAGGAAATATGTAATATATAATGCTGACAAGGAGGGAGGAATAAGCATGGACTAGAGCAGTATTTACCAATGTGCCATCTTTCACAAACAACAACACTGATTTTGTCATATGAACATACTATCTGTTCTCTTATTTGCTTTAAATCTTACTTCCTTTAAATCTTTAGTCTATTGAGCTTTATATGCATTGTCTTAAAAGCTTTATGAGGTGCCTTTACTTACTTTTTTGGAATTATACACACACATTTTGGGACACTGTTAGTTTTATAAGGAGAATTCTCCACAGATTGACTCCACTTCAAACACACACACACACACACACACACACACACACACACACACACACACACACTTGAGATGGGAAAAAATCTTCATTGGGAAGCTAAAGCAACAAGTGCAGGCAATGAGAAGTAAGATTGCTTTGATGGTAGATGTCAATAATGTCACTGATGTCAGATACTTAGCATTGTATAAATTGCACAGCCCACACAAACCAATATTTTGCAAAGATTTTTCTATATACATTTATAAGGGATATTTGTCTGTAATATTCTTTTCTTATAATATTTTTCTCAAGGTTTTGATAATCCTGTCTTTATATATATATATATTCAGGTTATTAATGTTATAACCTAGTAATTAACCTAATTTGCTTTGTGTTGATATGAGCTTCTTTGTACAATGATTTTCTTTTTTAATGTTGCTAAAATAATTTTACCCCTTATTACTTTTTCTTTTGTACTCAAATTGGAAAATATTTGTCACATAACTTTAAAGAGAAATAAAGCTCTTTGTTCTTTTCATTACGTCTAATAGGAAATATTATTTCCCACTAAGTTGCTGCCATATGAACTGAATATACACAGTTTCCACTATTTATTTGTTTGTTTTATTTTTATGTTTTGAAAATAATGGAATTTTTATCCAATTCATCCACATATATGGAAAATTTGTGATAATTGTATATATCTAGATTAATATGACATTTTATTGATGGAGTTTTTAACAGATAATGCATTAAAAGTTTTCCAAGGAAAAAAGTGTATTAAAATTACACTGATGGTAACTACTTTGAGCATTTCATGCAATTGCAGAAATCAAACATGACTTGTGTTCATCTTTTGTTATTGGTATATATTATTACAACTTTCATACAGTTCTCTCCTTTCTTAAAATGTGTATACTTTGTTTGGCATCATCTGTATGTGTATATACACACACACACACACACATATATATACTATATGCATATATACATCTATATATATATATATACCATACACTATATATGATATGTAATACATATACATATCTATATATCTATATCTATCTATATGTGTGTGTGTGTGTGTGTGTGTGTATATATATATAAATATATATATATATATATATATATATATATATATATATATCCATCTATATATGTTTTTGAAACCATATTGCTGGGTGTGTATTTAATCTGGTTCTGCCTCTTACCAGCTATATAATATTTAGTTACTAAACTAATGTATCTCAGTTTGCTCAAATATATTATAGAAATTTTAGAAGAGAAAATAAATTATGTAAATAAAATTCTTAATAAAATTCTTAACTCATAATAATTGACTATGTATAACTATTTAAAACCTCATGGTTATATATGTCTATTTATGTTATGTTCATAAAGTCGTTACATAGATTTTCATTCTTCATGGAAGTATTTTCTTTATTTACATAGTTCAGTTCCTTTTGTTTTTCTTGGCAGTGCTTTATTTCCTTTTGTCAGTGTATTATAATTCATTGATATATTGACAGGTTGAAGGGCATTCATGTAGTTGTCTTTTTATTTCTTCTTTGAGCAATGCCACAATACATAACTTTATATATATATATATATATATATATATATATATATATATATATATATAGTTTCTACAGAATTAATCTTATGACATACATTTTCAGAAATGAAAATGATGGTGAGTCTATATGTATTTTTATATTTTAATAGAAGTCACCATTTTGTTTTTTAAATTGCTATAATTATTTACACTACCATCAGTTATATATAAGACCGATTTTTTAGAGAAAATTCTTCATCTGCAGTAGTTATTATCCCACTTTTAAAATAGTCCATCTTATGACCATAAAATGTTTGTTCAGTGTTACACTGCTTTGCGTTTTGCCTACTAATTAGATTGAGTGTCTTTTCATATGCTTATTCACCATTTGGGCTTGTTCCTCTGTCAATTGACTCTTCATATTATTTCCTACATTTTCCTATGTGCTTTTTGTTCCTGTCTTATCAAATTATTTTTTCTCCTGTGCTTTGAGATGTTTCTTTCCATTTAACTAAACATTTTGGTCTCAACAGTGATTATACTTCTTCAATTCATTTACTAAATTGTTTATTTGGGAAATCATATATTTTTTTAATATTTCTTAGTTCTAAAATAAGTGCTTGTCACATGTGCATGTCACATTGGAATTTATCAGATTAATTTATTTTTTGTCATTATTCAAGTCGCTGTCTGTCGACATCAATGATTCTGTTATCCTTGCTCAGTTTTTTTTTTTTTTTGTACTGTCTCTCTTTTTTTTTTACTTTATTAGTTTCAGGTGTACAAGACAAGATAATACTTAGACATTCATCATTTATATCCCTCACACTGTGAACCCCCCTCCTCCCATCCACTATCCCTCCGACCTCACACCGAGCCATCACATTATATATATAAAATTATAGTTGGCATTCATTAATGTTTAGCTTCTGGTGTACAATGCCATGATCAGGTATCCACAGTATTACTGAGGTGGTCTCCCAAATAGGACACATGTCCATCGGATACCCAACAAAATCTTTACAACATTATTGAATACGTTCCCCAAATTAATTTTCAAAAAACCCTGAGGCCATCTTGTGGTTACCAGCTGCTTCCTAATCCCTTCACCTTTCCCCTTATCCCCACCCCCCTCGGCCCATCTAACCACTCTCGGTTTTTTCTTTGTGTCCCCAAAACTGTTTCTGTTTAGTTAATTCACATACTCTTTTCTTTAGATTCTGCATATAAGTGAGATCATATGGTACTTGTCTTTCTCTTTCTGACTTATTTCACTTAACATAATGTTCTTTAGATCCATCCATGTTGTTGCAAATGATAAGATTTCTTTCTTCTTTATGGCTGTGTAATACTCCATTGTATAAATGTACCACAGCTTCTTAATCCAGTCATCTACCGATGGGCATTTCGGTTGTTTCCATATCTTGGCTATTGTGTAAAGTGCTGCAATAAACATAGGAGTGCATACAGATTTTTGAATTGGAGTTTTGGATTTCTCCGGGTAGATGCCTAGGAGTGGAATTACTGGATCATAGGGTAGTTCCATTTTCAGATTCCTGAGATACCTCCATACTGTTTTCCATAGTGACTGCACTAATCTGCAATCCCACCAACAGTGCACTAGTGTTCGTTTTCTCCACATCCTTGCCAGCATTTGTTGTTTGTTGATTTATTGATGATAGCCATTTTGACTGGAGTGAGATGGTATCTCATTGTGGATTTTATTTGAATTTCTCTGATGGTTAGTGAGGTTGAGCATTTCTTCATATGTCTTCTTGCCTTCTGTATGTCCTTTTTAGAAAAATGTCTCCTCAAGTCCTCTGCCCATTTTTTAATTGGGTTGTTTGTTTTTTTGGAGTTGAGTTGAGTAAGTTTTTTATAGATTTGTGATATTAATCCCTTATCAGAGATATCATTGGCAAATATATTTTCCCATTCAGTAGGATCCCTTTTTGTTTTATTGATGGTTTCCTTTGCTGTGAAAAAACTTTTTAGTTTGATGTAATCCCACATGTTTATCTTTTCTCTTACTTCCTTCGCGCGAGAGAACATATCAGTGAAAATGTTACTCCGGGTAATGTCCATGAAGTTTCTTCCGATATTTTCTTCTAGATATTTTATGGTTTCAGATCTTACATTTAAGTCTTTAAGCCATTTTGAATTTATTTTTGTATATGGTGTAAGGAGGTGGTTCAGCTTCATTTTCTTGCATGTGTCAGTCCAGGTTTCCCAACAGCACTTATTGAACAGACTGTCTTTACCCCATCGTACATTCTTGCTTCCATTGTCGTAGATTAGATGGGCACATAGGCATGGATTTACTTCTGGACTCTCTATTCTGTTCCATTGATCTATGTGTCTATTTTTATGCCAGTACCATGCTGTTTTGATTACTGTAGCCTTGTAGTATAGTTTGAAGTCAGGTATCATTATACCTCCCACTTTGTTCTTATTTCTCAAGATTGCTGAGGCTATCCGGGGTCTTTTATGGTTTCATATAAATTTCAGGATTATATGTTCTATTTCTGTGAAAAACGTCGTTGGTAGTTTGATAGGAATTTCGTTGAAAATGTATGTTGCCTTAGGAAGTATGGACATTTTAAGTATATTAATTCTTCTTATCCATGAACATGGAATGTGTTTCCATCTATTTATGTCTTCTTTCATTTCTTTCTAAGGTGTCGTATAATTTTCTGAGTACAGATCTTTTACATCTTTGGTTAGATTTATTTCCAGATATTTCATAGTATTTGGAGCAATTGTAAATGGAATTGTTTTTTTTTAAATTTCTCCTTCTGATATTTTATCATTGGTATATACAAATGTAACTGCTTTCCAAATATTAATTTTATATCCTGCTACTTTACTAAATTCATCTATCAGTTCTAATTGTTTCTTGGTGGAGTCTTTAGGGTTCTCTATATATAGTATCATATCATCTGCATATAATGATAATTTTACTTCCTCCTTACCAATTAAATGCTCTGAAAATATTGATTAAATCCAAGTGGTCCAAAGTATCATTTAAGGCTATTGTTTCCATATTGATATTCTGTCTGGAGGACCTGTCCTTGTTGTCAGAGGAGTGTTGAAGTCCCCTACTATGATAGTGTTGCTGTTGATATCTGTCTTTATGTCAATCAGTACCTGTTTTATATATTTAGGTGCCCCTATGTTAGGTGCATAGATGTTTAATAGGGTTACGTCGTCTTGTCGGATTGATCCTTTATTATTATATAATGCCCATCTTTGTCTTTTAATATGTTCTTCATTTTAAAGTCTATTTTGTCAGATATAAGTATTGCAACTCCAGCTTTTTTTTTTTTTTGCTTCCATTTGCATGAAATATGTTACTCCAACCCTTCACTTTCAGCCTGTGTGTCTTTTGATCTGAGGTGAGTCACTTGTATACAGCATATACAAGGGTCTTGCTTCCTTATCCACTCAGCCACCCTATATCTCTTGATTGGAGCATTTAATCTGTTTATATCTAGAATGATTATTGATAGGAACATAGTTATTGCCATTTTTAAATTTTTAGTAAATTTTTTTCATCTTTCTTCTATTTACAGAAGTCCTTTTAGTATTTCTTGCAATGCTGGCTTGGTTGTAATAAATTCTTTCAGTTTGTTCTTTTCTGGGAAGCTCTTTATCTCTCCTGATAGCCTTGCTGGATAAAGCAATCTAGATTGTAGGCCTTTGTGTTCCACCACTTTGAGTGTCTCCTGCCATTCCCTCCTGGCCTTAATGTTTCTGTAGAAAAGTCATTTGGTAGTCTTATGGGAGTTCCCTTGCATGTAACCTTCTGCCTTTCTCTTGCTTCTTTTAACATTCTCTCTTTGTCTTTAAGCTTTGCCATTTTAACTATAATGTGTCTTTGTGTGGGCCTGTTTGGGTTTATCCCGGTTGGAACTCTCTGCACTTTCTGGGCTTGTATGTTGGTTTCCTTCATCAGGTTAGGGAAGTTTTCAGACATTATTACTTCAAATATGTTCTCAATCCCTTGCTTCCTCTCTTCGCCTTCTGGTATTCCTATGCTGCGCATGTTGTTGCGCTTGATGTTATCCCAGAGGTCTCTTAACCCATCTTCATTGTTTTTTATTCTTTTTTCTTTCTGTTGTTCAGTTTGGGTGATCTCTGCTAACTTGTCTTCTAAGTCGCTGATTTGATTTTCTGCTTCATCTAACCTGCTGGTCATTCCTTCAAGTGAGTTCTTAATTTCGGTAATTGTGTTCTTTAGATCTAGCTGGTTGTTCATTAAGATTTCTACATCCTTTTTTAGTTCTAACTGGTTGTTCTTTATGATTTCTCTATCCTTCTTTATGTCTTCTTTAAGCTCCTTAAACATTCTTATCACCAGTGCTCTGAACTCTGTCTCTGAAGTCTGTCTCTGACAGGTTGGTTACCTCTGCTTCATTTGGTTCCAGTTGTGGAGGTTTCTTCTGTTCTTTTATTTGGCACATGTTTCTTTGTCTCCCCATTTTGACTGACTCTCTGTGTTTGCTTTGATGTATTAGGAAGATCCCCTAGAGCTCTTAGTTCTTGCTGGGTTATCTTATGTAGTATGTGTCCTTTATATTTGACTTGGACTACTTTGTGCTTCTCCTCTGCATGTGCTCCAAAGGTGGCTCGTGTGTTTAGTATATTGTCCTGTTCAAGAAGAACTTTAATTGCTTTTTGCTTATGAATAGGTGGGTTTAACTCCTAAGCAGTCTAGTTGTGAGACTTGGCTCTGCCCACCGCAGGGTGTTCTGCTGGGTGAGGGTTGGCCACTTAAATGAGATTTGGCCTCTATGGGCTCTTGTGCCTTCAGAGGATTCCCTCTGGGTGTGTGACTTGTTGGTCAAACCCGGTAGTACTCTGGTTTGGTCTAGAGCTGGCTTCTGGATATGTTGCATCTTGTGCCTCTTAAGCTGGGCCCTGTTAGGGCCGTTTCAGCACAAATCAAGTTACCAAGTACAACAACAACAACAACAAAAAAAACCACAAATCAAGTACATTCACATGTAAAATACAACTGAAAATCCCCACTCAACATAGGCAAAGATATCAAAGAAATAAAGACAGAACAAAGCAAATCACAACAAGCAGAAAAAAACAAAAACAAAAACAAAAAACACCAAGCAAAGCAAAACAGGAAGCAGCACCAGTCTTGGCTTAAGCCCATCAAGTTATCTCCAGGTTGTCCTCCGCTGTGCCAAAGAGTTCCCTGCCTATTGCTCAGGCAGCGCTGGTCACCTGGTGCCCAGAGTGAATTTGGGACTGTAGATTTAAATGCGAGGGGCTGAGGGGTCTGGATGACAGTTTTCAGAGAGACCGTGCAGTTTCTGTCCTTTCCTGTACAAATGCACATTGAGAGTAGTTCCACCAGCCCTGTGCCTAGTGCTCCTGAGTCTTAGGGCCCTCCTCCCGTGGGTGTGTGTGAGGGGCCGGGCGGGAAATTTCTAAGCTGCTGAAAGGCGGGAGCTGCGTCTGCCGCTTACTGCTTAACTCAGGGAGTACTTCCACTGTTGCCCTTGCCCCGCCCCAGGCCAGCTAGAAAGGGTGGGGGCTGGGAATGGAGGGGTCTTCTCTCTCCCAGGCCAGCCACATCACATTTCTCCTGCAGGCCCGGAAAGGTGGTGGCTGGGGTTGTGGGAGTCTCCTCTCTCCTCGTCCAGCGAAAATCCCCTCCTCCCAGCCTCTTCCGAAGGTCAGAGCTGGCTACCAATCTTCCCAGCGCCTGAGCACAGACACCCCTTTGTAATCTGACACTACTCCTCAGTTCAGGGGTCAGTTTAAGTCTCTGGAAGGGTGGGGGGCGGATTCGAAAAGTGGGTTGAGGGTCCCAGGTGTGGCATCTGAGTTCTTTGTCTGTCCTAGGGGCCACGAGCTGCCTGCCCCAGCGTGAGCGATCAGCTGTGGGACGCAGGGAAAGAGTCCACCTCCTGGACCCTGTGCTTTCTGCTGCACCATGGGCTCCCGTGGGACTCTAGAGCTCCAGGTGCTGCCTGCCGCTGCTGCTGTGGGCAAGCTGCAGGGCCGCGGCTCTACCGTGGGGGGTGGGGAGAGCGCGGCGCGTTTCCTCTTGCCCTCCTCGCTCCTCCCTGGCTCGCCCAACTAGCACCATCTCGCCTGGGCTCCGCCATGGGGGGGATGCATTTCCACTTCGCGCCACTCTCTCCTCCCCCGCTTGCCCAACTAGCGCACCCCAAAGCAAACCTTCCATGAGTCTGCGCTCTGTCCTGGGCACCGCGGTCTCTGTCTGGCCTCTGCTCCGCCGTGGGGCGGGGGTGGGTGTGGGGGTGGGGCACGCTTCTACTTCGCTGCCTCCTCCTCTGCTCGCAATCAGTGCACACCTTCAGGTAATTCCTCCACGAGTCTCCCCGCTGTTCTGCATGATGAGCAAAGGACTCCTCGATGTGCTATATGTCCCGATTGCCAGAAAATCTCCAGGAGGATTCAAAAAGATCTCCCCGCTGCTGCCATTCCCATGACGTCCTCCTTGCCCTGTTTTAACCACTGTTTTTATCTTGTTATCTAGAATTCTTAAGTTTGTTGTTATTATTATAATTTTACATTGTTTTGGGGAGTTTCAGACTTGGTTGGTGCTGTAACTTCTAACTGTGAGCAAATGGCATGAAAAGTATTCTCCACCCATGTGGGGTAGAGGTGCAGTATTAGGTTAGCTGATTTATAACTTGTACGAATGCTCTAAGAAAGGAATGTGCCTGGCTCTCACTCTTAAGGGCTCAGGGTTGGAGAGAGCCCAGCCCATGTATTCATGTTCCCACTGTCTTCATCATGGTGACATTTCATGTATGAGTCAAAGGATCTCAGATGGCCAAGATTTTTCTAGGATATGCTGATGCTAATATGCACCCAGAGCTTTAGCTCATCCTATACTGTCATGGGTCACACGAAGGGTTGTATGTACATAGGCAGAGGGATTGCGAAGTTCACAGGGAAGCAAAGGAAGTCAACTCCAGCTCTCAATCTTTCCAGAATTTTTCATGCCTGTATTAAATATCAAATATTTTAGATTAGCTCATATTTACTTGACTATATTTACATCTTTAAAATATTTCATTCAAAATTGCTTTCAGCATTTAAATACAACATGAGAATAATCTACTTTAGAATAGATTATTAGTATAGTTGAAATTGATAAATGCTATTTGTTCTCAATGAAATGCAAATGAATTTTTAACCTTTTCTTTGTATTCTGGTATTATATTCTAACTTGTCAATCATAAAGGTAAAATCAAAAAGTAAGATAAATGTAAACCTTGATATTCATCTTTTTTGCATAAATTTCAGCAAGCAAAAGCATTGAACTTCTCCTGAAAATGTAACTTGTCTTGAGAATTCACACAATAGGGAAAATTTTGTGAGTGATGTATCGTACAATGTTTCACTCTGACAATGGATTGATGAGCGGTATAAGTGATTCACAGTCTCCAAATGTCAACAAATATTTAGCTATAGAATATATAGTTTTCTTTTTCATTTCATTTTTTCAAACTTCCGAGTTTTCTAATGTCTTATAAATGATTTTATTCTTTCAGAAGTACTTTCAAAGAGAATGATGAACATTTTACTTTCCCCTTTAAAAACTTCAGGTTAGAAATTATAGTATATCATTATAATTCACATTTCATTCATGTCTACTTTTAGACTAACAGTTTTTGAAGTATTAATGTTGTGCTGTGATACAGCATATTAATTGTATGCTAGTAGGTTGATGGGCAGTTTTCTTTTTACAAATAATGCACTGTATAATTGTTGTTTTTTTTTCTTTTTTATTTCTTCTTTCAGCCAGTTTAATGTAAGAGTAGAATTGGAATATTATTTTTCATTTGTTTGGTTATTTTTTCTTTTTTTATTAGTTTCAGGTGCACAAAACAATGTAATTAGACATTTATCGTTTATATCCCTCGGGTTGGTTTTGTCATGCTTTGTATAAATCACATATGGGCTCATTATTCCAACCAAGAACTACCTATCTAAACCTTCAATGTAACTAGATTAGATACAGGATATTTTCTAGTATTAATAACACTGTAAGAAAAATATAGTGGCTGTTTTAGAAAACCAGTACCAAATTTAAAAAGTTATCATTTTGATATTACATATAATAGTGTGATGTAAAATTGATACATTGTTCTAACCACCAAACACACAAGCAAACAAACAAACAAACGAGGTAACTATGAAAAAACCAGTTAAATAAATCATAGATATGTGAGTAGGAAAATTAGTAATGGCAACAACATGCAACAATCTCCAGTAATCCATTAATACCAACTAACATTTTATCTATGCAATATTTCTGACAAGTACTAGATTTCTAATCCAAAGATTTGAGATTAGCCCTGAATCTAGTCTTTGAAAACCTGATTTAAAAACAAAAATAAATAAAAGATATGTTTTTACAGATCTTGGAATCTCATTTTCATTATGTGCTACATGGGGAAAATAGTATTATCATAAAATAAATAATGTATATGAAAGGAATTTTTAAATTGTAAGAAGTGGTAAAACAAAGTACTGCTATAAACAAAGATAACGCATTTAGCACACAGACAACTAAATATAATAACTGTAAATTCTTAATTTCTCATAATTTCACATTTTAGAGACAGCTATTAAAGATATTATAAAGATGGGACTATATTTCTTTTAGAAAATGAGAGACAGAAGAAAGTGGGGTAAGAGGAAGAGAAAGATGAAGAAGGAGAACAAATAGAAGAGGAGGAGAAAAAGAGGGAGGAGAAGGAGGAAGGCAGAAAGGAAGACATGAAAAACAAATCAAAACTACAAAACAAAACAAAAAATGCCTTCCAAACTGGTACTTTGTAGAACATATGTATATACTGTCTATGTGCAAAATGAAAGATAAGAAAATGCGAAATTATCAGATTGATGACAAAATTCTAAAAGCGAATATTTTAGTTTGTTTTTAATAAAAATATGAGTATTTATTGAACACCATAAAGTATTTATTTTAAAAGCTTTCCTTTTCAGGTTCCACATGATATCAAAAATGGAATGTGAATCATTTTTAGCTGTTTTAGGATCATGATGCTATTTGTGAGGAGAGGAGGGGATTCATTCACATCCTTGGTTAAGTTTATTCCTTGGTATTTTATTCTTTTTTGCTGCAATTACAAAAGGAACTGTTTTCTGTATTTCTTTTTCTGAGATTTCATTGTTAGTATACAGGAATGCAATGGACTTTTGTATGTTGATTTTGTAGCCAGCAACTTTACTGTATTCGTTAATTGTTTCTAATAGCTTTTTGGTGGAGTCTTTAGGGTTTTCCATATATAGCATCACATCATCTGCAAAGTGTGATAATTTAACTTCTTCATTCCCAATTTGGATGCCTTTTATTTCTTTCTCTTGCCTGATTGCTCTGGCAAGGACTTCCAACACTATGTTGAAAAGCAGAGGTGATAGGGGTCAGCCCTGTCGTGTTCCTTAGAGCAAAAGGCTTAAGTTTTTCACCATTAGTTATGAGATGAGCTGAACGCTTGTCATATATGCCCTTTATTATTAAGGTATTTTCATTTTATACCTATTTTATTAAGTGTTTTAATCATAAATGGGTGTTGTATTTTGTCAAATGCTTTTTCTGCATCAATTGATATAATCATATGATTTTTGTCCTTTATTTTGTTTATGTGATGTATCATATTGATGGATTTGAGAAGTTGAACCATCCTTGTGCCCCAGGGAAGAACCCCACTTGGTCGTGATGAATAATCTTTTTAATGCATTGTTGTATTCGATTTGCTAGAATTTTGTCTAGGATTTTTGCATCTGTATTCATCAAAGATATTGGTCTGTAGTTTTTTTGTGTTGTCCTTACCAGGTTTTGGTATCAGGGTAATGATGGCCTCATAAAATGACTTAGGGAGTACTGACTCTTCTTCAATTTTTTGGAAGTGTTTGAGCAGGATTGGTATTAGATCCTGTTTGAAGGTTTAGTAGAATTCACTAGTGAAGCCATCTGATCCCAGATTTTTGCTTTTGGGAAGGTTTTGGATGACTGATTCAATTTCGTTACTGGTGATCGGTCTGTTTAGATTTAATAGTTCTTCATATTTCAGCCATAAAAGACTATGTGTTTCTAAGAACTTGTCCATTTCTTCTAGGTTATTGAATTTGGTGGCATATAGTCCTTCATGGTATTCTCGGATGATCTTTTGTATTTCTGCGCTGTCCGTGATAACTTCCCCTTTTTCGTTTCTGATAATGTTGATTATGTCTTCTCTCTTTTTATCTTAGTGAGTGTAGGCAAGGGTTTGCCAATTTTGTTAATCTTTTCAAAGAACCAATTCTTGGTCACATTAAATTTTTCTCTTGTCTTTTCCTTCTCTATTTCATTTAGTTCTGCTCTGATTTTTGTCATTTCCTTTCTTCTGCTGACCTTGGGTTTCACTTGTTCTTTTTTTTCTTTTTTTCTATTTCTTTAAGGTATAACTCGAAGTTATTTATTTGGGATTTTTCTTTTTTCTTAAGATAGTCCTGTAATGATATGAATTTCCCTCTTAAAACTGCTTTCACTGCATCCCAAAAATTTTGGTAGGCCTTATTTTCATTGTCACTTGTTTCTATGTATTTTTGAGCTCTCCTCTAATTTCTTCTTTGACCCAGACGTTCTTTAAAAGTATGTTGTTTAATCTCCATGTATTTGTGTTGTTTCCTGCTCTCTTTTTGCAGTTGATATCCAATTTCAAAGCCTTGTGATCAGAGAATATGCTTGGTATGATTTCAATCTTCTTAAATTTGCTGAGGCTGATTTTATCTCTCAATATATGGTCTATCTTTGAGAATGTTCATGTGCACTAGAAAAGAATGTATAGTCTGATGTTTTAGGATGAAGTGCTCTATGTATGTCAATAATGTCCATTTTATCTAGTGTGTCATTTAGGGCTTCTATTTTATTTATTTTCTATTTGGATGATCTATCCATAGTTGTCAGTGATGTATTTAGTTCCCCTAGTATAATTGTGTTTTGGTCAATATTATCCCTTTAGTTCTGTTAGTAGTTGCTTGGTATATTTCAGTGCTCCCTGATTGGAGGCATAAATATTCATGACTGTTATGTCTTCTTGTTGTATAGTCCCCTTTACCATTATGAAATGTCCATCTTTGTCTCTTGTTACCTTTTTCACCCTGAAGTCGGTTTCATTTGATATCATTATGGCTACACCTGATTTACTCTGGGTATCATTTGCTTGGAGTGTCAATTTCCACCCTTTCACTTTGAGTCTATGCTTGCCTGGTAGCTGAGATGTGTCTCTTGGAGACAGTATATGGTTGGGTTTAGTTTTTTGATCCAATCTGATACTCTGTGACTTTTTATTGGTGAGTTCAGTCCATTTACATTTAGGGTGATTATTGATATTTGAGGTTTTCCTGTCATTCCATCTTTTGTTTTCTGGTAAGGCTGTGTCTCCATTGTTTCTTTGCCTTTTTGTTGTTTTCTATTATTTCTGGGTGGCGATATTCTATGATGTTTCCCTCTGTTTCTTCTTTTATTACAGCATATATTTCTGTTCTGTATTTGTTTTTTGAATGGTTACCCTTAAGTTTATGTCAAAGAAAGTTTGATATTTAGAGTATTCCATTTTCTTCAGCACGCTTACTTTTTCTATTCCCATATTCCGGTTCAGGTCTTTACTCTCCCCCTTTTTATGTTTCGGTTGCCACAAATTGTCCCTGTTGATTTTGGTCGAATAGCCTCCTTTAGTATTTCTTGTAGTGCAGGTCGTGTATTAGAAAATTCCCTCAGGTTCTGTATGTCTGGAAAGGTCTTTATTCCTCCTTCATATCTAAACAGTATCTTTGCTGGATATATTATTCTTGGCTCATAATTTCTCTCTTTCAATAATTTGAATATTTGGTTCCACTCCCTCCTGGCTTGTAGTTTCTGCTGAAAAATCTGAAGATAATCTAATGAGCTTTCCTTTGTAGGTGACCATCTACTTTTCCCTGGCTGCCTTGAGTATTCTTTCTTTGTTGTTGATTTTAGACAGTTTCAATACAGTTTGCCTTGTAGAAAGCCTATTGGGATTGAGGTAATTAGGTGTCCTATTTGCTTCTTGAATTTGAGGATCCAGTTCTGTCCACAAGTTTGGGAAGTTGTCTTTGAGAATTTGTTTGAATATATTCTCTGTTTCCTTCTCTCTTTCTTCTCCTCTGGTATGCCCATTATTCTTATATTGCTCTTTCTGATGGAGTCAGAAAGTTCTTGTAGAGTTCTTTCATTTTTTTAAGTCTCAAGTCTCTTTCTTCTTCCATCCGTGTAATTTCCAGATTTCTATCTTCCATGTCACTGATTCTTTCCTCCATCTGGTCAACTGTACTACCTAAGCTGGCTATTTCCTTCTTAATTTATTTTGTTGAGTTCCTAATCTCCTTAAATTCTATTTTGTTCTTTTTTAAATTTCAATCTCTTTTGTAAAATGCTCATGTTGTTCTTTGATTGTGTCTTTGAGTTCATTAAACTGCCTTTCTGTGTGTTCTTGCATCTCGTTGAGTTTTTTTCAGAACTTCTATCTTGAATTCTCTGTCATTTCAGTCACATATTTCCATATCTTTAAGTTCCTTGTCTGGAGACGGTTCACTTTCTTTCTGTGCTGTCTTGTTGTCTTGGTTATTCATGGCAATTACTGATTTATTATTTCCCTTCCTAGACATCTACAAGAGTGGCTTCTGCAACAGTTAGATAGGAAGTCATCTTTCTTTTGTTTTCCTGTACTTGTGGTTAGAATGTTTTATTTTTTCTCCGACTGCAGCCTTTTTTTTTCTTTTCTCTCAACATGGCAGTGCTATTTTTAATCTGCACTATTCCAGCTTCTCACACAATGGGGGATTTCCTGGGAGATGGGTTTCTCCTCTGTGAATAGTCCCTCTGGGTCAGAGGGTGCAGTCTTCATGTGGATATGCTGAGAGCTTTTGAAGTTCCAAATTTAGAGCACCAGCTTCAGAGCCATTATATTTCAGCAATTCTGTTTACTCTTACAGGGATCCGCCCAGATAGGTGTGGCTAGGGGCAGGGTGAGTTGTAAGAGGTAGCCCAGAGCAATGGTGGTGACCACCACTAAAGCCAGTCCTGCTTCCACAGCTCCCTCCCCTTTGCTGGACCTAGTTGGGCTGGGAATCTGTGTTTGCAGTCCACAGTACTCAGAACAGCAAATATTCTGTTCTTTTGATCTGAAACTGCTACTGTTCTACTTCTAGCACCGGGCAGGTTGGGGAGGGGTGAGCTCTGAGAGGGTAGGGAGGGGGAGGCTAGTCTCAGTGCCTAAGGCTTCCGTTCTCTGCTCGGCAATGAGGGCTTAAATCACCGTTTTCAGCCTTCTTCCCTCAGTCTTTGCTCCGAGGTCTCTGCCGTGAGCGCTGGTTTCAGCCGTATTATATGCTGCCCCCTCAGCCCTATGGGCTGTAAGTGGAGCCCTGGCAGTTTGAGTTCTTCCTTCTCCCACAGCTGCGGTAGTTCCGGGATGCAGCAAGCTCGGAGCACTGAGCCAGGTCTGCGTCCTGCGCCTACGCAGCCTCTGTTTCCACACTTCTTTCACTCCTCCCTCGCTCCCGCGATTCGCCCACCTTTAGGTCAATTCTCTAGTGGGCCTCATTGTCTTGCCTATCTGCTGTGCAGGGAGTCCTTTGTGTAGTTTGTTGTTTGATTAGTTGTAAATTCCAGGGGAGCTTTACAGAGGCTCACCTCACATTGCCATTTTGTTGACATCTCGTCTAGAATGGTTAATATTTCACTTCATCTTCAAGTGGTTGTTTTGTTGTATATAATATTTGTAGAGATAAGAAGTCTTGGTTACTTAATTTCTTGGAGGTTTTCTAGCTGAAATTGGCTTGCATCTGGGATCATTCCTTCACTCCAAGGATAGAGGGTGTGCTATTTTCCATCCCATGTATTCCTTTATGTTGCTGTCACCTAATGTCAAGCAACCATTCTATAAAAAGAGACAACAATAGGAGTTGGTATCCAGGGCATTCAAATCGACTTTAGACCAAGTTTTCTTTGAGTTACAAGGAATTCAGAGAAATATGTAACTGCTAGCTTATGCCTCTGAGACTTTGCAAGCACCAAGCAGTGCAGCTGGTGTTTACCCCGAGCCCAGAACACACAGTAGTTTTTTTTAACGCCTTTAAAATGTTACTACATTATCTGTTTGCAATCTGTGTCCCTGGAGGATAATATGATTATCATTTGATTCTTGTTTGTTTTACACGATTAACTTTTTCTCTCTTTAAACTTTTACAATGTTCTCTTTATTTTCTAAAATTTCATGAAAGCATGGATGTATTTAGTATGTTCTTTTTGTACATGGCTTTATTAAACTTCAGCATAACTTGTTAAGGTGTGATTTTCTTTTTCTTTATCCATTCTGTTTAGTACTCTATAACATATTTCCAACAATGTTTGTATTTATTTATTTATTTATTTATTTATTTATTTATTTATTTATTTATTTATTTTAGGAAAGCCTTAGTCATTATGTTTTCCAATAGTTCCTCATTTCCAATTATTTTTATTTTTCTTTCTTTCTGGTAATACTGTAAAATGGTCTACCTTATAATATATTAATATAGCCACTCCAGCATTTTGTTACTGTTTGCATAATACATAGTTTCTCATCCTTTTACCTATGTCTTTAAGTTTGAAGAGAGGCTTATCTAAGTGAAATGCAATAGATCACTTTATTTTTATCCACTCTGCCAATTTATATCTTCTGATTAATGTATTTAGACCATTTACATTTAAGGTAATTAATGATATATTAATGTGTGATTCTGCCACTTGTATTATTGTTTCTTTTTATTTATTTCTTCAAATTCTCATCCTTCTGTTTCACTTTTTTTACCTTCCTCAGATTACTTAAATATCTTTTAAGACTACATTTTGATATATTTATAGTGGGTTGAGTATATCTCTTTGTAGAGTTTTATAGTGGTTGCTTTGGACATGATAACATGTGTATATGACTTATAACAGTCTACTCATATCAACATTTTACTACTTCCAGTGAAGTGTGGGAAACTCTCTGGCATTTAATTTCCTTTTATTCTCCATTTTCAAATATCATTCTCTTGTGCATCAAATGGTGCTATAATTTCTCTATCACCAACTATAATAATGAAAACTCATGAAAAACAGAATAGTCTATTATATATATCCATATTTCTGTTCTTTCTGTTCTTCCTACTTCCTTTCTGATGTTCCAAGATTCTTTCTTTTACCATATCCTTTCTATTTGAAAAATATCCTATAGACAATCTTTAAGGGTAGGTCTCCTTCAAAAATTACTTTAATTTTCCTTCAACTGATAATTTCTTTGTTTTCTCTTCATTTCTAAAGGATAGTTTCACCAGTATAGAATTCACAGTTTGAAGGTTTTATTTTCACCCTGGAAATATATCATTCCCTGGTTTCCAAAAAGATAGTGTCTGTCGATTGAATTGGTGTTTTCCTACAGTAAACACATCATTTCTCTCTGGCTTCTTTGAAGCTTTTTAAAAATATTAGAACATTTATTTTTCCTCTGTAATTTCCTCTATTTATTTCTATTTCATATTTAAAAAATAAAGTAATCTCCCAAATGGTAGGTCATTCACACAAGAAAGGCAAAGGAAAACACGAATCATAATTTAGCAAAAATACAAATAACAAGTGTGATTGTAAGATACTGAGAAACAGCCATTGAGAACTCTAAACATCTTGTGACCATTAAAACGTTTTGTAGTTCATTTTAAATCTGTGTGTCATTCATAAAGTTGATTAATAATATTTATTAAATGAAAATCTAAGCAAAGATATTCTCTCAGAAGGAGAGAAGCAATGTTCCCAATAGTTAATTATAGAATATGTATTTTTTGCTTAAAATGAAAGGGGACATTTATGACAGTTGAAATACAGAAATTTATAATACTAATTCCTTTCTAAAGTATTCCCTGTAATATTAAGAAAAACATCCCAAATGATTCAGTTGATGACATTTGTATTCAATCTATCTCTCTCTGTTCATGGATACAACTGCATAAGGGATATCTATAAATGTATTTAAAGGAACAGTGAGTGTCATAGTGTATCTATGTAAACATAAATTAACCTTTTGAATGATGGTCTCACAAGGGATAGACTTGAGGCTCACATTCTATAACACATTATGTTTGTAAAATGTACCAACAAACACAAGATTGATTGATTCTTAGATTTTCAACACCTATTGTAATAGTCATTGTTAAGCTTCAGTTATATTTTTGTAATCTACTGGATGCTATCTGCCACAAATTCCATAATGAAGAACTTGGTTAAAAAGTAAAGAGAAATTTTAATGAAAAATACAATTGAATACATCTCTAAAATAATTTCAAGTATCTGTTTTATTTTATTAAAAATTGCCTTTTATGTGCTACATGTACTTAAATATATTGTTTTACTTTTTAAATTACTTTGCTCCGGTATAATTTACATGCAATAAAATTGTCAATTTTTATGTACAAATTGAATGATGAATGTATAAATCTGTGTAATAACCACCACAATCAAGATCAGAATATTTTCATCACCCTTAAATGTTCTGGTATGTCCATCTCCCCACTTCTGCTCCCACACAACCTTAATCTATTTCTGTCACTGTAGTATAGTTTTTCCTGTTCTAGAATTTCCTGTAGGAGGAGTCATTCTCTTTTTTGCCTGGCTTCTTTTGCTCAGCATAATGCTTTGAGGTCCATCCATATTTTTGCATGCATCATGAGTTTCTTTATTTTTATTGATGAGTAGATTTACATTTTTTGGGTATAGCACAATGTTTATCCATTCACCTATTGATAGATGTTTAGATTGTTTCTAGTTTCTGACCAATATGAATACAAATGTTATGGATATTTGTGTACACATTTTTGTGTAGAGTTGTAGACATGTGTTATTATTTCTCTTAGGTAAATACTTAGAAGTTGAAAACCTGGGTGTATGTTTAACTTTGTAAGTAACCAACAAACCATTTTCCATAATGATTATACAAATTTACCTGTCCACTAGTCATGTATGAGAGTTTTGTTTGCTTAAAATTCTTGACAATATTTTACATTATCAATAATTTTATTTTAGCCATTCTGGTGAATGTTTACTGGCATCTCATTGTTCTTTTTAATTTATATTTCTTAAGAGCCAAAGGCCGTCTTTTCACTGGCTTATTGACTAGTCCATGTCTTTGTGAATTATGTATTCAAAATTTGCCTATTTTTTTTCTGTAATTGTTTTTAGTATTTTACTGATTTCTCTTTCCATAAAAATTTCACAATTTCTCAAGTCCCATAAAATAACCTTGAGATTTTTATTTCCATGTCAGTCATGAACTAGTTGTTCAAATCTACTTACATGCTTTTTTTAATCCAGGCACTGTTTACAGACTGGAGATATCCCACTGAATAAAGCAGAATTAAAACATTCCTTTATTTCTTGGACGCTATAGTCTAGGAGGGGAATAAATACATCCAGATAAATAGATAGAGAGCAAGGCATGAATATATAATACACCAATAGTGATGATAATGCAGGAAAATTAGTGTCATCCTGGGTTTCATTTTAATAGTGTCATTGTAAATTTCATGTTTTAGAAGGTTGAATTTGAATATAGAAAGATTAAGTCAGGGGATAAGCTCTGTTGATAAATGTGGGTGAGTGGGGAAGTCCAGGCAAAGGGCACAGTGAGTGTCAAAGGCCCTGAGATGGATGCATGTTTGATGTGTTCAAAAAACACTAAGAAAGCCAATGTTGCTGAATAGAAATGAGCAAATGGAAGAGAGTAAAGGATGACAAAGAAACCAATATGGATTGGTTAAAAGATTGTAAAAGAACCATCTTGGGACTCTGTGGAACACATGTTAATGAGGTAAATGCAGACTAGATAAAAGGCTATTTGAATAATCCAGAGATCCATGGCATAGGTGATAAGGCGTCTTTGGGGTCATAGAGGCAAGACAAATATGTGATGGCCAGAAGTAAGATAACAATGAAAGAAAGCGTTTGACAAAAATCTATGGAATGTGCAACACATCAAGCAAACCCTAGTTTAAACTGTGAACTTTGGATGATAAAAACTTGCTAGTGTGGGTTCATTGATTTTAACAAATGTGCTTGGTGCAGGATGACGATAGTGAAAAAGGTTATGCATTTGTGGGGACAGGGTTTATATGAGAACTTTGTCTATTTTATGCTCAGTTTTGTTGTGAACCTAAAATTTATCTAAAATATAAAATCTATTGGTAAAAAATAAATAAAAAGAAAGTTAACAGTTGTCTAAAGCAAGTAGAAGAATGGAATTGCCATTTAAGAAGATGGAGAGACTGGGAAGGAAAGTCTGCTTTTAGGTTGAGAGTAATTAGCTTAATTTTGGATGAGCTAAGTTTGATATGCCTAATAAATTTACAAGTGAAAATATTAAATAGGTACTTAGAAGTATGATTCAAAAGTTCAAGAATGAGATCTAGGCTGGAAACAAAAATTTAGAAATGTAAGCATATTGATTGTTTTTAAATTTGTGGAGAGGTGATTACTTAAGCAGTGAGTGGAAATAGAAACTCTCATATGTCAAGGTCAGGAATGTGAAGAAAAACCACGAAAAGGAGATGGAAAAGGAGCTTCCAGTGAGGAAAGAGTGGAGCCAAAACTGCTATGACATAATTGATCTCTGGATTCGGTCAATTGAAAGTCGTTGGTATCATTTAGAAGGGATTTTTCTTTCTTCTTTTCTTTTTTAAGTTATAGTAATAAAAGTATAATTGGTTTGGGTTCAAGGGAGAATGAGAGAAAAGCTTCTGGTTTCCATAGGACAAACTAGCTAAATCAGTTTATTTCAGCACACTCTCCAAATGCATATATGTCAATAAGGAAAACAACAATACAACCTATAATCTGCAGTTAATAGTATCATACAGCATAAATTAAAGTCAGAGAACGGAACAAACTTTAATTTAATGGGAAAGTAAAATTCTGCAACCAGGAGAGTCAGCTACCACATCAGAGCATAGAATTGGGGGGAAAAAAAAAAAAAAAAAAAAAAAAAAAAAACAGGCAGAAAAGAGAAATGACTGTTCCTAAATAGAGAATAGATGTGTATGGATTATGATTTTTTCCTGAGCTACTTAGAAATACCTTCTTACTTCATGATTTCTGAATGTGTGCTACCTACCCAAGATTGTTACTGATGGAATATTAGTCATTTCATATGAATGATATTAAAATATTAGCCTTTGAAAACTCATTTCTGTTGATGTTCATCAAAATTAATGGTTGATTTCTACAAATAATGTATTTTTTAAATGTATGTAGCAAATCTATCTTAGGGGAAACTAAATGGATGATTTAGCCTAAAATAATTCTTCAATTGTCTTAGTCTAAAATTTCTGTGTAATTTCCAATGATGTAATTCATCATAAAGATTTGACATAGTCTGACAATATGTTACACAATCTGAAATACTTAGAAAAACATTGCATACGTATATATGTAATTTGAAAATTTATTTATAAATAACACATAAATAGAGTGGCAATTATTCCAGAGGAGATTAGCTTATTGTTTCATTAGCCTGCTTAGATGCTGAGAGTTTATTATGTGTAGCTTATAGTCAGTCTTCAATGATGACAGTCAATTTAGGCAATGAGAAAGATTAATGATATTTTTAAAAACTGAAACTATATATGCACACACTATAAGTAAAATATTGTTAATAAAATATCTCCATCATATAGAAGGAAAAAACCAGTGCTTTAAATCTCTTATTTAACATACCTAACTGAAATTGTACACTAAAATAAAGTACTCTCTGTGACTATAAACATTGGAACAAAAAAACCTTGTATTTTCAAAAGAATGGAATGTCAAAACTAAAAATTAGGGTCCATTGAGTTAAAGGGGAGGCTAGGGGAAACACCTGAATTTGGAGCTGTAAGTCTTTAGTCCCTTTATAGAAAATCATTTCATCTTCTTCTTGAACTTACATAGGTATCATAATAATTGGTTTAAAGAATGTGCAGCAAAATGCTTTATTAAGTACAAAACCCTAAACATGCATATCAGATATTACTAATTTTTATATAATATATGAGACTTTTATGTATAAAATGCATCACAGATCAGGTATACAAAAAGATGCACACGACACAAAGATGCAAAGTAGAACATTTGCATACCCAGGTCTTGTTAAATAAAATTTTGAACATAGTTTCATTTATTTATATTTTATATTAAGTTATATATTATTTATTAATTAATATTTATATATTGCTATTAATGGAACTAACAATTGTATTGCTCAATTTTTTTCTCAAAGATAGATTTAGCATTAAGCTTGTATAAAACCCAAGTAGACCTCAGCTAGTGGCGACTGGCTACTGAAAGCAAAGGAACAATGCATTGTGGTGATTCCATCTTAAATAAGTTCTATTAATAAAGTTCAGGTATTTCAGTATTTCAGTGATATTTCTACCCCAAGAATGGTTATGCTAATCAAAGATGCTTAGAGATGTGTTCTAAAGGTAAAATTTAGGTAGGTTGTGAGTCATAACACTGTAATATTGTGAAATAGGTGGGGGAGGTGAGAGGCAAATATATTCCCAAAACTGCCCAATTGACTGCTTTGGTCAGGGTAAGATGGCACAAACTTTACCTGCAGCATAAGATTTATATGAAAAAAAGCAGATGCCTTCACCAACAGTGGGGATTTCTTTTTAGCACATCACCATTTATACAACATACCCTCTAATTCTTGCCTATACCTCCCTTTCATCAACAAAATCAACTCCCCTCCAGATTCTCAAAAACAGTTAAATTTCATTTGCTTGACGATTAGCCCTGATTTGATTTTATAAGAACTCCCCACACCTGCTCCCACACATAGCCAATTATTTGTCTATCAATGTGTTGGTGACCGTAGGTCCTTTTATTGGAGACTAACCTTATTATTTGTTTTATTCCTAGAGATAAAAGGCATACATTTATATATTAACTCACTGGTGCTTATTTTTCTTAAAGAATAATAAAAAAATGTCAAGTGTAAATGACTGACAAGGGGATTTTTTTAAATTTTATTTTAATAGGAATTTTTTTTTTTTTTAAGTTGAACGCTATTCAGAAACTAAACTTGGTCTGAACAGAAAAAAAAAAAAAAAAAAAAAAAAAAAGCTTGCTGCCTGAGGCAAAAACAAGCAATGAAAATGTTTCAGAAAAGTAGTTTCAAAATAAGTGATTTTCACAGATCTCTACATTTTTAATGGTTAGATTTACTTTCACCTGTGTGAAAACAAATAGAAGTTACATAAATAGGTACAAACCTTAAAGCTCATGATTTATGAGGTTATGTTTTTCCATTTAACAGAGTTGAATTCTATTTATAAAGAGTTTTATTCCTAGAGCATTCATTACTCGGAGTAGTAAGGTATATGACATGGTAGTTCAAAAACGCTGCTGTACAAAAAACAGCTCAGAAGTCGTGTTTAAAAATTATTTTCTTCTCCTGAGAGATTAAAGATCAGAGACAAAGAAAAATTGCCCATGTGATTCAATATGTGTAGTCCATAGACACCCACATGTTGAAAAAGATTGTTAGTGGACATTGTTTAATGATGACCATATAAAGTCACTGCTTTGGCATGGACTCCGAGAACATTCATTTGGCAATTGTCTCTGCCACCAGCCATATCAATAGTAACTAACATATTTCCTGGGAGTAATATTGTGTTGAAGCCTCATGACCATCATGTGACAGAGACATCTTATCACCATTTTTAAGTTGAGGGATCTGAAACTCCAACAGTTTAAGTAATATACTCTTATTCACTTTCATTCAATAAATAGTAAAGTGCCTCTTATACGCCAGGCATCTCTTTTAATAGTTAGCAAACTGTAGTAAACAAAACAAATTGATTTTGTTCTTATGGTGGAACAAAGTTGTAGGGAGAAAAAAATAAAATATGAACAAATAAAAGCCAGGATGAGATAATTTCAATGGTTTTCAGAAAATATTCTAAAACAACATAATATAAATTAGATGTTCAAAGAAGGCTTAAATGAGAAGATATTTTTGAGTGGTACCTGAATAATAAGAGTGGACCCTGGACATAAAAAAAGAGGCTAATTATGAAGACATCATCAAAATGGTGGCGTGAGGTGAGCCTCTGGAAATCTTCCCTGGAATTTACAACACATTGAAAAACTATAACTCCACAAAGGACTCCCTGCACAGCAGACAGGCAAAACAAAGAGTCTCACTCTTGAGATCTTATAGCTAAGAGGTAGCTTTTTGTGTGTAACAGAATTATCATGGTTTCAATAACTTAAGTAAAGAAATAACAAAAGTAGGAAAAATAATATTCACGTAATATTCATGTAGTGTAATCTTCAACACGCATATTATGTTCCACTTAATAAATGGGTCAAAACAACTTAACATAGTAGTTTCTGCAATATGAAACATGACAGTGTTTAACTCAAGATTTTAAACTTTAGCTCCAGTTTGGGGACTGTGGTTCAATGGTAAATTATCCTCCATTTAGACAAGCACAGAGTCTGTTTATTCAGCCTCTTCAGTGTTTCTGCATAAATGATTTCTGTTCAACCGAGTTAGAACAGATTCTATATTCGCGACTGAATCCAGACTGACACAGGGTAATCCCCTCATCACATACTTTAAATGAATGAGAAAGGTGCATTTTGAGAAGAGAATAATTTTCCCTAACAGCTCCTGGGTGGCAGATCTGGGATTCTAAGGCAGGTAATGTTCCTCCAGAACTAATAGCAGTAATCACTATTCTATTCTACACCCAACTACTTGGGAGCAAAATGAGGTTCAGTGAAGTTCATTAACTGAGTTGAAATCACTCACCTTCACAGTAGTGGCAATAGGTTTTGAAGCCAGGTATGCTTAACTATGAAATTATTCCCTTTAAAATACTCTACCATTACTATTAATTATTAGGTAATAATGGGGTGATTCTTTTTTTATTCAATAGTCATTAATATTTAGACTTCCTCCCCTACTTACTGCTTCAAGGATATTGTACCTGAGTTAAATGACTTAGTAATAGTTTTAATGCCCTGATTTAACCCAATCCTGAAGAGAGGGAGTGTTGCTGGATTTTTCATAACTGACATCAAAGTGACCACTTTAGTTGCACATGAAAAAAGACTTGTAGATTTCTTTTTTACTTTGCATATTTAATGCAGTTAACTAGAAAAATCATATTTCAGGTTTGTACTAGGAATGTTCTTGGATATAAAACTGCTTTGAGCCAAAAGTAACAAGCACTCTAGAGCATAAAAAATTGACCATGTTTTGAAATTCTCTAACTTTTATTTTCAGAATCACAATTCTTTATAATCTTAAATCTAATTTACATTTGACTTATTCAAAATTACTCTTCAAGCAACTTCTAGCAATGTGTTACTCTGAATTAGTTTATCTGCATCTGCACCACTAAAACTGTTACAGGTTTCCAGTTTTATTACTTAAGAGCACACACTGATTCAAATATTTTTCTTTTAATTCATAATTTATGAACTTAACAATTGTCTAGTTAAATATACAGACTACTAATAGATTCTGAAGTATTGCATGTGCTTAAAATGTAGAAGTGCCATTGATAATCTTTACTCATAAATTCTGCATTTGTAAGTTTGTCTATTTGATAAAATTTATCTGTAATCCTCAAATCAATACTCGCATCATTTTAACAGATATGCAGAGGTGAAAATTTTGAGTCCCTTATGTACACATTCCTATCTGAGGTCAAACAGGGTGACACTCTGCTTTTTGTTTCAGCTCTCACACTATAAACAAGTCTCCTTTTTGTGGTTTACTTAGTTTTTCACTTTTTGTGCTTTCTTTTAGTGATTTTGCTATTGAAAATGGACGTCAAGAATAGTGCTGAAGTTCTATCTAGTGTTCCAAAAAGAAAGAAGGCTGTGATACGTCTTTACAGAAAAGCTTAGTTCAGGCAGGAGTTATAGTGCTGTTGAAGTGAGTTTAATGTTAATGAATCAACAATATATATTGAATAAGGTGGATGACTTTAAAGTTAAGCATATATTAAAATTAGGTTATGCATTGATTGATTGACAAAAATGATGTGACCAGAGGCTCATAGGAACATAAACTGTTTTTCCATTGGGAACAATGGTCTTGCATATTAACCCCTTTTATCCATAGGGGGATATGTTCCAAGACCCCCAGTGGATGCCTGAAACCATGAATAGTATCAAACCTTAAACATAGTATGCTTTTTCTTATACATACATACATATGATAAAGTTTAATTTATAAATTACTCATAGTAAGAGATTAGCAACAATAACTAGTGAAAAAAAAGAACAATTATAACAGTAACTGTTGTAAAATTAATGTGAATGTGGTCTCTTCCTCTCAAAATATCCTATTGCACTGTATTGACCTTTCACTGTATGGCTTCTCTTCAGCATATCTGAATTACCAGCAGCACACACTTTAAAACTGTTGACTTGTTTATTTTGGAATTTTCCATTTAATATTTTTGGACTACAGTTCACTGCAGATAACTGAAACCATAGAAAGTGAAACCAAGGACTAGGAGGACTACTATATTCAACAATCCATTGTTAAAGATGACTTTATAGAACATAAGTACCACAAATAATAACAATCAACTGTATTAGAAATCAGTTTCTTCAATCTTAAGCAGAAATGCTGCTGCTGAAACTGCATCATTAATAAGTTTTGTCTGTATTGGACCAAATTGTTCCTGCTTGGCACTCAAATGGGGGAAATCTCATATATTTATGTTTTAAATAAAAAGGACAACATTTATTAAAATGCAAGTATTTGCATTTACTAAAATGCAAGTATATCACTATTAATTTATAAAAAAATATTTATCTAGCAAGTATATGTCTGTGAACTCCTCCAGATGTGATTTAAAATTCAAGTAGATACTGCAGAAAGATTATATAAATTAAATCTACTCTGATACTCCATGACAACAGAAAATTAAGTTAATAAATGACTTGATCCTATCTAATGTATAATTTGTAAGTTGTTTAAATACTAAAATCCTGGCAATAAGTATATAACATAATTTATTACAAACTGTGACCACATGTATTTAGCTGAGCGTTGTGTTCATTTTTCCACATTTACAAACACTGTAACATTTTATGCGAAGTAAAAGCTTTCTTTTTACTTATTTATTTATTTGTTTGTTTGTTTGTTTGTTTGTTTAAAGTTTATTGGGAATACCAATGGTTAGTAAAGTTACATAGGTTTCAAGTGTACAATTCTGTAATACATCATCTATTTATCACCCTGTGTGTAGGAAAACAGCTGGAAGTTAGGCAGGCAGGAGGAATTCCCTCTTATTCAAATGAGGGTCAGCCTTTGTTCTATTTGTTCTACTCTGGCTTCTAACTAATTGTGTAAGGCCCACCCACAGCAGGGAACAATCTCTACATTGTTCATTCTATTGATTTAAATGTTAAACTCATTCAAAACTACCTTCATAAAAACACCCAGAATAATGGTTGAACAAGAATCTGGGTATCTCATTGACTTGTCAAGCTGACATATAAAATTAACCATCAAGTGACCAAGATATGTAGAGGCACAGTCTTAAAATAATTTGTTTACTTAACAAACATGTACACTACAAAATAGACATTACTCTATAAAATTTACAAATGTTTCTTCAATTAAATTGAATAAACATCACAAGCAGTAACTCTTTCACAGATGAAGATACCGAGGCATGCTGAAGGCATGTACCTTGTCTAACGTAACACAATTGGCAAGTTCCAAAGCCAAATGTACATTCATGCTATAACCCAAAAGCATTCAGTATGTTGCCTCTGCATTTTTCTTTGCAAAGACTCCCAACTACTTAAACTGACTTCATCCTTAAAATAACACCCTAAAATAACCATTATTACCTCTATTTTACAGGTAAGAAAACTGAGTTTGAGAATAATTATTTTTGTTTAGAAAATAAGAAATGTAGGTAAGCCAGGACCAAGTTTCACATTGTTCCTTCATCCCTGAATCATTCCCAATTGTAAAATTGAAGCATTGGATAAAAACACCTTTTGTTGAGCTTTTATAGTACAACCTGCTTAAATGGTATATGCAATGTACTTAAAAAAATAATCATGTAGGATTAGAATTTCTAAAATAATTTTCTTTTGCCTGCTACTGGGTTATTGAGTTAATACATCATCAGGACACAATTGCTCTAATTATGTAGCAGTGCGATTCATCATCACAAATGCACTATCACACTGATAATGTATTACTCAATAAAGTCACAACAGCTGGCAAGAGCATCCACAGAATCAGGCAATGTGTGAGTTTATGTATTTCATTGTTTAATTTACTGAATTCAGAACAGGGGAAGACAACATATTTGTGAAACCTCAAGAGAAGGTTTAAAATTTTCCAAATTAGCTTTCCTACTGTCGCTTCTATAATGGGAAATGTGAAACCAAAATGACATTTATTTGCAAACCTTGCATTTGCTTGTCAGCTTGATGGCAGTGGTGAGGAAATCCCTACAACATGACCTATTTGAATATCTCTGGTATGTTTAGATAGTGTCTAGTCTTTTGTGTTTTTGGTAGCCTAAATAAAGTTTTGTTTCCATCCAGTAAATAGAAGCTGGTAACAAAAATCTTAAAATGATCTTTATATTCCCTGATCTTTTTATTATGTGCAAATAAACATGTATCAAGTTTAGCTAAGCTTTTATGCTATAGAACTGATTTCCCAGGAGTCTGGTAAGACTGAGCAGCTACAGTGTTCTTAGGATTTCCAAAGCTGACATCAGAAGTGCTGAAATGAACAATAGGAATGTTTTGTTTGATTACCCTGATTTTCAAACATGAAATAACAAACTCTGAAATCATACAGAGATTCTTCTTCACCTGCGCACATGCTCTATTGTTGCTCCCATAACAAATATGTTTAAAAGGACTTCTTCCTGCAGGCTTCAGTAAAATCCCCCACTAAATAATGAGTTTACCTATTAACCCCACTGATGGGCATAATCATGAACTACTTGCTTTTTTACCTTGTGGCTTTATCTTCTCAGCCACACAGATTTGAAGAGTGTCTTTGATTTTAAACTCTCCTTTGTGCAATCACCAGCTCAACTGACAATCTAAGCCTTTACTCCGAGGATGCCTTTAAAACCTGATCTTTGTCCTACTTGTGCATTTCTGAGATATTCCAGCCACTAGATAAGAGTGAGCCACTTGAAACACCACCAGGCTTGGAGATATGACAAATCTCTGGTGTCCTACAACAACCATTCCCTCCCATGCTCAGCTTTCTCAAATGACATCCTGTCCACTATTGATATCATTGGTTTTATGGAATACAAACACAGAAGTTAAATAATCTTTCACAGCTGTAACATAAAATTGTAAGGGGTTCTTTGGTAATAATGAGCGGTGTAGGACTGGCTTTGACTCAGAAAGAAAAGGGTTGATTATTGAGTCTAAAATTAATGAGTACAATAACTTTCTGCGATCTCTGTAAAATGGAAGTCATTAGAAGGCACCTTTTCCTTCTCATAAATGACCCTCTGTCCCCACTTGAATACATTCAACACAGCTCTTCTAAGTGTGGGTCCACAATAGGAAATGAGCCTTGCAAACTTTCCACTACAGGGGACATAATTAACCAGGGCCCCTGCTACTGTGCTTTGAAATCCATCATGGCCAGGATTCACGTAGGTTCTTTCCTGATGACTGGACATGGCAGTGATACTTAAGGCAGGCCTGTCCCTGGAAAACATAGAATTCCCCTGACTTTAATGCTAAGCCTGTGAGAAGACCTAGCTGAACATTTCTTAGATGCTAAAGCAGTCTATCTACTTCCCTTGGGATCAAATTTGCATGTTATCTGACAACTCTCCCACTCACCCCTAGATTTCCTTACCATTATTTTCTTCCCTCCTACATGGTCCCCTTAATAAAATACATGTAAATTTAATCCTTCTTTGCGTCCTGAACATCCCCATGAAACTGCCTCTGGTTACACTGTGTAAAAAAATCAGCAGCAGCAGCAAAATCACAGCCTGTTCCATCTCCGTGATTAGTCTCCTCATTATCAATAAAATAATGTAATGTAGTCCCTGATGCATAATAAACCCTCAAATATACTATATTTACACTTTATAAGTGTTGAATGTGATACAATTCCTATCACACTGCATGAAAGAAAGAGCTCTGAGTAAAAAGTTATATGCAACACAGTTAATAGATGGCAAATCAGGAATTAAACGTGGTCTGCCTAACTCAAAAGTGGAGTTTCTGAGAGCTGTGAGATGCTGCCTCCTGGATGTCACCTGCTACTTGTGTCTCATAAACCAACTCATAGTTAATTTCCAACTTTGTGCACTGCCTCCCCAGCCCTATTGCATCCCTGTCTTATTCTAAGATTTTGACCACTTCACCACATACTTCACACATGGCAAAAGTTTAATAAAGATTCAATAAATCTGCATTAAGTAATGAATCAACATGTAGACCATGGGCAAGTTGGCTTTTTAAAACTTACAGTCAAACAATATTCATAAATACTGAGATTCAAATTCTTTTGACAAGTTTTTTTCTCTTCAAAGTTTTTCAACAAGTGGTATCATCATAAGCTTGGTAAATACCTGCACAGAGTCTTTAGAAACAGTATACAGAAAGATGTAATTAATTTGACCAAAGTTCACAATTAGAAATTCTGACAACTCTTTTGTTACTGAATTTAACATAGCTTCAATTTAAACACAAGATTATATGTTCATACATAGGGTTCTTGTCATTTGACACTGCTGTGTTTCTAATATATTAATTTCTGCCCGTGACTATATTTTTACATAGAATTTAAACAATTATGAAATAAAGAATCATTTATGGCAAATTTGATACACACCTCAATTAAATAGGTCAAATTAGAGTAAGAGAAAAATGTTGATATGATGCCAATAGTATATTTATCCCTAGCCACATCTAAACATTCATTCATTTTTCTATTTAATACCTGACAAAATAGTTCTCAAGGAGACGCTTATTGTAAGAGCCAAACCGAATTCCTGGAGTTTATTTTCTAACAGAGAAAACTAACTTGTATAAATAAAAAAAGTGTCATTTTATCAATATGTGTCTGTTAGACTTCTGAATTCTCATTTTAATTGCTCTGGAAATTACTACTTGCCAAATTGCATTGCCACGGAGTGATTGAACCAGAGAAGTACACATGTATTCACAGCTGTCATATTTAGCACAAGAAAACTTGGAGCTCATTCAAGTGCCAGTCTACTCCAACTGTTTACAATACCAGAAATGTGCTATTAAGTACCAGATTTATGGAATAAGAAGAAAGGTTAATGCATTTTTCTGAATTTAGAGAAAGTAAAACATGGCTCATTAAACATAATGCAGGTCTAAACTGAAATTCTAAGCTTCAAAAGTCATCATTACAATAACCTGAAATCACTGTGTTACATTCATTTCATTCTTTCCACTATTTTTTATTCAGCAACAGTTGTGCGTAGGACACTTTCTAGTTATTTGAAACTCAAGCTTGCAAGAGGTAGAAGATGTATACAAATAATCATATAAGTATATATGGTTTAACGTTATAAACAGATCATAAGAGGAAGGATTCTGGTAAAATGGCAGTTTGAGTGGAAGAATCTAAATATTTCTTTCCCAAAGTTTATGAAATCCTGGTTTTGACCAAAAAGTTTCAAAATGCAAGCTTAATTTAGCAATTGACAAGAAAGTCCACTGATAGGGTATAATTAAGAAATATAGGGTACAATTAAGAAATGGATCTTATTGGGGCGGCCAGTTAACTGACTTGGTTAGAATGCAGTGTTAACAACAAGGTTGCCAGTTCGATCCCCACATGGGCCAGTGTGAGTTGTGCCCTCCACAACTAGATTGAAACAACTATGTGACTTGGAGCTGATGAGTCCTGGAAAAACACACTTACATAAATTTAAAAAAAAAAAAAAAAAAAAGGAAATGGATCTTATTGTTGTTCAATTCCTAGACCAAATCCTTGCTTTGTGATACATTCATTTTCTTCTTTATTTTGTCAAATGAGCTTAGGATTCCAAGAGGAATGATGGAAGATAGCTGGGACTAAAGATTACTTGAATGCTTATGTGAACACCATTGAACCTATCTAGATTATAATAATAAAATTATTTGAAGTAGTATTTGCTAGATAGATAATTGTTAAGAAGAAACTTCTATATTCAAACCAAGTGTCACTTCTACAACAAATTTAAAATGTCATTTTTCACAAAACATACTTTTAAATAAAGACCTAATCAATAAGATAAGAAACAAACTATAAGTAAGCATGGGTCTTTGGAAATAATATGTTTATAGCTAAAGCCACAAATAAATAATTCTAAATTATTGTAATTAATAAACACCATAGCATTGAATAAAGTCAGTTGTTTTCAACAGATCAATGATAATTAACTGGAGAATATAGTAAAAAAAAGTTTTATTCATAATTGCATTGAAAAGATAGCATTTTAATTTTAAAAATTACAAAAACTGTGGGCAGCATATAAAAAATCTAGATATGAAGTGAAAGACAAAAACATACTTTGCATAAATGGACACAGATACATATCATATAAGATACATTTCAGGTATTATTAGGAAATATGATATTATTAATTTGACAGTATTTCAAAATTGATATTTAGCTTCTTTGCAATGACTTTTATGTGCACAAGAAAGACTTTGAATTGAAAAAAAATCCAGAATATCACTGAAGCTTCTCATTTAAATGGAAGCTTGAGTGCTCATACATATCACCTGTGTGTTGCAATTATATTGAAATGTAACAAAAGGTAGCTACTCAGTTTTAGTCTTGGAAAAAAATGGAGAAGTGTTGACATCTCTATCTAGTATATAGTACACTGGAGGAGCCTCACTGTACAAGTTATTTTCTAAGCATATCTCTAATGAATTAACCTTATATTTCTTCCAGAGCCAACTTTTCTCCTTATAATTTGTTGACTTTGTACTTAGTGTTCCAAGGCACTCATGAAAAGATAGGCTTTCTAACAAGCGATGGCCCCAGTGATCTTCAATTCCTAGTATTTACACTCTGTGTTTTCCCATTCCTTGAGTTTGGGCTGGACTGATGACTTGTTTCTGATTAATAGAATATAGCAAAAGTGATGAGATGTTACTTCCGTGCATATAAGATTTTAACTTCCATCTTGCTAGCAGACTCCCACCCACGCTGGATTTGATGAGTGAAGCTGCCACATGAAAGAGGCCCATAGGACAAGGAACTGAGGTTGCCCTCCAGCTCACATTCCTCAAAGAGCTGAGGCAATTGGTCCAATAACATGCAAGGACCTGATTGCCACCAACAACTACATGAAATTGAAGCATAGTCTTCCTCAGTTGAGCCTTCAGATGGACCTGAATCAGGGCTGATACCTTGAATGAAGCCTTGTGAGATACTCTGAAGAAAGAGGATCAAGCTAAGCTGTGCCCAAATTTCTGAGCAACAGAAATTTATAGATGATTAATGTGTTTTATTTTAGACCTCCACATCTCTGATAATTTTCTGCATAGCAATAGATAACTAATATGTGCTTTTATGTCACTATAACAAGACTTTTCCAGGCGTGTGATTTGGTATTTCTGGAGATCTGAATATTCAAAATTCCCCTTATATTCATGGTATTTTTCTTTCATTTCATGATATAGTTATAAATGTATTATTATAGATAGTAAACAAACAAACAAACAGACAGACAGACATGTAAATGGAAGGGAGTGTCTTAAGAAGCCTCTTAAGGGAGTACTGTGTCCAAGGAGAGGAGCAAAATGCATTTGAGTTAATTCCAGGACTTCAGAACATGCTGATGAGAAAAAGAAAAGGAGTGGGGAGGAGAGGAAAGGAAAGGAGAGGAGAGGCAGAGAGAAGAGAGTTATGAATGAAATGGCAATCCCCATATTGGATGTATATAGTAATGCCATGCTAATGCATATATGTATCTCTATTTATAGATATCTATATCTATATATCTATATATCTATATGTATATATATATCTATATATATATAGATATATATATAGATATATATACACACACAGATCATGACAAAAATGTATATATACTTTAAGAAAGGAAAGAAACATACTAAAATTATAATACTCAATATATACCAATAATAAAATATGAATACAATACACATTTTGTATATACATTTTTTGGGCACCCTCTCTTGGTGCTTCCTTTGGTTTTAGCCAGTGTATCCAACCAGGCATGACTGCAATCTATTTATTAAAGTTAAAAATGTAGCATATAATAATTAATTTGATTGATCTTTTAAAAATATTCAGATAATCTGTTTCTATATAATATATATACATATATATTATGCATATGTGTATATATGTATAATTACATACATATATGTATATATGGTTTAAAAACATATTTAAATATATTTATATGTTTTAAATCTATATTTGTATAGCTATTGCTTTAGATTCATTACCTCAGGGAAAATAATAAAAATAAGATTAAGATTATTATGGTATTTATGAAACCAAGGCCATGCTAATGCCATATAGGCTAATGTCTTAGGAGATACACAGTGTATAATAAATATGTGCATGAGTTATTTCAGACTATCACTTATGGTAAAATTAAGCAGTTATTTTATCTACTATCCACCAAATATGTTAATGGTATTAGCAGCACATGTAATAGTGTTGTGGATCTACTTTTGTGGATGATCCATGAGGAGGAATCTGTAACCAAGGCCCTAGTTCCTTCCCTTGGGCTTTAACAGCAGTCCAAGTCATTTATTTTTTTCAAGCTCTATTTTAATTTTTAAAGGAAAATGATAATATTGGCTTCAAAGGGAATTTTCACAATAATATTATATAATTTATGAAAATTGTTTTGAAATGCTCTTGAACATATACAATAGGTAAGTGATTAAGTCTTAATCTGAAGTAGCTCACGGAGTACTTAGATGTATACATCAAGAAGAATATACAAGCAGACAGAGCATATTTCTGGTTTCTGTCCTGCTTATTCTGACTCTAATTACTCTCTCCCCTAATTCCACCTCCTTTCTGTTTAACTTTTCCTTAAGGTCTAATTGAATATTTACAAAGAAAATCTTCAGCCTCAGCCATCCTTTCTAGCAGAAATTTAGACTAAGATCTTTAGATTCAGATTCCAGTATCCCAAACATTTTTGTCTTAATTCTCCTTGATCCCACCAACTTGGGTAAACTCTGAACCACACTGTGGTACCCATACTTCTTGCACTCACACAAACCTTAGGACTAGAATTGTATCCTGTTCTTATCTCTCGTGAATCTAATAGATATGTTACCAGCTCAGCCCCTTTAAAACTAAGACTCTGAATTCCAGCTTTTCTGCTTAGAGTAGAAATCTCCTCTGTAATTCTTGCTACTTTCTTTCCTAGGGCCCAAGGAATATACCAGGTACATCCACTAAAAGTGCTAAAATGTTTCCATATTCAGGCATACACTTTAACCAAGATATATAACCACTTTATCTAGCCAATTGCAGGACTAGTATTTCTGACCTTTCTGATTGGATCAAGATTTATGCACTTTTACTACTCTATCTTAAATAGGTGTTTTCTGTTTGACAGACCTGTTTTCTCACTTATCTATTGCTGAAACAAAAATCCCTCCACACTTACTGATTTAAATTAACAATTGTTTGTGGCTTATTATTATTATTTTTTGATTGGCTGGGCTCAGTCTGGCCTCATTCATTCAGCTGCATTTAATTGTCTGTCAGCTGGGGGCTGGGCTAGCCTGGGGCAGCTAGAAAGGTGTGCCTCCCTTTCCATGTGTTCTTGTTCTTTACCTTCTTTACATCATGCTGTTATGGCACAGAAGTCATATAAATTTTGCAGTGTTCTATTGGTCACATCCTCAAAACAGCTAGATTCACCTCTTGACTGAGGGAATGACAAATTTTCATTATCAAGTGTCATTATTACAGGGAAAGGAAGGAATTTTGTGGCCAGTTTTGCAAACAACCCACCACACCACTGTTAATCAATTGCTATAAGATCGATTTTTACCAAATTAAGGGTCACTCCACATTTTACTCATAGGCACAACAATCTAAACAGAACAATTTGGTGAGTCATCTGAGCAAGAAGATGGGGATTTGATTCAAATTGGATAACAATGGTTATATAAGTAGTGAGAATGAAACACAAGCCAGAGAGAGAGAGAGAGAGAGAGAGAGAGAGAGAGAGAGAGAGAGAGAGAGAGAGAGAGAGAGAGAGACTGACTCAAATTAAACCAATGAGACAAATTACACCAAGACAAAAAATACCAAAACCAAAGAGACATGAATAGAATCTCTAACTAGGGACAGAGACTGCACCTTGACATCAGTAACAAATAGAATGGAAGTCAGTATTAGAGCCAAAGGTTTACAGACCTTTAGAATCTCAGTTTTGGCAGATTGCATGTTGATAGATGTGTACATATATAGGGGTAGCTAGAAAATATGGAGCCAGAGTTGTGAAATTCCTTCTGTTCAAATTCTCTGACTTTCCCAAATCTACTACACAAATACCAATTTGTTTGCCTCTATGCCCACTTGAATCATGGTATAGATCATCGCTTAATAAATGTGATATTACATAAGATTATATAATATTGCATAAATATAAGTTTAATTGTATACTTTGTTTCAGAAAACATTTATGATATCTTAACCAGCCAAGTAATCAATTTTCATAGTACTAAAATGTCTACACACCTGATTTTGAAATTGTGTTCCTTCAATATGCTTATGTTGGTTTAGTTTACTTATGAAATAATATAATATATATTAGAATGAAATAATATAATATATATTAAAAGCTTTAATCTGACTATCTCTTTGTATCTTACAAACTATAACATCTAAAAAAGTCATTGTACTTTAAATGATAGTTTTTTCTGTACTATTATGCATTCCAACTTTTAGAAAACCAGGGTTTCAAAGTTGTAAGCAAGTATATATTTACCAGGACACTATACTAATAACACCAAAATCTATTACATTCCAGGTATTGTATTTAAATATTAATGTCTGAATACATTTATCTTTCTTCCAAATGCACAAGATTGAATATTGCTGTACATAAGTCTCTTTGGTGGAAAGAAATACTGACCTATTAGGCAACTATATAATTTCCCCAGACTCTGAATTTGCTTTCAATATTAGCATCGACTAGATTATTCATGGAATAATCTTAGACTGTGGATAAAAGAAGAAATAGATGGAGGGAGACAGAGAGAGAAAAAAGGAGGGAGGGAAGGAATAGGGAAGAAAAATGATGTCAATCTTCCTATGATTTACAAGTAAATTAAACTATATTTAAAAATATCCCTGAGAAATTCAAGATAAAATATTGTGTTACTAATATTTTATTGCTTTTTACAATAACAAATAACATATGCACACCTGGGAAATTATTCAAAAGAGAAAATATAAACAAATGGGTTAAATTTATTATAGTCAAATAATTATCTCAAGAGTGTTATTTGGTAAATAACAAATACTATTCTCATTTCTTTACATTTCAATTTAAGATAAAAAGGGAAACAGTACCTAGAACATCAATTAGTTCTGATAATTCAAAAGGAAATCTCCTATAAAAATATTTTATTTTACTTGCTTCATAATTCAGGAAAAAATATCTTATCAAGTTCTGTGTAATTTCATAACTGCAATAGCCACTGTTATTTATGAAACACTCCTCTAGGAACTGGGTAAGTCATATTTTTCCCAGTCACCCACAGTTGGCTGGCTTGTAACACAGTCTTCCCTGCCTTTTCTTCCGACAGCCTGTGCCAACAGTTGGTCTAAAGTCAAGGCTGAACAGTGACTAAGTGTGAAAGAGCATATGCTTAGGGGAAAACCAGACACCATGGTTCTGTAACAGCTTTTGTATTTTGTAAGATTTTTGAGGGCAGCAGGAGTTCATTTTTCAAAATTTCTTTAATTTTGTGTTAAAATAATCCATGATGTGACTATTGAATCAATTTCAAGGCCCCCACAAAAACTGGGTAGTCTATAATGTTTCAATATGTTGTTTTAGTCAATTTTCTATATCTGAAAGTAAAAAAGAGCTTACAATATAAACCTAATGTTTATTAGTCTACTTGCATTTGTTGGTGAGGCATTACAATTATTTATTAGTAATGCTACCCCAAATGTATATATAATCTGTCTATAGTGTTCTGGGAATAAAACTTTTCTATATTATATTTTCTTTTTTGTTTCGATCTTTGTATGATATTCATTTTGGAGATAATTTCAGTAATACATAGCATATTCCTAGATCCTTTATCAGAAGTCAAAATTTTAAATGCAATAGAAACTATAATATACATACCTCATTTGAACATTCTGAAATTTAAAGATATCTGCTGAAATTTGACTTTTGATGACAAAATACTTTTATTTTAATCATGTATTTAAACTGATTTAAGTAGGATTTCCCAAGCAACATTAATGGTGACCTGAATTTTTTTTTCCTTTTCATGTAAATTCAAAATCAGTATGTCCACTTGAAATAATGAGTTCTGAAGTACTAACAAGAATTTAATATACTCCTTGGCAAGGTATTGGAAGTCACTAAATTATGTATATTAATAATATTTGGCTTAGTTATGCCTTTCCAATTATTAGGTCAAATCTGTTTAGCAATATTAATAATGAAAATGCTTTTTTCAAGAATTCACTAACTGAAACCATTGAGAGTAAGTTAGCTGCATGGCATACTTTCCTCCTTATCATCCTACATTATGTCACGGGACCAAGATGAAACTACTAGAACTCAGTCGATTTAATTATACTATCTTTTCATGTCAGCCATAAAGAAAATGGGGGAAAGAGTTTTTAACCAGAAAATGAAAAACAGAAGCCTGGAATGATAACAAGATATATAGGAATAATGCGTTATTAGTCTGAGTGGCACCTGGTACTGAGCAATGGGACACAGGGGCAAGTGTAAGTAAGTGCTATCAGCATCAGGAAGAGTCAGTTGGAAGAAGTCCAAACTGACAGGCAAAATTTCAATTCCTTAGTAGGGTTTCCAGGACAGGTACCTGCAGGATGTCAGTAGTATAGACAGTTAGAAAAGTAGAGATAGAGCCACTTACATAGAATGCAATCTATTTTCAGGTCTTTAACTAGAAAAATGGAAACTAAGGGGAGAGATTGAAAACGGGAAATCCTAAAATAATGTAATGGGGAGACTTACAGGCAAACATATACCAAAAAAAGCTAAATATAATTATTAATTAATTTAATTTTCAAGGAATATGTGCAATGGGGTGGTAGAAAAAATGACATAATATATAATTTGAACCCTGGTCAAAAAAGCTAGTGAAAATGAAAGAAAATAAATTTATTATAAATTGATTTAGTTATATATATATATATATATATATATATATATATATATATATATACACACATATATATATGTATGTGTATATATATATATATATATATATATATATATATACATATATACCAAATATTTACAAATACATTTTTCATTCTATAGTTATTCAGAAGTATAAAAATGGCACAAGTGTAATTTTTGCTAAAATACAGTAGAGAGTTTTATGTCTTAGTGAAGTTTTCTTCTTTATTTAATTTTTAAAAGAAGCTTATATAACCTATCTTTGTTACTGAACAAGTGATCATTTGAATTTTCTGAATAAATTGCTAGACTCCGTCGGTCAGTGGTCAAAAACACTGGTACTGGGATTTACTACTGTGGGGAATAGCCTGAAATTGAGGTTTAATGTTATGTGCTGCTTTCATGGGCTAACCTTTAGTTCTCCTTCCCACTCTGTTCCTGCAGAAAATGTCCCCTAGCCAAACAACCTTCCTTATCAAATGGACTAAAGGCAGTTCTTCCTTATCCCTGAGTAGCAGGTTTCAGTGTTCTGTCAGCCCACAGATTATTTAAACAAATCATATACTCCATGGGAATCAAGGGGACACCTCATCCTCTTGATACAACAAAATCTGACTCCCTCAGTCCCTGATTTTTCACTCTGTTCCTGAGTACAAAGCCCTTATAGCCCTCCATGGCACGCAGTGTCCTGCTCCCCAGGCTTTGACTATATGACTAAGAGACTGTTGGTCTCATCTGTCCTGAGTTGGCTGTCATATTTTGGCCATCCTTATAATTATATGACAGGAATCCCTACCACCACACCAATGGGACAAAGAGGAAGCGATTAAGACAGTGACTAATAGTGGCTCTAACAATAGATATTTGAAAATTTAACCATTTCACATAAGAGAACAGAAGTAATCTCTTCACGGCTGTTTCAATGTCAACCCAATGATTATGGACCTAAGTTCTTTCAAGAATTTTGAGCATTAAAGTGACTATCTCTATGGACCTTTGAAAACCTTCATTTTACTTTTTTTTTTTTCACCTTAGCTGACTTTAAGAAATGTTGTATTTGGGCTTGTTGCTTCACTGTTGTTGCTTCTGGCATCAATATTTTATTTAATTATTATCACAATTACATTCTATTATAAAATGCAAATAGGCCAGACAAGGAAAGAATGTTTTATTTTTGCACCTTTCTTTAACTCAGACAGGAAAATCTGTCTTAGAATCCATCACAGTTTCCACCCCAGGTAGTGAGGATAAAGAGCATTATAGGACTTTTTAGTAGGCAACAAATAGGACCTGTCATAATTTAATTGTCTCAAATTTGATGTCTTTATTTGAATTGTATGAATTTGGCTAATCCTGCAAAAGATGTGTCAAATTTACCTTTCTGTCAAGAGAATTTCCATTGAAAAAGTTTCATGTTTCAGAAGTTAACTGTTTCCTATATTATTTTTAATGAATTTATGTAGAATCGTTTTATAAAAGTACACATATTATTTCAATGTTTAATTTTATGGTTTTCAAATAGAAAATGGTAAAAAATATCCATTATGTTTATCCATTAGTTATGTTTCATATCCTGACATTTTATTCCATTCTATATAAAATTCAAGTTTTCTTATAATACACATTTCTTTTTCATTAATAAAACATTAGATTTGTTTAATGTTAAATACTTTATATTTTTGCTTGATGTCTTACCATTTAATTCCCAGGCAGCATACTTGATTGGTGAACAGGAACATATTAACTATAGGTGAGTAGATATCTCCAAGCATTTGATGCATTTTAATATATATATATATATATATATATATATATATATATATATATATATACACACTGAGTTATAGTAATTTCACTTAGTCTCAAAACTTCACTATTCTTCTAAACATTTCTATTTCTAAACATTTCTATTTCTAAATCTATTTCTAAATTATTTTAGAAATACATTAAATCACCACAGGTAAATCATAACTGACTATAGCTTTTATTTATGCAATCAATATCATATGCTATACCTTAACTATGTTGTATTACTTAATAGATTAAATAGGTCCATACATGCAAAGCCAAGGGAGTTGAGCACTTAATATCAGTTGCTAAATGCTAGCTAGTATACTAACAGAGGTAGAGTATTTAATTTAATCAACACATAAATCCTATGAGTTAGGTTTAATTTTCGTCATTTTATAACCTAGAAAGCATATCACAAAGAAGGTAAAGAACATTTTCCACATTCAAACACTAGTAAATTAGAGTCAATATTCAAACTCAGGCCTATAGTATTCTAAATGGTTTGATCTTTCTATACAATTATGAGAAGACCAATAGAATTTCCAATATCATCATGCAGAAACATCTGTTGGGAGATGAAGTGGGTCTTGATCTGGCTTATAAAATACATAAATTAAAAATTCTGGAGACTATGAGTTTTTGTTTCTCATTTGTTTGTCTTGTTCTTTTGTTGTTTTTGATTTATATACCACATACAATAGTTTAGTGGTTACCAGAGGGAAAGGGGGTTCGGGGGTGGGAGATGAGGGTAAGGAGGATTAAATATATGGTAATGGAAGGAGAACTGACTCTGAGTAATGAACACACAATGGGATTTATAGATGATGTAATACAGAATTGTACACCTGAAATTATGTAATTTCATTAACAATTGTCACCCCAATAAATAAATAAATAAAATTCTGGAGAAAAATATTTTCAATGCAAAATCTCAAGAAATACTCTCTTTACAAGAAATGACAAACGTTATCCTCCAATAGTTTTCTCCCCACTCCCACACCTCTTTCTCAAGGATCCCTAAATGACTTTTTTAAAGGAGCCTCCCTCCTTTAAGAAGTGCAAATAGCCTTCCCCAGAGCTGAATAGCCTGATCAACCATGCTAACTTGAGTCTCTCCTTGGAATTTGAAACTGAAACTTAATGTTTCTAGTCAGTCTCTGTCAAGCATGTGAACCCTAAAGTCAGGTAGAAGGAAGGTTGGGCCAGGTCCTGAGAAAGGCAGTCAGTTGGAACAGAAGAATGGAACAGATAAAGAAGAGAAACAGAAAAGGGAACCTGAAAGAAATCTTATAACTCTAGTTGAAGAGGCTACATAGAGGCAGAAAGAGATAGTGAGAGGCAGATGAAACAAGATTAAGAGTGAGAAAAGTTCTTCATGATTTGCTGGTTCTTGGAGTCAGCCTTTCCAAAAGCCTCACTGCTACTTACAGTATCGGAAGTCATATCATTGTGATAAATCCCCTTTTAGAGTTTAACCTAATTTGCTTTATCTTCTTTCTTGGAGTTGAAGGAGCCCCACAAGAGACAACAGAGAAGTACAGTACAGACTGAGTTCAAATTTTCAAAAGTTGAAAGATGAATGAGTTTTATACTTTTGGAAATACCAATCTTTATTTATACTTACAAAAAATAAATACTGTATTTTACCACAGATTATACTGGATATATTCTGCTCAATGTGTTTATTTTATATTTCCCAGTTGACATGGAGAAAGATCTATGTAGATCCAGCTTATTGACATGTAATCTGGTAATTATAATGCCTTAATCTGGTAATTATAATACAAAATCTGAAATAAATTACAAAAGGCAATTTCCATAATAATTGGAAAAATGCTAATGTATATTTATTACTCTGAGTTCTTCAAAGATTATTCTTTGCACATTTCTCCACTTCTTAGAAACTATAAAATTTAAGGATAAAAAGAAAAACAATGAGCATGCCAAATGTGTAATGTTGATATAAAATTCCCTTTTATATTCCTTAACACTTCATTTTCAATCTTTTTCCAGAGAAGCAATCAACTGACACACATAATATTCCAATATGTTTTACACACTGAAAAGTTGGCATATTTGGCTCTCAGCTGTCTCAGATTTTCAGAAGCATCAAGATTTTTAAAACACATCACTGACAATTGATTTTCAGAACTCAATTCACTGACAAAATTATGTCAGTTTAATAAAATTAGTTGGGGTGAATAGACTTGGGTTTTAGAACAATTTTCAGTTTCCTTTTAAGAAATCAAAAGTTATTTTAGCCTTTAATTCCTGACATAGATAATGAAAAATGCTGAAGATGATATTAGAAAATGGAGACATACGATGAAGTAATCATAAATAAACCACTTACTTTCTCTACTGGAGATATCATACCTTAAGAAATATAACACAAATCAGTTTTATTTTGAGGGGAAATAAATTATGAATCAGTTCTATATAATAATACAACACTGAACAGAGAGCATTTATTCAGATTAGATGAAGAACATCTACACTGATCAAAATTGCCTGTCTCTCCAGCATCATTGTCTGCAGCTCTCAGTCTTAAACTTCATAGTCGTGCTGCACAGAACCACTCGGAATTCTCTACACACAAAGTGTGCTGTGTTAGGACTGTACCTGTGCTCACACTGCCCTCATTCTCAAAAATTCCTCCTCCAGAAGGCTTTCTTGAATACATCCCCCAACACTTTCCCAAGATGTTAGGTAATGTGTGTATCCTCTAATCTCCATAATGCTTCTTACCAAGCTTTGTCACATCTGATGATATAACAATCTCTTCATGTGCCTGTTTTACCTGAATGTCTGATAAGTCTTTGAAGATAGCAGCTGTTTTCTGCCCCATCTTGTAACTTCCTGAAAATACCTGGGCTTCTATTGATTCCTGTTGTGTTACCCATCTATGCCCAGAAAAATCCCATCTATGCCCACATCTCCCCTGCATTTCTGGTTTAGATAACAGCTTTCACTATTCCAATATTTTTTCCTAGCTGGAGGAGATAAAAGAATACTGCCTTCACCTGAGAGTAATCACTCTAGACATCATTCCCCTTTTTTAGTTTTCTTTCCCCATCGTAAGTTTCCTAGGCATGGTGAAGTTAGGGGCCCTCTGACAGCTGCAATGCTACCCAATGGCCCTCCTTTCCGAACACCAAAGTAATCGTCATAGTCATTTCCCTCCGGATTAAATTACTGGTGACCCGATGAGTGTGTGAGTATTTTAGTCATAAATATTGATGTTCCTTCCAACGCTAAGCTTTCACTTTGTCAGCAGAACTCACTATTCCATTTTTGTATTCTCGTGTTGGAGAAAAGGTAAAAAGATGACAGGTTCCTCTACCTTCTTAGCCAGTACTGGAATATAATCAAAGCCTTCTAGAATTATAGGGGGCGGGGAGAAAAAAGCTCTGGCATTTTACTAGAAACAAACAAAGCAAAAAACAGCACCATCATGACTGGCTAGCAGAGTGTGTTTTCATCCACATATCACTGTGGATTAATAGCTTCTCACTCAGAAATTTCAACTTAAGTGTCTATTCAAAAAGAAATCAGGGCCCAAATTCTATAGCAATCTCCCAGTTGATAGATATGATATATATATATATATATATATATATATATATATATATATATATATATATATATATGAAACCAGAAATATCTTGAGACTCCATTGCCAAGGAGTAAAAGATGGAGAAGAATGGAGTAAGCAAAAAAATGTCCTTTTGCCTGAAAAATGTGCTGCTGGTGCTACTGGCATGACCAAATAAAGGTACCAGTCAACCGGTTTCCTAGAAGATCAAAGAACATCATTGGAATTAAAATTAGATGGTATAATATGGATACTTTGCTAGATTTTGCTTTCAGAAATAGTGCCACATTGGTTTGGGATGAATGCTTTATTATACCATTTGGGGTGGTCAGTGGGGACCCCAACTGCTTTGTAAAACAGGTGAATCTAATGGACTCTGACACATTTGTCTTGCTAATGGATTATGACATTTCAATCCACACAAAAATTTCTTGAGACAACAACACATAGATTGACCTGCAAAAATAACCTACCATGTAATGTGCAACAAAAATACTGATCAAGTGTGAAGTATAATTTTCCTTAATCTGGGTGTATAGGATGTTTTTTTAGGGATGTTAAACTTTAGGGAAGGATACCATTTTAATATATCAGAGAGTACATGATATCAATCTGACTTACTACTAGTGATGAAAATTTTGATCTTTTGGTTAAGGGGCTGTCAGGTTTCTCCAATGTAAAATTGAAATTTTTCCCATACCATACTCCATTCATTAGAAGCAAGTCACTGTGCTAGCTTATACTCAAGGGTGATTAAGCTCTACCTCCTAGAAGGAGTACCAGGTATTTGAAATATATGTTAAATCTATTATAAGTATTAGATACGTATTGGAGGAAGATATTTTGAAGCTAGGCAAATATCTTGTTTCTCCTTAAATTTTTGAACTTGAATTTTAGCATTCACAAATTGATTTCACTGGCAGCAATTATTACTGTATTGGCATTATAGTTGTTTTCCATTTAACTCATTTCTTCTACATTTATTAGTTAGACTTACTCTGTACAGAAGTTTTGTCCCTTCATCTGTTTATTTATTCAATCATTTATTTATGTCATATGGACTTACAGGCATTTACTTACATATTTGCTTAAATTGTTCTGGCTTAAACCAATAGCAGCTCTTTCATGTTGCTTCCCATGTCACTTTTGACATGGAACTGTTGGCTTGCTTGTTTGTTTTGCCTTTACATATTTTGGTAGTACAAAATACTCCAGAATCATTTTATGTTTCCCTTATCGCAATTTACAATCAAGACTGGTTTCCTTTTTTTGAAGAACATTAGAATCCACGATCTGGCTGCTAGATTGATCATAGCTACTGGGTGTCATAATTTCATGTTTCTTTCAACAGATAAAACTAGAAAATATGTATATATCATGTAAATAAACATCAGACAAAACTACAAAATATGTACAACACATAAATAAATATCAGACAAAATTTATATGTTATATTTCTTAGTCTTGTCATATCCCATATATATATATATATATATATATATATCCACAGAGGGTGCCAATAAATTGTACATATTTTAAGAAAACAAAACTGTATTAGAATTGTAATACTCAAATATTTACCAATAACAAAAGATGAATACAAGTCACATTTGACTTCTGCAATTACAAGAGGTGCTCAAAGTGGTTACCATCAGCTTCCAGATACTTCTGATTATGGCGAATTACTACTTGAGCAATGTTGACGAAAGTGTCCACTTGCATACAATTTTTGGCTCCTCCCTTGGTATATTTATCAGTCTATCTATCTATCTATCTATCTATCTATCTATCTATCTATCTATCTATCATCTATCATCTAATATCTCAGCTTTTTCTCCAACAATATAAGGTTCACCTAGATTTCTTGTCTTAATTATTATAACTTTTTCTTTGACAAGGAGAATTCTGGTCCTCATTGTCTACAATACTTGCACTTATTTGTTCAACTCCAGTTTGTATATGAAGTAGTTTCAATTGCTAACCTATACCACTATGACAAATTTACCAGCTATAGTACAGTATTTATGTACAGTTTTCTGTTTGTCAGTTTTTTTGCCTTATAGTCTCTAGATACAAACACTCCCCTCCCCCGAAACTCTTACAAGCATTGGTATATTGTCTATTACTATAGCTTTGACTTTTCCAGAAAGTCATATAAATGAAATCATACAATATATAGTTTTTGGTCTGGCTTTATATAATTAGCAGAATGCATTTAAGAATCATACATTTTGTTGCATGAATTAATAATTAGTTACTATTTCTTGCTGTTATATCCCATTATTTAGATTATTTTAATGAAATTTGTGTTTATTTCTAGTTTATAGAGAGTGTTTATCATAACTAGATGGCATTAGATTTTTCTGCATCTATTGAGATGATCATATGGCTTTTTTTACTTAGTTTTGTAAATATGGTCAGTTATGGTGGGTGTTATTTTAATTGTTAATCAGCTTTGAATTCTTAGTATAAACCCACTTGGTCATGTTATTGTGATGCCATATATATATAAATGTATATATATATATATACATATATATATATATATGTATATATATATATACACACACACATATATACACACACATATATATTTATATATATGTATATATGTGTATATATATATATATATATACATATATATATATATATATATATATATATGATGTATTACTATTTGCTTCTAACCTCACTTTGGTTGTTGGTATAATTTTGTGCATCATTACTGTAGTTCTGAGGGCCCCAGTTTCTTACTGGCAGTCAGCTAAAGTATCACTCAACTTCTAGAGATCGCCTACACTTCCCAGAGGCTGCTTGCATGTGAGCATCCTCAACGTGGCCACTTATTTCATCAAGCCAGCGAGGAGAGTCTCTACTAACAAGACAGAGACTTTATAACAAAATGTAATTATGGGAGTGACATCTCATCACCTTTTCCATATTCTATTGATTAGAAACCAATTGTAGTTCCTACACACATTCAAATGGAGAGAACACAGGAGGCAGTAATCCTGGGGCCACTGGAATCTTTCCATCGCAGTCAGTCTGACTAGAGGTTTATCAGTTTATTGATCTTCTCAGGGTGCCAGTTTTTGGTTTATCTTTTCTATTATTGTTATTTTTGATTGCATTTATTTCTGTTCCAACCTTTATTATTGCCTTCTTTATACTTTTTTGTATTTTATTTGCTCTTATTTGTCTAGAGTCTGAAGAATGAAGTTTAAGGTTCTTTCTTAGGTTTTAGGTTTTTGTTCTTTTCTAATGTAAGTATTTACTGCTATACTTTTCCTCACAGTTCTACATCCCATAAATTTGATTATGTTGTATACCCATTTTGTTAAGTTCAATTTTTAAAAAAATTAGTTTCAAATATATTTTTGATTGATGGGTTAGGTAGAAATATCTATTTCAATTTCCTAATGGTTGAGAATTTTCCAGATATCTTTCTGATATTGATTTTTCTTTGACCCTGTTATTGACAAAGAATGTAGTGTGTTATTTATATTCTTTTACGTTTGTAAAGGTTTGTTTTATGGCCCAGACTATGGTCTACTTTCATGAATATTTCATGTGCTTTTGAGAAGAACATGTATTTTGTTAATGTTGACTGAAATGTTTTATAAATGCAAATTATATGAAGTTGGCTGATATTGCAATGTAGGACATCTATATATTCACTGATTTTCTTCTTTATTTGTTCTGTCAACTGCTGGGAGAGAAATATCAAAGCTTCTATGAATAACTGAGAAATTGTCCATTTCTTCTATGAAATCCATCTGTTACTGTTTCGGGTATTTTGAAGCTCTGGATATATTTTTGAGTGTAGGATTTAAAAATGTATAAATTTTATGGTATCTATAATTATCTGAAAATTTGTCATCTCCCATAAATGAAAACCAATGTGACCTTTATCCTATTTGTAGTAGAATTACAATTTGGTTACTTTTTTCAGTCTCAGTCTACTAACTTAAAATATTAGGATACTAATAGCACCCTGAGAATGAGAAAAGCAGCCCTGACAACAGGTATTTGTGTGGAAGAAACTGCTAGATCTTGGTGTACTTCTGATAAATCCAACTATTCTCACAGATTAATAACATCAGATAAAGTCATTTTATGACAGTGATGAAGGGAGTCCAATACTACACTACTTTATCATGTCTGAGCACAGATTTTAAACAAGGTTGCTGTGCAAACTATAAAAATAACCAGGCATGCCTTTCTTGGATAACTTGACTTACACTTCTGCTTCTTAACTACTTGGAACTTTAGTCTTCTTCCTTTATTCCAGCTTCCTCAACAACGTTCTTTAAGATAACCAATCACAGAATTATTTCTATTTCTTGACATTTACCAATCCAAAGTAAACTTCAGTTCTTTGATTCTTTCCTGAAATCACCTTACACAACATCAAATCCTAAAATAAGCACCTTGTTATGGAGATAACTTCATGGTTTCCCAAAGGGAGCCACCTCCTTGATGTCGCAAGCATCAAGAAAACCACTCAACCAATCAAGAAACCCAATGTTACGTATAGCTTTGTTCCTGGTATAATTTGACAGTCATCAATAGATGCAATAAAGATATATGGTAAGAATTAATTAGGGTGACACACACACACAAAAAAAGTTTAGCATTGGGACTACCATATGATCAACACTCATTGTTTAACATAACTGACTTTCCAGTTGAAACAGTTTATTGGAGGGAAGCAGCTGTGTTCTATTCATCTTAGTGTATCTGTTGTAAAATGGTGTACTTGGAAAATAGTAGATGTTCTATGACAATTTGTTGAATAAATAGATCAAATTCTAGTATTTAAACATTAATAATTTAAAAAAATTGGAAATTATAAAAGAACACAACGAAGACCCCATATGTAATATAGAATAGAGTAGGTAAAAAGTAAGATGACAACATTACAATCATGAAATAAAATAGAATTTAATATTTCAAATGAGTGTGAAGACGAATATCTAGATGTTTTCAATAATACCACTCCAAGTACACAGAACAGAACAATTTGTTTTTCATTTCTTATTAGGTGGTATGTTGAAAGAGTATTGGCTATAGCATTATACTATAGGGTCCCTGAAAAATTGTTTTTTAAGTCACCCTCCCACATAAAGCTCTTATTTCATATTTGGCTACTAGTGTCTTCTAAGACTCATGGACTGAAAGCAGTGTTTTTTTCTGAGGTCTGTTATGGCTTTATTCCCAATGCAAGTTCTAACACAGATTTTGGCTAAATCATTTCTAGATCTGGCATAGTTTTCTGACGATTCCAGACTACCACTACATTTGTTAGGTTAAACAACGTTTGTCCACTGGGATATCATTTGGTACACTAGAGCAGAGTTTCTCTATTAAACTAATGATGCACTAAATGGCACACTGATGACCTGAAAGAATAAATGTGCCTCCTTGAGAACAGACTTCTAACTAGGGAGAAACATGGACATTAGGGAAAAAGATGGCTCATTAATACTCAACCATCAACCACATAATCAATAATCTAAGAACCCAGAAGGTGTCTTTATTTAGTGAGATATTAATGTTACTAATATTATTTTAAACATTGATAAGGCACATCTTGCAAGCTAATTAAAGTACTGTTTCTACTAAGTAAATACAAAAGAAAGAGTAAATTTCAATGTATTCCTGTCAATTGAATAGCTTATATACTGCTCTACAAGCATTATATTTAATTAAAGGTCTATTTGGTATTAATGGGAAGTCCTACTTGTAAACATTAATTTGCGTTTCCAATTCAGCTTTTCACCTGAAGCTCTGTCTTTATAAAAAGTAAGTCAGTTTTGTTGGCTTTGAAAAGTTACATCCACACACATATATTTAAAGTTTGTAGTTAATTTGCATGAAGTATGAATGAATAAGTTTTTCTTATTAAAGTTATAGTTTTTGTTTTAATTTCTCTATTAAGAAGGTAGGCAGATTAACTGGGTTATAATAATACCAATTATTGATAATGTATTATGTAACTCAACTATTTAAATTTTCATTGTTAATTAAAAACTTACAGAAATTTGCAAAAATAGTATAAAGATACTTTTGTACCCTTCACCCAGATTTCCTCCAGTGGTAACATATAACTGTAGTATAATATCAAACTAGAAAATTACAATTGATATACCATCAACTACGCTACACACATTTAGTTCCCCCATTTTTTAAAAACTTGAATACATTTTTATGTGTTTATGTGAGTATGTACAAATAACTCTATTCACTTCCATGCCATGTGAAGTTTTGTGCAACCGCATCCATAATCTCTCTCTTTTGAGAAGTGTAGAGAAAGGTACTTTGTTAGTAAAACAAACTATTATGCTAAGAATATATCTAAAGCAATGAATACTGTAGAAAATTAGTATAAAGTGATCGCATAGTGTAAGATTAAGATAAGAATTAGATTATATGGCAAATAGACCTAATATGTTAGAGGAAGAATATGTTTGACAAATGTGTCTGACTTCTTGAAATATGATAAAACATGAAAATTAATAGCAAAATAAAATTTTCACAGAAAAACTGAGCAGAATGTAAGAGATTTTTCACATACCCCCTGCTCCCACACATGCATAGCCTCCCCCATTTTCGACATACCCCGGCCAGAGTGGTACATTTGTTACAACTGTTGTACCTATATTGAAACATCATTGGCACCAAGAATCCCTAGCTTATGTTAGATTTTACACTTGATATGCTACATTATATGGGTTTGTACAAAATCATAGTGACATGTTTTTACCATTATAATATCATACAGAATAGTTTCAGGGCCCTAAAAATCCTCTGTTTTCTGTCTACTCACCACCACTATTCCCACGCACTCCCTAAACCCTGGCAACCATGGATCTTATTGTCTCCATAGTTTTGCCTTTCCACAAAATCTAGATGAGCTAGCATTTGGCAATGACTTTTAGCTGAAACACCAAAGTCATGATCCAGAAATAAATAATTGATAAACTGGCAAACTTCATTAAAATTACAATTTTATACTCTGCAAAAGACACGGTCAAGAGAATGAGAAGATAAGCCACAAACGGCAAGAAAATATTTGTAAAAGACACTATAGTCCTGATAACTACTATCCAAAATATACAAAGACACTCAAAACTCAAAAACAAGAACACACACACAAAAATTAAATATAAGACAAAGACCTTAACAGACACCTCACCAAGAAAGACATACGGATGGCAAATAAGCATATGAAAAGATGCTTCACATTAATGTCATCAGAGAAATGCAAATTAAAACAATGGGATACCACTACACACCTATAAGAATGGCAAAACTTTGAAAAACTGATGACACCAAATGCTGATGAGGATGTGGAGCAACCGGAGCTCTCATTCATCACTGTGGGAATGCAAAATGGTACAGCCGCGTTGGAAGATAGTTTGGTGGTTACTTACAAAAGTAAATACACTCTTATGACACAATCCAGCAATTGCACTCCTTAGTATTTACTCAAAGGAGTTGAAAGCTTACACATACATGCACACACACACACACAACAACAGCAACAACAAAAACTCTACATGTGTGTTTAAGAATCTTTATTCATAATTTCCAAAATGTACCAACAAACAAGATGTCTTGGTGAATAAATAAACTGAGTGTTTAAATAAACTATGGTAGAGACAGACAATGGAATATTATTTAGCACTAAGAAGAAATGAGCTATCAAGCTTTAAAAAGATAGAAAGAAAACTTAATGCATATTACTAAGTGATATAGGACAATGGGAAATGCTTTTATACTTTATGATTCCAACTGTATTAACAAAATGGAAAATGCAAAATAATTTTATAATGTAATAATTAATATTTAAATTCCTTTCCGAATAAACTGAGGTGTTTCATTTGGATGTAAATGACCGAAAGGAACATTCTGTTCCTCTAAATAGTAGTTTTTGAGACAAAACACATACAGTATCCCAAAATCAAGTTGGTAAAAACACAACAACCAAATTAATAATGACAGACACAGATTTGGTTTATTGGTTGAAAATAGATGTGTTGACAAAATAATAATAATAATAATAATAATAATAATAATAATAATAATACAACTCTGCAACACAAAACCAAAAAGAAAATATTTTCATGAGACAAACGAGGAGAAATGATTCCTACAGATTAAAATAATTTATAATATAAGCCACCTGAAGAATAATGGAAATGAGATTTTGGGAAACATCAGTCACTCACACCTCTAGAATGTTACTTACCATTGAAATTTTGGGGTGAAAGGGATAATAAGGTTTAAGAATAAATCAGTCTAAGGCTATAAAGTGAATAAAGGCTAAAAAGTGAATGAATTTTTTCAGAATTTATGTTAGAGATGAGGAATATAAATGAGTATCAACTTTAAAACATAGAAAAGAAAGTTTTCCTTTCTGCCACTCCAACTGTTCATACTTGATGCCAACAAGACACTCTTGGCTGGAATTAATTAAAAGTACATGTGCCAAAAGACCAAAACTAAAAGTTAAAGCTATACCATTACAGAAAATATCTCTTTAGAAGTGTCATTAAAATAATAATGTCTTACAAAAGAAGCCCCATATTCAGTCATCATACATAAGGTAAAAAAGAGGTAGAAAATCAGTGGAGTAAGAAGAAACCAGAATTTTTAGAACAACTTTATTAGCATGACCTTTTTAATTTTTTCCTAGCTTACTTAGCCTTCACATAAATAAATTTCATTTTTTTCTGTTATAGCTGGATATCCTTTGACCTTTTATTAATAATAAAAAATAGATTTGATACTCATTTTGGAAATGAAGTGTAGAGATAAAGAGATTTAAACAGTAAAAGTAAATAATTTTGTCTAATTACAGCAAGAGTATATTTTAGAGGGGAAAAAATGTTTATATTGTAACAGTATAGTTAATGAAATGTACATGTGGCCACACACTATTTGGCAGAATGGTCCAGAACAGGCTATGTTTATAGCAAAATATTCCTCCAGAAGGAAACTGTAACCCACAAACATGGAATATTCATTGAGAGTTTTGATAGAAATTTAAAAGAAACTGTATTCATTTTATATGACTGCATAATAAGTTATCACAATCTTGGCTTAAAACAACAAACATTCACTACCGTACTCTTTCATGAGTCATAAATGTGAGTGGGGGTTAGTGCAGTTATCTGCTCAGTGTCTTACAGTCTGAAGCCAAGATGGTGGCTGGGGCCATATTCTCATCTGAAGGTCAGGGTCCTCTTTTAAACTCACTGGTTGCTGGCAGAATTGATTTTCTTGTGGTTATAGGACTAAAGTCCTGTTTTCTGTCTATCAGCTGAGAAACACTCTCAGCAACTAAAGGCCACATTGATTTCTTCAACACGTGCCCTCTCCTCTCAAAATATGGCAGTTGCTTTGTCTTCCAGACTTGTGGGAGAGGACATGTCATGCTTTACTCTCTTTTAAAAGGCTCATCTGGTTAGGTCAGGCCCAACCAAGGTAATCTCCCTATGATTGACTCAGTCAACTAATTAATAATATTCCATCATATTCTCTGGCCTTACCACACTCAAGAGGAAGTGAATATATAGAATATGTATATCATGGGGTGGAAATCTTAGAGGGCATCTTAGAATTCTGCCTACCATAACTGCTGAGAGAAAAAAAAAAGTGGGGGCAAATAGAATAAATAATAAAGAAATGGATGAAGTGATACCAGAAAACTGAATCAGATCTCTCTTTTCCCACATGATACAAAGTAGTATAAGAAACCAAAATTAAATGACTATAAATGTTGCAAATCCATTTAATAGCATATTATACAGCTATTAAAAACATTTTTCAGACAAAATTTAAGAATATGGAAAACTGCACAGGGTATAATACCAAGTAAAATATGAAATTTCATAAAAGGATACACTATACAAATTAGCAGTGATTATATCTGGGAAATTAAAAATAGTGAAAATGTCTCTGCTCCTTTATGTTATTCTGTGTGTGCTCCAAGTTTTCCAAAATAATAAATTATGTTTATAACCAGAAAAAAAAAATGAAAGTAAAGCCCAGGTACTTTAACAGAAAAAGTCAAATTTTAGGTGATGTATTACACATAGCATAAATCCTTGGGACAATAAACTTTGTTAGTAAATTATACAAAAATATTAATAAAAATGTAAACATGGGCATTGAAATAAGTGTAAGAGGGAATTGTTAGTGTTCTTCAAAGAGTTTAGAATCTTTATTTTTGAAAATTGCCTAAACTTGGCAAAGGAAATAACTTTAGGCTTAGAAATATAGATTAGATTTAAAAATCATTACAGTTAATAGAAATGGAAACAATTTTCATATGAAGTTTTGGATGATTCAATAATTAATGGGAAGGCATTTTTAAATTAATTTTTGTTGTTATTGAAGAATCACTGGTAGAATATATAAACAGGACTTCTGAATGTACAAATCACAAAGCCAATTCTGGTTTCTCATGTGACCTCTATAAATTACAGGAAATGTCAGAGGAAACATAAAATGTCATTGCATAAATTTATATTTAAAATTAAATTTAGACTTGTACAAGGCTAATCTGTATGAAGAGTTACATATTTTTAGAAAAAAAAATCCTTGAGCTTTATCAACTCTAGACGTATTATTATATTTCTAAATAATTTATCAGAAATTTCCCAGCATTTTCACAGCCTATAATATACTCTTAACCGACTATTAACAGTTGTACTAGCAGAAAAATCTTTATCAAGATGAAAAACTATCAAAAACTATTTATTATATTGTAATTGTCAAGAAGGAATGGTATTGCTTTCAATAATATAGATTGAAAATGAAATTGCTAAAAATTTAATTTTTCATTAAATTCATTGGAGTGACAATGGTTGTAAAATTACATAGGTTTCCAGTGTGCAATTCTGAATACATCATCTATATATCACATTGTGTGTTCACCACCCAGAGTCAGTCCTCCTTTCATCACCATATATTCGACCCCCTTTACCCGCTTCTACTAACTCCCTGTTGATGAATTAATAAATGAATTTGAAAAAAAGTGACTCATAAAAATCTTATGATCAATCAAGAAATTACTTTAGTCAAGCATTATTTATATTATTAAATAAAATTATGACAAACATTTCCTTTGTAATTTGTAAGTTATGTTGTTACAATATTATGAATTAGGAGTATTACTCCTATTATATTTATAAATAATAAAACATTTTTGTGGGAAAGATATTTATATTTTAGCATGTTAGTGGCACTTTTTATCTGTTTTGGAAATAAAAGGTCTTACATTTTCATTTTATACTATACAGTGCAGTATATGTAACCAGCCCTGTCAATGGTTTACAATCCATTACTACCATTATTCTGATAACGCAAATTTTCCAATATGTAGTAAGTGGGAGTCCCCCAGCCCTCTGCACCCTCTCACATGTCCACAATAGCCAAGTACATAGAGACACAAAATCATTTAGTCGTAGCCTAGGACTGGTGGTGAGGAGGAACTGGGGGTTGTGTGATTGCTAATAAGTGGGGGAGGTTCTTCCTGGGGTGATGGAAATATTCTAGAATTAGTTGTGATGATTGCACAGCTCTGTGAAAATATTAGGAACCCACTAAATGATATACATTAAAATGGTCAACTATAAGATTTATGCATTATATTTTAATAAAGACGTGAAAATTAACTTTGTATTTGATAAGATTCCTCAATATTATATTTCCCCACTGGCTTCTCTGTGGCCAGTATGTGTGTCTCTTAAGCCCATTCCACTCTGGCTCTGACATTCTGCTTTGGCTCACTGTAAACCTTATGTGTCCACTCTTCATTCCTGTATATCAATACATAGCACTGCTATGTAAGTTTTTCTGGCTCTGCCTACATATAATTATTCATTTCACCTGTCCTGATGGTTCCTCTGAATCATGTCATGATAAATTAAAAGTAAAAACATTTAGTATTTGAGCTATTTGATTTCTTTACTGTGAAACTATGCGTTGGTGCCAGTATCTGAAACATAACACCTCAGTAGTCATTCTAATTTTGTCCATTTTCTCAATGTTCTATAAACCTTCTTTCTGCTCACAAGGGGTTAATTTCATATTAAGAAATTGATGAAATATGTATGTATTTTGAGGAAACTGGGAGCCAGGTTTTTTACTGCCAGAGAAGGGAAAGACAAATACGAAAATGGAGAAAACTACAATACTAAGGGTTTACATTACTTGGCTCTAGTATTCACATGGGGCTTCTGAAACCTGTATGCGTGGTGCCCTTGTCCCATTCCCACTCTTTGGGTTACCCTGCTTTGAGTCACCATAAAACTGCCTCCCTCCCCCATGTGTATCCTCCTTGCCCTGTCTAAGCTTCAACACTGTGTACTAGCTTGCTTCCTCATCATGCCGTCTGCACCCCACTGGGGCTGTGCTGAACTTCTGCTCTCCTCTGCATGTTGACTCCTCATTCTGTCAAGCTCCACTGTCCCACAAGAGGCCCTGCATGTCTCTCCACCCCAATGCCACGTGGTTTTAAAAGTGGCATGTTCCCTGTGGATCTTTTTGCATAAGTGAACTGGAAGAATCAGAAATTATGGTTAGAGGGGAGAGGTGGTTAATTCATGATTTGGGAAGATATATAATCGCTGCTATAAAAGGATAAAATCCAGCGTAGGGGCAAGAATGTCACCATAATGGAGAGCACATGCTATTCATGATAAAACTGTTAATACAGCAGGTATATAAATTGTCAAGGGCAATATCAGAGGAACACATAAAAAGTTGTCAAGAATATCAATTGTCTATTAAGATTTATTTGTGTTGTTTTTGAACTCTGAACTCAAGTTATTAAAGCCAGAGAGGGATATTAAACAATCATTTGAGGTAAAATATTTGATTTTGACTCAATTTATGAAACACTTTTCTATACTAAAGAAATCACAAAATATGTCTTCCATGTTAATTAATTTTTATAGTCTCAAAACACAATTAGACTATACACCAAGGATTTAAAATACATTACTATAATCAACATGACATTTGTAATGGTCGGGTGATTACTCTTTTTAATGTAATTTAAATAAAAACTGAGAAACACAAAAACTAATTGTTAGAATGTGATTTTGGAATTGTAGTTTTTAATGGTTGAGTCCACATCAATTATGAACATCATACTGTTTAATTACTTGGAGAGATTCTAGGTATTTAAAATAGATATTTCATGATACTGATAAGTACAAACAGCAAACATATTTTAGGATTGTTTAATTCAGTTATTATTTAACAAATGAAAATAGATTATATATATATGTGTGTGTGTGTATATATATATATATATATATATATATATATATATATATATATATAATAAATTTAGATAGTTGTAGAGATTTAGATACAGTGGATTTTAGAAGTTGATCTAGTCAAGGCTTGCCTAGCAAAATCTAAACCATTCATTAGAAGGATTAATTTAAAAAATAAACTCAAATAGTATAAAAATTTGTTGACTAAGTTCCTAAACATTGGCATTTCAGTGAAAGAAAACTTTGAGATTACACAGAGATTAAGTTTATCTGTTTTTTTAAAAACAACAGTAATCAATAATTTAATATAAGATCTTGCTAATATTTTCTTACCTTTAATCCTAAGTATTTGATATTTTGGGTCTACTGTAAATAGTCGAGTACTTTTTTCTTTTTAAAAATTTATTTTATATTTATTCATTGATAGCCCTTCTCAAGATATTTTTAACACACAACAATGTTTTCTATGAATGAGTACACTTTTACTTTTTTCCTTTCCAATCATTATGTCTTTTATTTCTTTTTCCTTTTTTATTGTGCTGTCTGGGAAGCCAGTAAAATGCTAAATAGAATAATTAAAGCAGAAATCTTTTCCTTGTTCCAGATGGTAAAGAAAAGCATTCAGGTTTTCATTTCTGTGTTTCATTTCAGGTTTTTTCATAGATACCCTTTACTAAATCACATACATTTTTTTTCCCTTTCTTTTTTGAAAGGTTTTATCATAATGCAGTGGTGAATTTTGCCAAAGGCCTTTTTTGAACTATTGAGATGATTGCATGATTTTTCTCCTTTATTTTATTTACAGGTGAATTAATTATACTATTGATTTTTAAACAGTAAAAAATCACTATGTTTTGGTGGTACACCAACTTGTTCTACTTGTATTATTCTTTTTATTATTGCTAGACTTATTTTGTAAACTCATGTCACTGAACATTTCTTAGTCTGTTCAGGATAAAATATCATAGATTGAGTAGCTTATTAACAACAGAAATTTATTTTGCGCCATTCTGGAGGCTAGAAGTCTAATATCTGAGTGCCAGACCTATTCCGGATCAAACTTCTCGTGGTACCCTTACATGTTTTAAAGAGTTAGTGAGCTTTCTCAGTATACTTCTATAAGGTCAGTGATCTCATTCATGAGGTCATTAGACACTCTCATGACCTAATCACCTCCCAAAAGCCTCACCTTCTAATACCAACACATTGGTTAAGTTTCAGCATATGGATTTTAGGAATACTCAAACATTTAGACTATAACAATACATTTCAGTGTTTATAAGTTATGCAGCACTTTAAAAAAATAAAGAACAGAAAATGAATAAAACATTAGAAAGAGAAGAACACATGTCTTATACAAGAAATGAGTGTCATAAATACAAGGGAGTGGTCAATTTACCCTGAGACTCACATAAAATGTTAAAAACAAGAAGTATTTAAAAAGTTTTAAAAACAATTTTAGCATAATATGTATATATATTGAGAGAGAGAGAGAGAGAGAGAGAGAGAGAGAGAGAGAGAGAGAGAGAGAGAGAGAGAGAGAGAGAGAATTGGTGAAGAGGACAGCATTAACACGTTTAGGGCAAAAAGGAAAAAAAAAAGAGAGAATTAACAGGCTTACTTGAGATAGAAAATTTCTTTAGTGAAATAATAGATTGGTGAAAAAGTTAAATAATGGCCCAGTTTCAAAGCTATTAGAACAATTCCCAGAAAGCCATGGAAAGAAATCAATGAATGAAAAACATGCTGTAGTGGATTCAACAAGATGTGGTAACAGCATGTGGGATTTGGAAAATGAGGATTTTCAAACTGGTTGATATGGGATTTTCAAACTGGTTGATACGGGAAATGGTGAAAACTATTTCAAGATAGCAAAAGAAATGGCTTGTTAGTCATGGGAAATAAAGTGTTTAATTAAAGTGTTGGTAGAACTTAAGGTGTTGAGACACCACAAATAATTATCCACCAACAAATGGAAAAGGATACTGGAAAGGAGACATAGAGATTAAAGAACCTGAAGGAAGTAAGATTGAAGAATTTCTAAATAACTGTGATGGATATTATAACAGTGATGAAATTGCAAATATTCCACTCAAATTGATTATCTGGAAATTAGCTTCCTAAAAATAAATTTCAAATTCTTATTATTTTTTTAACGTAGAAAATGCTGAGGCTGTTTAAAACTCTGTTCATAAGATTTTTTAATGACATGGGGAAATTCAGATAATTAAAAATTAAGAACAGAAATTGAAAATCTACTTTCTTACCACCACATCTTCTACTATTCCATGCATATCACAACCAGGTCCAGAAAGTTTTATAAATACAGAACTTCAACCATGTATTGTTTATTTTTTTTCTTCCTCATGCCACTTACCACTGTGTATTGAAGATAGTAGGTACTCAAATATTCTTGTGTGGTGTTTCTAAAAGGAATAAAACAGAGACATAGAAAAGAGACTTTGTAACATAATAGATAGGGTACAACAGCACTGGGACAATCATCTATTAAATAGGGGGGAGAGATTCCTAGCTTGCACTACACATGCTAAAACACTTAAATAGTTAAAAACCAAAGATGTAAAATTATTATACAACTATGAGAATTACTAAGACATTGGTGTAATAGAAGAGGTTTAAATGGGATACAAAGCAAAAATGTACAAAAAATTGTAAATTGTTTTACATTAAAATATAAAAACTTCTTTAGTGCAAAAGATATATTACATACATTTTAAAACATATTACAAATTGGGGAAATATATTTGCATTTAATTAAACAAAGAAATATTGGTATCTATAATACATAATAATTCTTAAAACAACAAAACCAACAAGGATAAATCAAACAACACAAAAGATACTAATGGGAAAGTCTATGAACATGAAATTCACAGAAACAATAAAAAGAATGGGCCCATAGTGTTGTGAAAAGATGCTTAGTCACGCTAGAAATTAGAGAAGTGCAAGTCAATAATCGTTTTTTCATGTTAGCATTTCTAAACTATCATACTGGTGATCATTAGCATCTGTGGGCACTGTTTCCAAGGGTATGAGGTAAACAGGAAAGCTTACATATTCCTAGTAGAAGTAGGAGTATATATTGTTGCAACCACCTTGAGAATCAAATCCCTGTGTAAGTTTCCATCCTAGAGATACTCCAGCAGATGTATAAAAGATTATGTGGTCAAGGTGAGTCACTGTTTAATATTTATAATAGTAAAAGAATAGAAACAAAGTCACTAAGGTAATTGATACACTTTATTCAAATGATGGAATATTTTTCATAGATAATTAAATCTATATATATATATATTCACAAGAATAAAGATAAAAATGCATAATAGAGAAAAGAAAAATAAATTCAAAAATGCGTATGGTATGCAGCCATTCAAATAGAATGAAAAACAATATAATTTATTGTTATATGAATGGATAATTATGGGACTTTTTTTAATATGTGGGAATAATACACACAGACTTCAAACTTCAAGAGAATGGTTATTTCTAAGAGGGAGGGAAAGCGCAAAGGGATGGGACTTTGGTATTACCTGCAATTATTTATTTCTGAAGAAGACAAACATAATAAAGCAAATAGCTAAACCTATGTTTAGTTTCTTGGTCTCAGTGGTGAATACTTAAGTATCAACTATGTTCATACAATATTTCAAAATTAAAATTAATCATTTCAAAATAAATAGTAAAGGTGACTAGTGTCTTCTTTATAAATTTAGGTCGGCTGGGTTTAAACATCCATTTTTTTGGAAGGGTTGTTTTCTCCATAGGAAAGCTTTACAAAAACCAAACTTTCTGTGGATCCAAGTATGACTAGAGTTTTCAGTATTCAAAACAAGAGAAACAACCTTGTTTTAAAACTAATAAAAGCTCTGAAGAACAACTACATATAAATTTCTTTTTGATTTGTCTTTGGCTCAATTAGAATGGGCTATATTAAAATTTAAATATGGCTTCTAAGCCATATACATACCATTAAATTTGCAGGAATAATGAAGCCGACCAATTTTATTCCTCTTTAATAATACATTCCTATATTTGCTCTTAAAGTAAGGTTAGCATTTATTTATTGATCATGATGCATTATCTACGTAGTGGAAACTACTAAGCAGTTTTTATCTCCTGTAATATTTCTAAATAATTCAAAAACTAATTTCTGTTTTCTTTTTCTCATTAAAGTTTGTTACTTTTAAATGTAGAAAATGTAAGTGACCTATGGCTTGGTTGGTTTCTATATTGCCCAGATGGCACAAGAACATAAAGCAGCCAGATAGAATTTGCAGACAATCACATCCCCTATAGCTTCATATTTTTCTGCATTAGTGTCTTTCCTCTCCAAGTGTTTAGGAACAGCACAAAATGATAAAACAATATACTCTTTTTTTAAGCCTGTCTCTCCATCTAAATACTAAAGTCTCTCCCATGCTTTTCATAGCCAGATATTTTCAAAAGTCTCAATGTTCTCACGTCAACTCCTATAAATTAGAAATCTGGCTTCTGCCTTCATTTTAAATCCATTAAATCTTAACTTGCTAATATCTCCAGTTGTCTTTCAATATTTATCTTATTTGACCTCTATGTGGAGAGTGATGGTATGGACCATTCTCGTTTCTCCATGGAAATGATACTTGAGGATGAGTTGAGATTTCAGAAGATAAAGTACACCTTGAGATGGAACAATAATAGAGATCCATGAACAGCTGAAAGAACATTGAGTTTTCTGCCCTGTTAATTCCGCACTTCACAGCTCATAGTGTGTAAATTACTTTTACTACTGAGTTTTGGTTTCCTTGAAGTCATTTCTTAAACATACTCTCTTTCTATTTCAACCCACATCTCAGCTTTTTCTTTTTCTTTTTTTTTTAATTTATCTGAGCTTATATAATTGGATTTGCCATTGACTAATTAATGGACTTTAGTAAATTAACTTAACATCTTAATGCCCCAGTTTCCTCGACTATAATACATGAGTATTAATGATACCTATTTGTTGTGTTGTTACGAGGATTAAACTACTTAATGTGTGAGAATAATTAAGTAGTTAAAACAATGTTTAGACCAATGGGATAAAGAGTCCAGAAACATATTTATACATACATTATCAACTACCGTTATAAAGGCAATGGTGCAGCTGTGTGCACAACTGTTGCCTTTTCAACAAATGACTGGGCCGATTGGATATCCATATGGTCAAATAAAGCTTGAGCCATACATATACATCTAACAAAATAAATACAAAACAATTACAAATATTTAGGTCTAAATGTGAAAGGTAAAGCAAGAAAGAGTTTAAAAGAACACATAGGACGACACCTTTATGATGTTGGAGTAGACAAAGATTTCTTAAACATGCACACATTGCAACCAAAAAAAAAAGTTAAATCATATATACTAAGATTTAGAAATTAGGCTCACCAAAAGTAGCCAGTAAGAGAATGAAAATGTAACCCACAGGGTGGGAGAAGATACCTGTGATACATATATCAAACAAAACAAAATAAAATATCTTGTATTTAGTATGTATAAGGATTCACACAAATCCATAAAATAGATAACTCAATAGGAAAAAAAAAGCCAAAATCTTTAACTAATATTTTATTAAGATAATAACCAAGCAAAAACAGGTTAATTTACACTAAATTACAGAAGCTAATTTACGCTGTTGAATAGTAGTGGTTCATCTCGGTGAGAATGGAGGTGGGGTTAGGTGGCAACAGAAAGGGAAGAAAAGGGGGGCTTGTGGGGTCCGGCGATGTCCTGTATCTGAGCCCTAACTATGTGAGTATTTTCAGTTTGTGTAAAAATGACAAAGCACTAGACTAAGTTATATGAAGTACCTGGCCCATAGTAAATACTATACAAATGTTAGCTTTATAATTACTACTGTTATTAGTAGTAGTTGTTATATTTAAGGAATCCCTCCCTTTTTATATCTTACTTTGAACATGACAAACCAGTTTTATTTATTTATTTATTTATTTATTTATTTATTTATTTATTTATTTATTTATTCAAAAAGTAGGTTTTAGAAGTAAGCTTTTCTTCCCATTCTTTCCAGGGTAATACTCTCCTGTTCTTTATGGTTCAGAATTTTTATAGACCTCATGCTGATTTTTTTCCTGTTTGCTCATCCTTGAACAAAGGCACATCTGCTATGCTGGGTTTTGGCCAACAGCAGGATGCGCCATTGCACTTGACCCCCACTTACGGTCCACATGAACGCTTGTAGACTCTCCCACATGGAGGTAAAACAAAGAGCAGGTTGACATAGCTTCTAGTTTAATTTTGGAGTCTAGCAGAGATTCATGTAATGTCTTTCTATCAAATTGAAGGGCATCCTTTGCTGAGCTGCTACCTCAGTCTCTGAAACACAAAGGAAATAATACAGCTCCCATATCAAAAGCTTTTTAAAGTGTGTTTCTCTGAAGCAAGTTGAAGTATCAGTTCAAAAGAAGCTTTAAAAATTATATTATGTAGATGGGAATTCTGCATACAATTTGATTTGAAAATAATTAAGTAATATAATTCCTAAAAAAAATGACTTCTAAAGAAATAATTTATATATAATACAAATTCCTTTTGACCACTTCCAGTGTATAAAATCCTGCAAAACCTCCCCACCGTACCTTCAAACACACCCATACACACACTGCTCAAAAGGCGATGCCAATCATTTTGAAACTATCATTTTGGTGAGTAAGTATGTTTCCAACTTTATACATTATTATTATGAGATACTCGGTAAGCTATGGCCCTGAAACAGTTGTAGCAAGGGAAGTCAAGATGTAGTTCAGGTGGAAGCAATTTCCTGGACATTGCAGAATAATCTCCTGGCATCAGGCTGGTAGTCACCCTTCTTTTTAGTTGGTGTAGACCCCGAGGTTCTGAAGTACTGAGAAGAAGCCGGAAGAAGATGAGGTAGAAGGAGGAGAGGAAAAAGAGGACAAAGGGAAGAGGAACTTTAGCTATTATTGATTTAAATATTCAGCATGGCTAATATGTATTAATTGGTTGTTATGTGTCTGGCAGTATGCTGAGTGCCTTATATACATTATCTCAATTATTTTTACAACACCCCATACGGTAAGTGTGCTAATCTCCATTTCATATAAAAGGCAACTAAGAATTAGAACTGATACGTAATTTGCCCAAGGCCATACACCAAGAAAGTAGAGGGCTATGATTAAAATCCAGAAAGTCTTCATCCAAATGCTTACCTTGTTTGTGCCTGACTGTGACCCTTTTTATAGAAAATTCTAAAAGTACATGATAGATGCACTGGCATCATGATATTCTGATTAAACAAAGCAATATTAGAATTAATACTGCCATTGTTGGAAGATAGTCACTAAACAGTAGCAGTCACTAATAGTCACTAATAGCAATAGTCACTAATCAATGTTTTAAAAAAATAATTTCACATATGTATGACATAAATGACATAGTCAATAGTATTGATAAAAGTGATAATAACCTATTTATATCACTAATGTTAGGAGGAATTTGAAAACAAACATTTATAAATTAAACACATTCCACCTCTGTTGACATTGTAAATATAATATATAGAAAATATATATATATATATATATATATATATATTTTAATGTAGAACAAATAAATGTGATGTGTGAAGGACAAGTTCTTACTTATTTTTGTTTGTCTGTTTTTAGCACTCAGCACAGGATTTGACCTATAAGATTACTTAATAAAAACAAAAAGCTTGCTCGATTTGAAGAGAGGCCCAGAAAGATGCGGTGCATATACACAATAGAATATTACTCAGGCATAAGAAAAAATGAATTACTGCCATTTCCAACAACATGAATGGATCTTGAGAATATCACGTTTATTGAAATAAGTCAGACAGAAAAAGTCGAGAATGATATGACGTCACTCATATGTGGGATATAAACTGAAAGCAACAAATGAAAAAGATAAACAAGCAGAGAAATAAAAACTCATAGACACAGACAATAGTTTAGTGGTTACGAGAGGTTAAGACGGGGAGGAGGAAGGTGAAAGGGAACAGAGGGTCAAATATATGTTGATGGAAAGAGACCTGAATCTAGCTTGTGAACACACAATTCAATACATAGATGATATATTAGAGAATTGTACACTTGAAACTACAAAATTTCAATACCAAATGTCATCCTAATAAGTGTAATAGAAATAAAAGATTACTTAACAAAAAATTGTTGAAAGCATGCACCATTTCTATGAGTAGACAAAGATTTCTTAAACATGTAGAGTTCATAAAATACTCAAGCATGTTGTATTAAATGATCCTCACTCAAACCCTATGAGGTATGTTCAGAGATGGGTATGTCTCCCCAACTGTGAGTTCCTTTTGCTTTAAATTCTTCCATGCATAAATTTACTTCTTTCAATTGTTCAACCATTTGAATACTGTAGTCCACAGAATGAAAGTCATTCTTTTAATAGTTAATTAAAAATAAGAGCCAATTGCCATATATTTTGTAATGCATTTTAGACAATTCTACTCATAAAGAACTCAACCAAGTCTAAATGTATTATGTAACTATAATAGGATCCTATCTTTGGGGTATCAACTTCCATTTCATATCTGTTTCTCCTTTCATGTTATTTAATTGTGTATTATAAATGATGCTCTGTGATATATTGCAATACAAAAGCCATGCCTCAGTCACACCTGGGCATACGTGTACATACTGAAGTTATCTTTATATACTATTTTTTTCACCTATGATTCAATAGTCTAGTCATGAAAATTTACATTTGCTTCAGCTCTGCTTTCTGACAACAACATTCCATTGTCAGAATCATTCATTAGGACTAGGCTTTAGTAAACACATGCCTGCATTACAGCTTCCTAACTTACCTTAGAAAATTGACACATGACAGGAGAGTGAGTCTATCACTCATAAATCTTAAATGCAATGATGGCCAGAGAAGAAAGTGTAGATATCTTCCTTCTGATGGCTCTTCACAATCAAGTCCAACTAGTTTTATATCTCCCTTCTGCTCCCTTTCTTCATTTTTTTCCTCTCATCAAATCCTACTAATTTTATTCACCACATGCCTTACTAATTTGCAGATGTGAGATTTTTGAGTACATCTCACCTTTCCACCTGGACAATCATTGTTCCAGATATTCATTTTTTTCATAAGCCCATTATATTTTAGGGTATAATTTAGTTGTCATCTATTCAAATGTCACATGTCCCTACTATGAATGTCCAGAGCTTTTTTTAACGTGTCCTGTTTTTTTGAACAACACTTAAAACCTGACATCATAGTTGTTTGTTGTTCAGATACATGTCTCGATCCAAAGGCAGTATCAGCATCCGACACAGCTATATGTTATCTCCATCTCTTTATAAACCACTGCAGGTACCTGATGTCTTATAATATTTGTGCTTGAATAATCACTATTGAATACCTTATCCATAAATATACCAAGGCATTTGATAAACAGTATTGAATTCTAATCTTTACATTTGTAGCTGTGTAACTGTGGGTTATTTATTAGGTCATTCTGTTCAATCAAAATATGGAAATAAATTATGTAATTTATCTACAAAGTATGACATGCAATAAACACTTAATAATAAACCTTCAATATGGATTTTTAAAATACTAGAATGTAATAGGTTAGAATTTCTTTCTTTCCTTTCCTTTTTTCTTTTTTTACATATTGCCTATTTTACATATTGCCTGTTTATTAATTTATCTTTAATTTTTTCTCATATTCTAGCATTTGCCTCTATTAGTCCCAGAAAATAAAATACAAAAAATTACTCTCTGAAGTTTTTCTCTTTGGCCAATCTGACCAAAAACCAAGGAAAATTCCAACAAATCTGAGTCTATGATATTTTTCCTTCAATTCTCTTTTTCTATAAAATAGCAAGTACGGCTTTAAAAAAAAAAAAAAAAAAAGAACTCATACATTTTCTAAGAGTATAAGGTCATAAAGATGACCAGCTGAAAAGTTTCATGTATATCTATAAACTTTTGTACATGGCTTTAGAAAAATTATGTCAATGGCTCTTCTGGGGAAAAACAAACAAACGTGTGTGTGTGTGTGTGTGTGTGTGTGTGTGTGTGTGTGTGTGTGTGTGTTCCAAAGGAATTATGGTTGTGAAACATATGTAAATTTTTTATAAATAGCATTACAAAATACTAACTTACTTTGCTGAACTATTAGAATTGCAAATCAATAACAAGAGGAAATCATTCTGTGATGTGCAGTCTGTGAATTGACAATTGAGACACTAAAAGAAGTGAATGCTGTTTAAGCTCTTTGTCCTGTTTCATCAGTCCTTCATGCACCCCTCTCAAGCCTGTGTAGGCTGAAAGTTCTGACAAGCCCTCAGATCTCTAGAATGAACCTTGACAATGCTATAGCTGCATCCATCTCTATTTCTGTTTGGCAACCATCAGTGTCAGCATCTTTTGTAGTTTCAGGGTCAGCAGTTCTGGACCTTCTTTGGAATGTGAATTGCTGGCTTTTTTTCTCATTTTAGTTGTTGTGGCCATATAGGCCATATATTATCTGAAGAACCGTTTCACAACCACATATTGTGTCAAAGATATCTCATAGGCACTACAAGTCTTTAAAATGTGTCTTTGTTAACTCTTCAAAGGTATGTAGAACAAGCAAATGAGCCCCTTCTTTAAGTTTGCAAATACAGTTTAGAAAAAACCCATAACTGTTTTAATGGAAAATGACAATTTGACAAAAAATTGTTCAGTATGGGGAGAAAATTAGCTTAAAAACGTAATAGCCTTTTAACCAGACCCAATGCGAAACCACTTCCTCCCTGATGTGCACTATTCTAATATGATTTTTCCTGTTTATTTTTAAATACTCTGAGCCAAGCAAACTTGTAAGTATTGAAAGTCTTAATGTCAATTTATAATTATTTCTAGACTATAAACCTTTATTATTCTTTGCATTCAGTTGGCCAGCAAATGTGGTGGAGACTTCACTTCTTACCTGCACTGTAACTCCCCCTAATTGGTCTCCCTGTCTCTAGACTTACATACTCCAAACTTTGCACAGTGATATTCCTAAAAGGCAAAACTGATGAAAAATTACTTATTTTAAATCATTTAATGGCTATTCTTTTCAGAATAAAAATCTAAGATTTTTCACCAGGTCTTAGCAGACCCTTTATGACCTGATACCTATTTATTTTTATTTCCAATTTCAACATTCTCCCCAAACGCATACCTACTCTCACAACATACTCTCAGTTTGCATAAGGTTCCATCCTCTGTCTTGCCCTCTAACCTTGTGATGAGTTTCCTCTTTGTTTAGCATACACTTGCCACCTTCTCTTTTTATATCTGACTTTCTTCTCTTTTGTCATAATTCTTCTCATTTGTTACATCCAATAAGTAGTCTCTGCCCCACCTGGGCATTCAATAGGGACATTTTGTACCATTGCTATGAATATGGGTAAATGAGATTCATACTTTATTTACAATAATCAGTGTTGCTTATGGATTTCAACTTTTTTTAATCATTTCAATCCAATTCATTGTTTCTGCATCTTCCAAACCATTGAAATCACAGCAAGGAAAATTTGCTTTTTGTTCTCTCTTTAAGATTTATCTAAATATCAGTTGTAAAAATACTTTGAAGGTACACTAGTTCTATCGAAACAGAAGTCAGAAGGTAGCGTCATCATCATCACTGCCATCATCAAGTATCAGGATGTAGTCATAAAGAGACCAGCTGGCCCCAGTCTGTCCCTTGCCACTTGCTGGATTAAGTGGAGAAGACACTAACTGGAATACGGAGAATTTATTCTACCCTGAGCATTGTTCTAAGCAATATATATGAATCCATTCTCACATTAATGTCATTAGGTAGGTAATATTTTCTCAGCTTTATAGGCTAAGTATAGATAGGTCAAGTAACTTGCCAAATGTCACAAAATGAGTAAATGCAAAGCCAAGATGTAGAAGCAGGCAATCTGTTTAACATTAACCATCTTGAGTTTGAAAAATACTTCTTTCTATAAGAGAAGATGTTGACAATGTACCCTGGAATTTTAAGAATCACACACAACAAATAGTAATAAGAAATAGTAATAAGAAATATATTAAACAGAAATAGAAATATTTTAAAAGTAATCAGGATAAACTGAAGAGTTGTGTTTTTTTTTCATTCTCACAAGTTAAAAGTGGGAATAAAAATACTTTGTTATACCTACAATATTAAAAACCATCTTATTGATTATGCACTGTAATTTAGATGCCAGAATTTTATTAATAAGCTATTTTAACTTCTTCTGTCCAAATAAAATATTTGCCATCTAAGATATTTGAGTAGAGCTATCCAAACAGAGTTGTAGTTATTAATATTCAGTGATTTTTAGAGGGATTCATGTTTTTGAGTACACAACTAGACTAAATTATTTCTACACTTTCTTCTGAATATAATATTCTATGATTCTGTTATACTTCATTAATTGCTAAAAGTTCTTCCTAAAAGAACTTAGAGTAGTCTTAAAAGAGCATGTGCTTTCAATAAATTTCCAGTGATAGGACCCAAAATCCAGTGACGAGCTTACCAACTATCATTTCCTCATTAACATAGACTCAATTCCTTGAGAGATTTTCACTGTCCGATTCCAAAGTTCACCAACTAGATATTGGTACTGATGAAAACTTTGTTACCTGAAAAGCCCTTTGAGACTGGGAGATCTCATCTATAAATTATTTGATATTATACAAGGCAAAGCTTGCCAAAGAAAGACAGGATATGAAATGAATAAGAGACTGCATCAATGCATGGAGCATACCTTTCTTCCCAGCACTAATTACAAATTTGAAAAGAAAGGGAGGGGAAAAAGGAGGGAAGAAGGAGGCAGAGAAGGAAGGAGGGAGGGAGAGATTGACTTTAATGTTTTGATTAACTTTAAAACGTTAGTTTAGCTAACTGGCCAACCTGGGAATTGTTCATTCTCTTTGCAATTCAAACACTTTAAAAGTGCTGATAGCCAGACTTCTTTAAACTATTTTAGACATATCTGCCTGATTCTTGAACTTAGCAGGTATTTGAGATCCATCGATCATGTACAATAAAACTTCCTTTTGCATTTTAATTTCTGGAAGGTTTCCATATTTAGTGTCAAATCAGCAAAGTTTTTGCTCAGGCTACTAGGCAAGGTAGTCACTTTGAAATGTGGGTGTAATAATTAGATATGCTCTAGTGTAGCCTGGAGAGGTTCTGTTTGGTTTGTTTGTTTGTTTGTTTTTCTGACTAGTTTATTCATTTATTCTATTTTTTAGATTCTACATATAAGTGAGATCATAAGGTATTTGTCTTTTTCCATCTGACTTATTTCACTTAGTATAATATTCTCTAGGTCCATCCATATCATTGCAAATGGTAAGATTGCATTCTTCTTTATGGCAAATAATATGCCACTGTACAAATGTATCAGTTTCTTAATCCAGTTATTTACCAATGGGCATTTTGGTTGTTTCCATATCTTGGCTATTGTGAAAAGCACTGCAAAAAACATAGAGGTGCATACAGTTTTTTGAATTAGTGTTTTGCATGGAAAGTTTCGATTCTCCCAAATATCATGTGAATGAGAAAGTCATGGAAAGCTTCTCATGCTCAGCAATAAGCAATAAGGCAGTGACAATGTGACTGATGGTAGTAATGAGACTGATGGTGGTAATGAGTCTGATGGTGGTCATGAGACTGATGGTGGTAATGAGACTGATGGTGGTAATGAGACTGGTGGTGGTAATGAGACTGATGGTGGTAATGAGACTGATGGTGGTAATGAGTCTAATGGTGGTAATGAGTCTGATGGTGGTAATGAGACTGATGGTGGTAACGAGCTGCACTAGGCCAGGGAAGTAGAACCCCAATAGCCAAAGAATGTACTTTCAGTTCCCGTTAAAATTCCTGCATTGTGATATGTGCTTCTTGGATTAAAATTTTAAGCCTTTAGGTTTCTGTTCATTTCCATGAATATCTCACAGCCTCAGAAAGCTTTTTAATATTTATAGCAAATTGTCTTATTTTGCCTCTAATGGATGTGTATATTAACCATACACATGTGCAAACTTTGCTTACATAATTCTCTTATTTTTCATTACCTCAATATTTTCAGCCTCAAGAAGGAAACAGTGTATAGAGAAGGTATTCTATTAACACTTGAATTGTGGCTTATCACTGCTGTGCACCATTGCTCTGATTAATTTTCAAAAGGAGAGTGACTTACAGTTTCATGGTCATCAATGGCAATGTCAAGTGAATCAATAACCTGCCATTTTTATCTTTTGACAATGCCTCTATGTCAAAAAAAAAATATTGCTTAGAGAGATACATTAACCTGTAATTGACATGAATTTATGAAATACAGAGAATAAAATATAATTTAAAAAGTGTTTAAAAAGCAATGTTTACATACTGAATACCTTCTTCTTTTATATTCAGAGTCTGGAGTTAAATGACTAAACGTGCAATAGGAAGTCTAGAAGTTGTCACATTTCAACATTCCTTCTCAATTGCACTGTTTGTGGTCTGTATGTTTAGTTTTTGAAAATATAATGCATTTTAAATAAAAACATAAAATAGCAGTGTGGTTCTATGGCCCTCTCAGGTAAAATAATGGCCATCTCAGGTAAAACAATTGTGCAAATTATTTAATCATGTAAATATGTCACTTAGGAAGAGACCCAATCTGAGCTTTATTGACCGTATCAGTTAACTCCTTCCAGCATTTTCTGAAACTGGAACAAATCCTAGTGCCTTAGAGCTGACCATCAGAGATGTGGTAAAAGATACCCCCAAGTAGACACACACTGAAAACTTTTCTTGAACTAGAAATTTCAGTTTGGAATTTCTGTTGCTCTTAGAACATCAGCTCTGCCTGGAGTCCTGCTGCCTAAAATGTCCAATGTAGTTCCATATTTAGAAACACATCATGCTAGAGTGTTTTAGAATGTCTCTGCTTCCATCCTAGTGAATCTATCCCTCCTCCCACCCTCTGGGCCTGGTGAGTCACCACATCTGTCCAAACCCTGTGCTTTCTCAGTGTACTTTCTAAGACCAAAGTAGAGCCCCTAATTCCATGGTAGTTCATCCACAAGGCATCCGACTTCAACATTGTGTAAGACCTGAGATAATACATCCTCTCTGAGAAGGTGGGTGGGATTGGGAAACTGAAGGGTTAATACCAAGAGAGCTGTGAGCTAAAACATCATGAGGGGTCCAGGGCAGAGGAAACCACGTTGTGCTGTCTGCAGAGGAAGTAGCTCAGTAAGAAGGAAAATGGAACAAATTTTACACATGTCTGAAGTGAGTGGTCAAGTACTCCTTCCATTACCACTATTATTTTAAGCCAGAAAGAGTGGGCCTTGAGATGCAAGTCCTCTGATTATCCCAGAAACCACAACTGGAATATGACCCCTCTTTCTATACATCACCACTAAGATAGATGGCTTTGGAAACAAGGCAGAAGATGGGGATTTTAAGACAGAAAAAAACGAGGTGATTTTCTTGCCTTGCTATTTCTATAGGAGAAAGACTGACAAGCCTGTGGCTCAATAACTATGAAGCGTCATCGAGCCCCTAGAATCCAGGGAAGGTTGAGGAACAGGACAGACCTATCTATTTTCTGCTTTGATTGCCACACCCATAAAAATAGGCTTCTCTTTTAAGCACGTGGATATCACTCATGTTTGCTTGAATTTGCCCCATACAATTTAGGAAGAAATACAGAAATCCTAATGAGCGTGAAACTTCTACCTAATGTTATCAAAATCAGAGGAAAAAAAGGACAAATGCATAGCTCCATATAACAGCTCACCAGTTCTATTCCCCCTCCTCTGAGGAAGTATATTGGACATAAGAAATAAATGCTATATGGTAGTGATGGATTCAGCGGACACTGGGCCAACGTGATGTACAATGAATCTAACATCATACATCTAGATTCCCATTTCAGTTTAGTTATTGAGAAAGTGTTTGTTTAGGAAAGTTGATTCAATCTTCTCTTTCTTAAAGAGGAGATACAGTTGCTTGGCTGGGTTGCTGCAAGAATTAAGGCAGACAATGTTTCTGGCCTAGAGAAAGTATCCAAAAATTGTCCTTATTAACATTATTATCACTTCTGCTTGAGCGATATATTCCTCTGCTTGACTCCCAGGTCCCTGAAGATAGGGCACATGCATTGTTTCTCTGTATTTGCAGAATTTCACAGGAGACCTGGAAGCAAGTAGATGGTGCCTAATCATTTGCTGCTTTTAATAGAACTATTCCAGACAAAACTAGGACTTAACGTCAGTGAAATAACAGGCCAGATGGAAGAGGTCTATGAAACCGAGGTGTTGCGGGAATACTAGCCACACGCAAAACAGCAGGCAAGTATAGGAAGTTCATACAGACACACAAGGCATGCTACATAGAGGGAGCTATGCACAGAAAACAGGAAGTAATAAACATAAATAAATTAGTGAGGACAATAAAAGGGACACCAGGTAAACGCATTTCAACAAGCTAGAAAAGCTTGAGCTCTGATAGCAGTCAACATGGGACATATAAGCCAGTAGTGACCAGGGAAATCTTTTAGAAGTTAGTGTAGAGTTTCCAGGTAAAATACAAAATGCCCAGTTCAATTTGAATTTCAGATAAGTGACGGATAATTACTTTGGTGTAAGTATGTTTCATACAAAACATCTCTTTATTCTTGCAACAATATTGCTAAGAATGTATAACTATGCTTTTTTTAAAAAAGAAGAAAAAATTGAGACTCTGAGAATACCTCTATACAATGTTTGGGGTGTATTTGTACAAAAAAATAATAATAATTGTGATTTATCTGAAATTCAGATTTAACTAGTGTCCTGTATTTTATTTGTTCACCTAGAAATCTTAAATCAGTGTGTGAAAATTAGGATGCCAGGCTAAAGCAGGAGTTACATATAGCAAAAAACTGAATTGCTCGACAATACCAGTAAAATCAGAATATGACCAAGACAGAGGCCCAGATGCTGGAATTCAATCTTAGTCCAAAAAATAGCTGACTCTTGTGGAAGTAACACTATTGATCTCGTCTCAGAGTTTCCAAAATAACAATAACAATAATAATAATAATAATAATAATAATAATAATAAGAAGAAGAAGAAGAAGAAGAAGAAGAAGAAGAAGAAGAAGAAGAAGAAGAAGAAGAAGAAGGAGAAGAAGAAGAAGGAGAAGAAGGAGAAGAAGAAGAATAATGCTGTTTCTGATGGCTGAGTGCATCTTACCTTCAAAACCCAGGATTTCCTTATTTCCCTCTGTGCAGGAACTGGATTGGCACTGATGTCTTTGTCAGGGATAAATGTGAAACTGCAGAAATGAGAACAGGGCCAAGAATCCAAGCGGGTTTTCATTTTTCACATTTTCATGTTTTGTATTGTATTAAATTCTGTAATCTACCTCAAATCCCTTTCAGACATCAGCTCAAGTAAATCCTAAAATAATTAATAAATATATAAGCAAAACCCTGCCCAGCCTTAGGCAATTATAGGAAAACCAAGATAAGGAATCCAGCCACAATCCCAGGAGCCACTTGATTTTCTTCCTACCTCAGTTAGCAGCCTGAGCCCCCTTTACCCTTTAAATTAACCTCTTGATGTCCTTGAAAAATACAATTGGACTTTCTTTTTGGAGGTTTTAATTAGACTCTGGAGGATAACCATTCCAAAGATTAGTTTGAGTTACTGTAAATAAATATGATTTTGGCAAAGGTATTAATTGGAGCCTCCTTTTTTGGAAGCTATTTTCAAGTCTTGTAGTTTTTATTACTTAAACCTCATTCTCTGTAGTTTTCTTCAGTCTTAAATACTTGTCCATAACAGATGCTAATTGAAATCCACAACATTTCCTGGGAGTGAAGCAAGGGGATCAATTTAATGGACTATTTTATAAGCATAACATTATGTTGTAAGGTCCATGACCTTTATAATGTGACAGAGACACATATCATTGTCCACTCCCTAAGTTCAGTATTATACAGTACAAGCTTGTAACAAATGCTACTACAATCTGGATATGTTCCCCCAAAGCAAAATATTTTGCTTCTAATATTTTTTGATGACACCCATCACACAATGAAACATTTCTACATATGTTTTCTGCTGTAATATTGTAGATTGCTATGTATGTCACCTGACCCCTATCCTAGAGGTCCATGTAGAGACTGGCCTTGAGAAACCTGAGGGACACCTTTTCCACTGAGATAGAAAAGGAGTGTTAAAAACAGGCATTTGTTATCACAACATTCTCTTTGGGTCCTTAAAGAAATGACAGTAGCTTTAGAGATAAAAATGATGGCTCTGAAAACTCAATCTTTTTGCTACTCAAAGATATAAGTATTAAACTGATTCAACACTAAAAGAATGAAAGAAATGGTTGATACCCTCTTAACTCCATGCTCTATCTGTATCCTGTCCATGATCCATTCATTCCTTTTGATTTTCTATTTGAAATACATTGGAACTTTAGAGAAAGCTCATATACTGTGATCTTTTATAATAAGACAAAGTCACTCAAATTCCTTGCCTTCCCTGAAAAGTGTTGGATTAGGAATCCCTGATTCTTCCTTTAGTGATAGAAAATAAGAGGTTTCCACCTACACTATCACCCACAATTCCATCTAGTTAATAAAAATAAAGTACATAACCTGGGCATAAGCAAATCAGGGAAATGCAGTTTTTAGCTTTCCATACTTTGCAATATGTGGCAGACGTAAAGAAGAAGGGAAGACCAAGTATCTGTTTTGTTTTGTTTTCTCAGGAACAACTTCTAAAATAACTATTAATCAATTTCTCAATAAATGATTATCTGCATACCTAGAAGGACTTGAGATACAACAGAGGTAGAGGCAATTCTGAACTATCCAAGACGATAACGGGCTAAATGACAACTTAGAGTCCTCCTCCACTCATCTCTTCCTTTTTACAGCCCCAAGTGATGTTGCTTATGTCAGGGTTCTTGTTCACATCAGACTTGGAACCTTCCCTTTCTTATAAAGGTAAACATATAAAATACATAAAATAAAAAAGCATTTTCTTGGTTGATGTTTCCATCACATAAATCAGTATTCAGTTGCAAAAAAAAATGAAATTCATTCTTGCTGGTTCAATCACAAGGGATCGGCTACATGTATTAAATTGCATACAGAATGAATGTGGAGGTTGAAGGTAAGACTGTAGAGTAAGCTTTTAGTAATGACTTTAAAAGCTCTCTGATAGCATGTGATTGCCAAGAGAACTATGAGTTTCTTCCACAATCAAAAAGCAGTTAGATCAGAAAATATCAAAATTCAAAATACTTACCTCAGCAATGCAAACACTTCTAAGATTGAGTTTTTCAATAGAAGCTGCAGAAGTATCAGAAAACATGGCTTTCACATATAACATCTCATCCAATCACATCTAGTTAATGAAAATAAAGTACATTAATCTAGGTGTAATCAAATTAGGGAAACGCAGTTTTTTAGCTTTCCTTACTTTACAGCATGTGCAGTTCACAAGAAGGAATTGATGCCAAGTGACATAGACCACACTGCCCATCTGATCACTAAATATCCAGACACCTTTATTCATATTTAAACTTCCAAACAATAACACTAGCAACAGGGAAACTTCAATGTTCAACATAATGCAGCTATAACCCCATAAAAATGAAGAAGAACCCTCTACCTTAACAGAGATGACCTAACGTTTCACAGTCACTGTTCTCATATCTGGGTGATGTTCATTCCTTTTATAATTAGCCAATATTCCCAGCATTACATCCTGTAAACTATAAATTAAATAAAAGAAAATCCACCAGCATAATTGTGTATTGTATTGTATTAGATAGATAGATGACAGATAGATAAAAGACAGATAGATGACAGAATGAAGAATATAATGAATAGCTAGACAAATCCTTGCTTTTGCAACAAGGCACAAGGTTGTAGTTAGTATTTATGATATCTTTCTTTACTGCACATTTTATGTGTCCTTTGCCTTCAGAAAACCTAAGTTGTGAAGATTCATCAAATGGGACAAGCCAATGATTTATTTGTGAATAATTCAAACACCTGGAAGTCCTAGTATTGAATCATAGTAGTCTAACACTATTTTTCCCCAAGAAACATGGTAGTTGAAGCTACTTTGGAGAATCCCAGACATACTCATCCATGCCACCATTGGATGAATCTGGATCAATCCTCCCAGTACCATAGTAAACCCCTTATTTAACTATTGGTTCTGAGTCATGAGGAGCCCAAAACGATCAGGTGAAGTCTCAGTTATAAGTTCCATGGAATCATAATTGTGCCTTCTACCAAATACATTCTCCCCTTGTGCACCAAGACCTCTAAACTAGTGAGGCTACAAGCTGGGAGATAGGAACCAGAAGTTTACCTTGAAAATGATTTTGTGTAAGTGTGGGAGTTGCCATTCCTGGCTCCACTCCATGCTTTCAGGCTCCATGTACTCTGCACAAGAAATGGCAAAATGAATTTTTCAGCCTGTAAGATAGAAAGCTGAAACAGGTGTCATGTGCCACTGCACTAGGTACCATAAACTTTAAACTCATCAATATATTGCATGAGCATTGTTTTAATGGTGATTAGTGTTTGTTAAAAATAAGATTTTGAAATGCTATTCTGGCTTGAATACTCTTTGAAACGAGATTCTAAATGACCTGCTATCGGAATGAAAAGTAACCCTTCTCATAAAACTTCATTTCCAAAAGATATGTCTCTGAGTTTCATACAGTTTATATGAAACAGAAATGCCAACAGAACAATCTATTCCTACATGTATACTCTCAACATGTCCAAAACCTGACCGTATCCCCATAAAACCTACTCTTCTTATGTCAGTACCTGAAATTCCATTCTCAGATGTAAACCTGAGAGTCTTCTTCTCTTTGTGTTCCTTTCTCTCACATCCTCACTTTTCAATCAATCAAGATCCTAATTTTTGTCTATATGTTACCTAAATATATACTGCTTAAAGATCTTTCAGATCAATCCATCTCTGCCCACCTTTCTAGCCTTATCTCTTCCTAAATATCCCACCTCCTATTTTAAATGACTTTTACTTTTGTATCAATTATATATTTATTTTTTTACCATCTGGTCAGTTCACTCTCTATTTCCATTGTCTAAAAACACTTTTCTTCTCTTTCCACTTCCGTTCCCCTTTCCACTTCCGTCTCCTCCTCCACAGTAACCTTTCCCTTCCACAGACACCCATATACCTGACTCACATCATCCTTTAAATCCTACGATTGAATGCAGTTTCCTCCAGGCAATCTTCAGTGGCCTCCTACATCTAGGAGAGGTGATAGCCCATTGGGTCCCATAGCATCCTATCTCTCTACATCATATCTTCACATTGTAACAACCTCTTCACTCAAATTTATGTCTCACACTCTTTGCTATTAAGTTCATGTAATAGACATTAGTCATGCTGTAATTATAAATTTGAACTTAATGAAACTGTGTCACACCAAATATTTTTTAAATCAAAGTAATTTAAAATGAGTGTTCATGCCCATGAAGTAAGTGTAAGCACACAATCGTTATGTATGACAGTATTTGACTTCAAGTAAAAATCATGTTTCATTAAAAATAATACTTAAAATATGGTAAAGGAGCATTTCAGGTAAACTTTGGTTCACAACTCAGGCAATCAGTAACTAGGAAAGTTACCTACTTGAATAACAGTGCTTTAAGGCCCAGTAGAAATACTTACATTAGAGCAGACTACCCAGTATGAAAATCTATCTCTCTTCCCTTCTCTGACAAAGCAGCTTCCAACAAATATTAGAATAAAATGAAACCCAAGGATCTTTGGTCCTATCAGTTTCCAGATCAAAATTTGATATATTGAGGACATTTTTATATTAATTAATCATTTTTTACATCAAATGGTTTGGATTAAGGAAAATGTTTGGGGTTAACCAACACAAAACATTTAAAAAACATGTCTGTGTTTCATTGAAATTAAAAGGCAATTGGAAATAATTATCATTAGGTTTTTGGTAACTTTCATAAGAGTTTTAGACAGCTTGAACATTATTTGAGGGAAAGTAACAAAAAATACTAGCAGGATTTGATACCAGTTTCTATCCATGTCTTAGAATTAAACGACTGCTTAAATTCTGTTTCCAATGATCTATCCACTAGAACAAGTAAAGATTATCTAACTGCCTACATTTTTTTAAAAAAGCATCCTAGTGATACATTAAAATAAAAATCAATGTAAGCAAAATGTGATGAGATAATTCAGTGAAACTAAATGGATTTTTTTAAGATTCACGTTGTAATTAGGTATATCATTATTTTATAACTATTGCATAAATTAATTTATAACTGTATTTTTACATTTTGTAATAAGAAAACTTCCTAATAATACAGGTGGAGATCAAGAGTACCTTTTTATCAATTTTTTTTCTACACCAGAGTTTATCTTACACTTGAGGGCTATTTTCCAAAGACTGGTGTGCATTTTATATCATGAACATATATTAAATTAACACTAAAACTAATAAGTTCTATGTGAGCATTCAAATATATTCTCAAATATATATTGACATTTGTTTTTCCAGGGCTAGAGCTTAGGAGGCAGTACCAAGTATTGTGAGCAAGATTATGATAAATTATATTATAGTTAATATGCCATTTTTGACATTAAATGATTTATTGCTAAGAAGCTACTCACGTTAATAATGAATCACAATATTATTTTTGCAACAAAACAATAAAAAAGAAAGAAAGGCATTACTTTGTAGTATGTACTCATATTTATAGTTAAATTATATGTTGAATTCATTTTGTAGGTGTTACAAGCACTATAGTAAAGCTCCTCAATGTATGTTCTATACAATTCAGGTATCAGTTGAAAATCATTTGCATTCAGTTGAAAATCAACACTATTATAATACGTAAGCTTCTGTAATAAAGTATTGAAAGGGAATCTTAAAAATAAACCATCAACAAACAACTAATTAAAATCAAAATCCAAGAAATAAATACTAAATAGGGAATAATGACGATAAAATGCAAAAACAACAACAAAAAATGGGGACCTCATTAAAATAAACAAATATAAATTTACAACGTACTTTTTTTCCTAATCAAACTGTATATAAAGTACAGGCAGTTCTCTAAGTGTGTAGTAGAGTCAAACCACATCGTTAACAACCTTAATTTTTAAAGGAAAGATCTCCAGATAAGGTTTGCCAATAAATTCATTGGGATATGGCATTAAATCATCCTCAGAAAAATTTTAAATAATACGTGTGGTAGACTGTTCATACAAGCAGAGGTAGAAGATGTAACAGTAAATTTGAGGATGTGGCCCTAATTAGATGGTACAGCTAGAGTGTATAGCAGTAGCCTTTGAATGGTTCTGGCCAGAGACCAACAAAATAACATACTTCAGGGGAAGGTCACTCAAAGAAAACATAAAATCCAACTTTGTATATTTAAATATGTCTTGGGTTTGGCCTCCTTTCTCTAACCCCCAGTAAATAAAGCTCCAGGCAGTGTCTCTTATCTCCAAAGCAAGGGTACAATTAGAGCTGCTTTTCTATAACTATCTTTGTTATAGATCTCCATTAGTTGAAAATTATTAGAACTGACTCTGTATCAAATACAGAATATATTCTTTAATATGTTGTACATTTAAAGAAATCATGAAAACAGTTTTATGAACTGACTTGGAAATGAAGAGAACATCGGTCTGTAGTCAGAGAGAGATTAGAAAATTTCTGATTCTGTCTCTTAATAATTGAACTAATAAAAGTTAACATTTCTAAAACTCAGTTTCCTTATTTGTTAAATGGAGAATGTGATAGTTTCCTTGGAGGTTTTCTTTGATTGTTTAATGATAATTGAATAAGAATAAGATAATTTATTTAAATAGATTTACACATAATGCTAGATTCTTATAAATGAAAATTACTGTTATTACTATCATCATTCAAATTAAAGACAGAAGTTTAATTAAAGTTCAATTAATATAGCTTTATCTCCTTAAGAGTCACAACTCTGAGTTATAAACCATATGCTAAACATTCTAAAATCTACAATATATTAATGTTCTTTTGTAACTTTAATTTTCTCACTAAATAATACAATCAGTAAAACTAAAGAATGTCTTACTCATGAGCATATTTTACCACTAATTCTACTTCTTGTTGTGACAGTATGCTTGGTGAATGGTGGAATCTATTCTTATCATGTATAGGAATCAAATATGAGTCCAAATTTTTCTTAGTATTTAATATACAAATCTTAATATTTGGTGCTCATAACAGATACAAAAGGAACTACAAATTAAGATAAATATACTGGGGGAAAAATAGATGGAGAGAAAAAAATGGGGGAAATAATTTCTAATAGGGATAATTTAATGGAAAGCCAATACAGAAAACATAGAAGACTCAACAAATTAAGAAAGACTGACAAAGGTGGCAGGGTGTAATTAAGGTAGAGGAAAGAGCATGAAACCAGACAAACACAAAGCTATTTTGAGAACATTGATTTGTTTGGTCTGGATGGTACATGAGAAAGGGTAAAAAGTTAAGATTGCAAAGGAAGTTGAAGTGAAATCCTGGTTGTGCCATCCACAATTTCATATTTCTAGGTTTTTCAGCGAACCCCTTTTCTCTACTTCCTGAATAGATCACTGGATGACATCATTCTGTTTACTTGTTTTTATTTTTGTTTTGCAGCAGAATATGACTTGTGATTGTGGTCTGGTCTGGCCCAGAGAACAAGGGTGGAAATCATGTTTTCTACATTAATGCTTGGGTATATTAAACTTATGTACAGTATTGTCTCCTCTGCTAGATGGAGGTCAGTGACCCATGAAACCTTGGGAACAAGTTTGGAAGTTAGAGAACTGTCATCTTGGGTCCCTGAACTTATTTTGTCAAACCAAAGAGTGAGAACCTGTTTTGTCAAGTCATTAATATTTCAAAGTTTACCTGTTATGGCAGTTAGAATAATTTTAATGCACTGTATTATACAGGCTGCACTGAGTCATTAGATATTAGTGAACAGTTTAGAAGCAACATTCTGTATTTAAAAAGATTACTTTGTTAGTGACTTATAGTCACTTGTTTAAAGGAAGAAAGGCCTTTTTTACGAAGATTTTAAAAAAGAATAGACCATTGATTAGGGAAATTCAAACTAGGGAAAAGACAGTGAGAATAAGAAGAACTAAAAAGGCAATGACTTTCTATATCAAACTAAGACCTCCAGGGTATTTGTTATTATTATTATTTTTTGAATGTTATATTGGAACATACCTGAAGGCACTTCAATGGTAAGTAAGTAAACTAGCTTCATGTATTTAAATTGGAAAGAATCTAAGTTTAGCCAGTAAGGGATACCATTATCTGAAACCTGGAAATAGCATATTTATTTATTTTTCAAATAAGCACGCTTTGGAAGGGAAATTAATAAGAAAGTATAGAGAGTTAAGACTACAAAACAGGAAAGGAAGAAAGAAAGAAAGAAAGAAAGAAAGAAAGAAAGGAAGGAAGGAAGGAAGGAAGGAAGGAAGGAAGGAAGGAAGGAAGGAAGGAAGGAAGGAAGGAAGGAAGGAAGGAGGGAGGGAAGGAGGGACGGAGGGAGGGAGGAAGGAAGGAAAACAAAGAAACAAGAAAAAGGAAAGGTAGTATGAAAATAGCAGTGTAGATCATTTTGGGAAGTATTGCCATCTTAATATTAAAATTTCCAATCAATGAACATGGGATTTCTTTCTACTTATTTAGCTCTATTTAATTTTCTTAACATTTTAGAGCTTTCAGTAAATAAATCTTGAACTTTTTTGTTTAATTTATTCCTAAGTAATTTATTATTTTTGTGATTATTTGTGATTATTATGAGTAAAATTGTTTTCAGACTATTTATTGCTATTATTTAAAAACATAATTTTTTTATATTGATCGTGTGTTCTACAATCTTGCTGAACTCCTTTCTTATTTCTAGTAGCTTTTTAGCAGGTTTAGTAGGTTTAGCAGGTTGTACATAAAGTTTGCATTATGTACAAGGTCATACTATCCACAAACATATATATAGTATTACTTCTTCCTTTCTAATGTAGATGCCATTCTTCCATTCTAATGTAGATGCCATTTATTAATTTTTCTTGTCTTATTAGCCCACAAATAGAACCCCCAGTACAGTGTTGAACAGAGATGGTGAAAGTAGACATTCTTGTCTGATCTTTGAAGGAAAACATCAATTCTTTCTCCATTAACTATAATGTTAGCTGTTGACTTTCTGGAGACACTCTTTATATGTTGGGCAACATCTTTTAAATTTCTAGATTATTGAACTTTTCTACCACATTTGGCAACTTTTCAACCTTAATACATTTGGTATTAACTCTTTAATATTCTGTATTTCATGAGTCATTATCATTATACCGGTCTTTAATTCTTTAAATATGATTTCCTTTAGTAATTTGGACACATTTGAAATAGCTACTTGCAGTCTTTTTCGTGCAAAATCCAATTTCTGGGTACCCTCAAAAACAGTTTATATTGCCTGTTGTGTTAGACTGATTCTGTGACCTCTATTTTCTCTCTAGTATGCAGCTTCTAATATTCCTGATGTGAGTTTCTTCTTGTTTTTATCTTTAAGCCTGACTTTTTAAGATTTGGTCCTGAGTCAGCACCACTTTGTGGTCAGCTACTAATTGCTCAGGTGTGCTTAAGATCCAGTGTTTTAAGTTTTGTGTAAGCTCCCTGAATAAGTAACATTCTCATCCTGTGTTTTTGGAATAGTATGTGGCTAGGCGACTGCTTTTTACAATTTAGGAGATTTACAAGTCATGGCTTCATTCTTCCTGGGCCTATTAGCTTGTAAGTCTCTTCTCTGGTTAGTCTTAACACTGCATGCCATTTATTTCCTAGATAGTCTTAACACTGCATGCCAAGGGTATAGGCACAGTTTCCCAGACCCTCAGGGATGGCTATGATGTTAACACAGTCCTCTTTGATGGTTTATTTCCCCGATCTCCTAGTTAAACTTCCTGGTCATCTTGTCTTTCACTATCATACTGTAGTTCCCTACGAATTGCTAGTTGATTGCTCTATTGTTTCCATTAGCATGCTTTGCAGCATAATTTGCTCCAAATAGAGTTTCTCCCTCAGGTAGAGAATGGTATTACCAATATTTGAGACTTGCTCCCCTAACATGCTTCCCTTCCCACCTTCTTCCTTACAAGACAGAAGAACTGTTCTGGGAAACAGGAGTTCAAGGTGACAATCACCTTTCACTGTGTGTTCCCACAGGGTTCTACCTAGGGAGTGGGATCTGTGAATGTGAAAAAAGGAACTGGTGCTGCTAACCAGCTATCTATCTCCCATCAACAGAGGCTATACTCAAAACAGAGGTGGAATATATTAACCTGACCTGAAATAGCTTTTCTACATAGAGGTAGGAGCTTCCACTTGGTAGCTGAGTCCTGCAGAACAGCTTTTCCCCAACATAGAGCTGTGGAGACATAGGGGACTGCAATCTTCACTAGCTGCCTTGTCAGACTTTCCCCAGAGAGTGGCAGTTGGGAATGGGAGAATGAAACCATTACTAGTCTGCCACCATCCACCCAACATAGAGCTTTTACAGCATAGCGCTAGGAAAGATGGAATAGTTTTCGATACCAGTAATCTCAGTGAAAGTGGGTGCAGCCTACTAACAATAATATTATTTCCACTCTTATTAGTAAGTTTTCAGAGATCTTGCTGAATGAATGCATCTCAATTTGTTATGAGACAATTTCCCAGTCAACCTCCAAAGAATATGAATGATTGTCTTTGCTAATTTGAGCTAGTTTATAGATGTCTCTTTGGGTGAAACCTTTTACCAAGCTGCTCACATGGCTAGTCCATAAGTCCTACCCTGGGATTTCTTTCTAGTTCCAAATGCCAAGTTAGATCAAATTATAATGTTTTAATATATCTGCAACTAGCCGTAAATGAGAAGAATCTTTAAATAACCTTTATATAATTGGAAAGGGTGGGCAGGCAGAAGGTTAGTAAAAATATTAAACTACTATGTTTTCATCTTCGTTAATATTTGAATTTTAAAATGAGATCTTGTTTTTAGTGATCACATGACAGTATCTTTATGATTGTGAGTTAAAGCCCTTTCCATTGTCTATTATTCTAAATAATTCGGAAAATAATTCCACTTTCATTATTCCATCAGTATATTTCTCTTTTAAAATACGTGGTACATCTGTGTCACTAATTATAGCATTTTTATTTAAAAAATCCTCATTGAATGTCTATGTGTGAGGTTCTGAGCAAATTAAAAATGAATAAAATATGTCCCTAATCTAGTAATTTCCACTACCTAAGGGTAAGTATATAAATTAGTTGAAAACAAAATCAATATAGCAATGCCAGTGGAGATTGAATACGAAATACTATGACAGTTTAAAATAGGGAAAGGTCAAATCAGGTTAGACAGAGCAAGAGGGAAAAAAAGGTGTGTTTAATATTTTTATTTATCGATCATTCAGCTTCTGCTCTGCAGGACAGTATAAGATGTATATATAGAGAGATGATAGAGATAAAGAGAGAGGTCTAGATAGAGATAGAGATGATAGAGGGAAGAATAACAAGTGAGACGATACTTGATACTTCAGAGTAAGAACGTTGGGAGCTTTGCAGAGAGGGAATTCTAAGAGCATAGACATTGAGGCACTGAGTCCAAGGAGGGAGTCATAGGCCACTGTACCCTTAAGATACAATGTGTTAAAGCAATTAAATGGAGTAGGTTACATGTAACACAATAGGGAGAGGTGGACACAAGCACCCTGCAAAAAATATGGATTTTACCCTTCTCTAGACAACTATGCTCATGCAGTAAATATGTATTGTCATAAGGCATATTATTTGCATATCTTATATCATTTGCATATCTTAATTAGTTACCTTCCAGTAATTATCTTCGAGTCAAGGCTGTTTTCAAAATGATACTGTTTGACCCATACAGTCCTTTATATAAAAATCTATGGTGTTAACGTGTTAATGAGTGTCTCATTGTAAAAAATTGAGAAAAAATGTTTGCTCTTCATTTTGATAAAAGGTATTCCTAACAAATATTAGTTCAAAATTTGGGAATTTAAGAAAGAAAATATTGCTTTTAGAAATCACTCACAATGTAAAAACTGAATCAAATAATGAATAAAATCCTTATGTGAATATAGCCTTGTCATGCAGGGTGTCATGTGGGGTCTCAGCTCCTGCTCCCCACACAAGAACGCAGGACATGGTGAGGCCAAAAAGGAACACCCACGGAGCCATAGGTAGGGGAGTCATACCACTATATTCTCACTGGCGGCTGGGTTGGAGATACAAGAAGCAGGAGCCACGCGATTCACAATCCACACTGCCGCCTACTAGCTCAGCCACCATCTTCTTGGTAGCCCCAATTTTCTGCTAGCGTAGCCACCCATGGCAGTTATATTAGTGACTGATAGCTCACTGGTTACAGCTGACGGCTGACTAGCCACAGCTGATGCCCATGTAATCACAGTTGATGGCCATTTACTACCTGAGCCAACACCTTTCCATGTGAGGCCAAGAGCCTGGAAACTGCACTCCTGGCTCTGTCCCCACCCTCCACCCCTACATGGTCTCGCCTCACAATCTACGCAACAATCATCTTCCACGAGGGGCCCTGTGCGAGGAGCCTGGAGGTGAATGCAATATCCTGGACACAGCCAGACTCTCTGGGCACAGCCACAGTTTCTCAGGGTACCACTAGTATTTCTGGGCACAGCCAGACTTCCTGGGCTTCTTAGGATCCCACCAGTCTCCCCAGGGCACAGCCAGGGCCTCTCAGGGCACCGCCACTCTCTCTGGACACAGCCAGACTTCCTGGACTCAGCCAGGGCTCTCAGGGCACTGCCACTCTCTCTGGGTCTCTCAGGGTACCATGCTGGAACAGCAGCAACTCACAGTCAAGGTTACATAGTCTCGATGGAGGCTGGTCAAGACACAAAAGCAAACATCCGCCAGTCCCACTACGTGGTGGTATGTTCCCAAGCAAACAGTCAAAGTGTCCATTAAATTAGGGATAGAGACAATTTCCCATAGTCCATAGTCACTCGCCAGGGCTGTCCTGGGGGTGAGGGATGACCTTGACCTCATCCTTAGCTCCCACGGAGGGCTCAGCAAGTGTTTCCTCCTGGGACAAGTCCTGCATCTGGGCTGCCTCAGCAAGAACTTCCCAGTTCACAGGGCCGCAATGACCTTTGCTTTCTCAGGCCTATACTGGTTGGTGAATCGTCCAAGTCTTCCCACCCCTGAACGGGGTCAAGCTCTCCAGCAGCTGCTACTCCTGGTCTTCCTCAGACTCACACACAAACTGCTCCACCACACTTTGTCCAGCACCGTACCCTGCTTGCTACGCCATTTGTCACGCATGGTGTCATGCAGGGGCTCAGCTCTCACTCTCCAACAAGAACGCAGGACATGGTGAGGCCAAAAAGGAACACCCACAGAGCCATAGGTAGGGGAGTTATACGATTATAGTTTTGATGGCGGCTGGGTTGAAGACACAGAAAGCAGGAGCCTCACGATCCACAATCCACACTCTGCAGCCTACTAGCTCAGCTACCATTTTCTTGGTAGCCCCAATTTTCTGCTAGCATAGCCACAGCAGTTATATTAGTGGCCAATTGCTCCCTGGTTACAGCTGACAGCCAAACTAGCCACAGTTGATGGCAATCCGATCACAGTTGATGGCCATTTACTTCCTGAGCTAGCACCTTTCCACGTGAGGCCGAGAGCCTGGAAACTGCACTCCTGGCTCTGTCCCCACAAGCATTGTTAAAATAGATTATGTAACACAAGTGCACCTTAAGTCATTACATCTAAGTACTATAGATATTTAATCACAATTCTCAGTATTTTCAAGACAAATTTCCAGGTGAAGTTCTTATTCTTCCACCATTGACTCAAACAACAACAAATAAACCCCACTGTGTCAAAGAAGATCCTCTAACCATATGTAAGGTTAAATTCTAAAGTGAATTCATGTCTTTGGTAATATTCTAATACACAAGAATTTACCAATAATAAACTTAGGTGTTATAACTTTTTATATTAAACAATTTCAGCAATGAAAGTTACCTGAATCTTTGTGGTGTTAAATATCTGAAGGTCTTCAATTTGTCAAAATTTATAGATATTTGTATAACTGAATAGAACTTACAATTTACTCAGTATATTCACGGCAAACGTTAAATTAATATTACGTTATCAATTAATGAATAAGTAAACATATTCAATATTTTATTTTGAGTATATCTTTAAAAAAATCACATAACTCAGAGTTGGAAATAGCAATTATCCATACATTATTTCAATCTAGAAAGATTATTTCCATTATCTAATTATAAGGTATTGTTAGATACGTGGTATCTTAGAAAATGCCTATTAACTCTTAAAAAGTAATTTATTAAAACATAAATTACATCGTGAATATAGTCAATTTTGCAGCGGCACGTAGATATAATCACAGATTTGTTACAAAGGAAATTAAACAGGTTTTGAAGATTTGACAATTTAATTGTGGAAATGGAAAGCACAGTTAAGTACTTCATGTTTAAAATCCCAGACACCTTTGCCTTTTTCCTTTGTTGCTTTCAGTTTTATATCACACATATGAGTAACATCATATGGTTCTCAACTTTTTCTGTCTGACTTATTTTGCTTAGCATAATAATCTCACAGACAACAGTTTTGTGGTTACCAGAGGATAACGGTGAGGGGAGATGGCAGAAAAGGGTAAAAAGGGGGGTCAAATATATGGTGATGGGAGGAGAACTGATTCTGGGTGGTGAGCACACAATGTGATATATAGATGATGTATTACAGAATTGTACACTTGAAACCTATACAATTTTACTAACCGGAGTTTGCAATAAATGTAATTTAAAAAATTAATTAAAAAATAAAAATAAAATAAAATCCTAGAGACTGAAATGGTCAAAGAAATGTATTTTTAAAAGAAAAAAAAAGGCATGTCATCATCTTTAATACTGTGACTTAAACCTACCTATTTCTAAAAAGAGTGATTGGAAACTGAGAATAACTGTAAGAATGGAACATTAACTAATGCTGATGAAAGGTGACATTTCTGCTTCATGATCCTTGTAGTGAGAAAAGGGATTCTTATGCTTCCTAATGTCATTATGACCATAAAATTATTATGCCACTGATTGAGAAATCATCGCCTTACAGTAAATGCTCACTATAATTAAAACTGCATTCCTGTATTACCATTCTAGAAATCTCCTTCAGTTGTTTGTTTTTGTTTTTATCTTACAAAGATAGTTTTATAGTGCTATCATTAGGAAAACATAATTAAAAACAAAAACTTCTTCCAACACGGGAAATCCTCTCCACAAAAGTAGTAGAGAAAGAAAATTTTTATTATTGAGTATGCATTAAGTCAGAATCTGTTGCACATCACAGACAATCTGCTGAGTTTGCAGAGATATAAATAATTATCACCTTTTTATACAGTCAAGCACACACTACCGATTCCATACAGGTTCTCAAGATAAACAATAATTAGTCTTCAATTAAGAAACCTTGACAGAACCATTAGTCATACATAGTTCATATTAACTTTACCTGGTAACTGAGGTGACCATCTGTGTTACCTATTATAATTGGCTTTATCCAGAGGAAAAACAAACCTCTCATATCTTTAAGACAGAGATGATAATTTTGCAGTTCAGAGCAAGACCCTTACCCTCCCACAGACACTGGAGCTGGGACGCAATTTGCCTTGACATTTCTAGGTCTTAAGAATGACATTTTTAAATCAGAAAGATGACAAAAGGTCTATCTAATTTTAAAATATCTATCTAAATTTTAACTTACATTTCAAAAAGAAAAGGAAGTATTTACCATGCAGGGGCTTAGCTCCCGCTCCCAGTACAAGAACACAGGATATGGTGAAGCCAAAAAGGAACACCAACGGAGCCATAGGTAGGGGATTCATACCACTATATTCTCGCTGGCGGCTAGGTTGGAACCACAGGAAGTTGTAGTCACATGATCTACAACCTGCTGTCTACTTCTCTGCTAAGCAACCACTCACCAGAGTAGCCACGGCAATTGTTTAGTGGCTAATGGCTAACTGGTCTTAGCTGATGGCCACTAGTCACAGCTGATGGCCATCTACTACCCAAGCCGGCACCTTTCCACGTGAGGTCCAGGATGGATGTACAATAGTTGTTTCATACACCGTACAATCCACAAACAGCTGGCATGACTGAGTGCTACAACGGGCTTTTGAAGCAAAGTCTCCGGGTATCAAAACACCCTCCCACGATGCACCACTGGGTCTCACGTCTGTGGGACATATTGAGAATCCTGAATAAGAGACCATGGAAGGGAGGGCCTGCACCAGTAGAAGCCCTGCTACATCGAATAGCTGTCCCCATTCAGTTACAGGTTACTACAAGTTAGACAGTTAAAGCCAGGCTATGGCAGAAATGCAAACATTTTGCTGCCCGTACCCACATGCTTGGGAACGGTACCCAAAGCAGGGGAACGGCAGCAATGGGTTTGGCCCTAGTGGGTCAAAAGCTTCCACTGTTGATGTTTGGGCCTGATAGCCCCATGCAGAGCTGGTCTGACCCATGTTTTGCAGGTGACGCCAGGGGTGGTGGCTGAGTGGCCACTGCAAGTGACTGTTGTATACGGAGGTCCTGATGCTGGGATGATTTTGTGGGGAACCTATGTGCTCTCACTATATCCTATTATGGGTCCCCTATACTGCCACATGTTGAAACTATGCAAAGGACCCCAAGCACTGCCATAAAGTTCTGGTACCACAAACCAGGAAAGACCCTGTTGGCAGCGACCCTCCTTTCCCAGGACAAAAAGCTAGCATGTATCCTCCCAGATGGAAGGGATTTTCCACTGTTGGTTACTATGACTACTATTTCTTTCTGCCTGTAGGTGCGTATAAGCTAATATGATACAGGGCCCCTCATGGAAGACATTTGTCATGTAGATTGTGCAGCAAGACCCTGTAGGGGTGGAGTGTGGGGACAGAGTCCCAGAGAGCAGTTTCCAGGCTCTAGGCCTCACATAGAAAGGTGCTGGCTCGGTTAATAGATAGCCATCACCTATAATATGATGGCCATCCACTGTGGCTGGGTGGCCATCAGTTGTTATTGGTTAGCCATCAGCCACTAATATAACTGTTGTGGCTACGTTGGTTTGTTGGTTGGCAGAGAAACAGACAGCGGATTGCTCAACCTGTGGCGGCTGCTTTCTGTATCTCCAACCCAACTTCCATCGAGACTCTAGTGGTATGAATCCCCCACCCGTGGCTCCATTGGTCTTCCTTTTTAGACTTGCCATATCCTGTGTTCTTATGTGGGGAGCGGGACCACAGAACCCTGCATGACAGACATTCACTGCTGTATCAAAATTCTATATTGTCCTTATGAAATGTGTGTTCATTTTAAGCTACATGTTTATGAAATCACTAAGTATTCTGAAAATCCAAAGGATGGAAAAGCTAAAGAGATGAAAAATGTCATTTAAAAATCTGGAATTTAGGAAATAAATTATTTACCATTGAAATTATGTAGTTTTTTTGTTTCTTTTTTCTTTTCTTTTTTTAAATGATAATGGCCCCATTAACAGTAATTATTAGGACAGATTGGTTTTATTATGTCTTAAATAGGTTTCCCCTTGCAAAGATCATTATGATATGGTTTCCAAAATAAATGTCATTTTTGGTATATGGAAATAGTGGCTCAAATATGAAAACAGATTAGCATCACATTTTTTTCTGATGCCAGCTCCTCCTCAGTAACTGAGCTACAAGCATGTGAGAAAGGAATTCAGTAGTACTAAACTATGAACAGCTGTTTCCTTGTTTAAAACCCTTTTCTGGCTCTGGAGAAGTCTGTAATTTTGCTACTTGCTAGAAACACACATAAGTTACCTTTGCTGTTGCAAATTTAATCTATTCTTTCTTCTCCAGAGATATTCATTACTATAAAAATCAGTGCTTTAAAACATAATTTTTTCTCAGTACTGGTCAAGATGGCAGAGTTGGTAAATGCTGTGCTTACTTTCTCTCACAATCACATCAAAAATTGCAACTATACCACAGAACAACTATTATTGAGAATCACCTGAAATCTTGCTAAACAAAAGCTCTAACTCTAAGGACATACACAATAAGCCACCTTGAGATTGGTATGAAGGGCAGAGATATGGAACGGAGTGATCCCACACCATGCATGTGGCCATTAAAATTTAGGAGATATTGCAGCTGTGGAATTCCTCCCCCCTGCCCTCCCAGAAAAATGTAGGTTCTCAGCCCTTTCCCATTTCCAGGATTTCAGTGCCTGGGAGAGAAGTCCACAAAATATCTGGTTGTGAAAACCAGTGGAGATTGTGTCTGAGTGAGGCAGAGGGCAACTGAACTCCTAAGCCTCTTCTAAAAGGACCATGCACACACTTGCTCACTGACGGGACTCACTCACTCAGCTCCAGCACTGCGGTGGCAGCGGCAGAGGTTACGAGAACATATGGTGGGGTTATCTGAGTTATCTGGCTTCAGGACAAGGGTTGGAGGGGCAGTTTTATTCCTGGAAAGAGGAGCTGGTGAAGGCCATTGTTTCTTTCTTGAGCCCTCCACTTTCCCAGCGTGCAAACACAGGTGGCCATCGTATCCGCCTCTCTATCAAGCTGGCTAACTCCATTCATTCCCCACACCCAAGTGACTCTAAGACCCCATCACACCCAACTTTCCAGCACACCCAAAGCCACTTCCAGTAAATTTTTCATACAAACCACCTGCCTTGGCTCATGCTGCAAGGTTTCCTAGGCTCTCAAAAGTTTGCAGAACTCAGTCAAGTGGTATCTGGCTTGAGCATATTGCTGAGCAGCCCAGCACTAGTGACAGACAATCCTGGGTCATGGTTTGGGCTCTCAGGCACAGCGTGGGCAGTCTCCATCTCTGAATTGCTTTTTGGCTCCTGCCAAGTGACCCCAGGTAGTACACAGGCTTCGGCTGAACTAGACCTACCGTTGTTCCCCTCCCACATGGCCTTGGCACTAGCGTGCACAGTGGCCAGCTTTGAAACAAGCTGATGCATCACCTAGCTGCCTCCCAGGGTGACACACCCAAGGGCTGATTGGACAGGCACCAGAGCCCTACTAAGGCAGATCCTGCTCTGTGGGATCAGCTCCTGTAACACAACTCCTCCACTGTAGTCATGGCCCATCTTCACAACAACTGAGCCCAAGCAAACAACAACCAGGGCTCACCTCCAAGAGGAGGGAACACATACGGGACACAAGTAAAGTGTGAGGCTCAGGTGAACAGGAAGACTGTGTCACTAATCCCCACAGCACACCTACTACATAAGGCCACTCTAGTAAGACCAGGAGACATAGCAGCTATACCTTATACATATAAGCAAACACAGGGTGGCAGCTGAAGTGAGAAGACAAAGAAACATGCCCCAAATAAAAGAGCAGAACAAAGTTCCAGAAAAGGAACTAAACTAAATGGAGACAAGCAATTTACCAGGTGTAGCATTCAAAAAACTTGTTATAAGGATGCTCAGTCATCACAGGGAGAACTTCAACAAATAGATAGAAAACAAATAGATAAAACAAATAAATAAACAAACAAAAAAAACAGTAAATAATAAAGAATACGATAACTGAAAAGCAGGATACAATAGGAGAAATCCACAGTAGATTAGATGAAGCATATTCATTCAGCGATTTAGAAGATAAGGTAGCAGGAAACACTCATTCAGAATAGCAAAAAGAAAAAAAAATGAGACTTTAAGGGGCCTCTGGGACAACATCAAGCATACCAACATTCATGTTATAGAGGTATCTGAAGAAAAAATGAGAGATTAAGGAATTGAAAACCTGTTTGAAGAAATGATGATGGAAAACTTCCCTAACCTGGTGAAGGAAATAAAAGTACAAGCCCTGGAAGTGGAAGTGCAGAGAGTCCCAAACAAGATGAACCCAAAGAGGTCCACACCAAAACACACCATAATTAAACTGCCAAAGGGTAAAGCCAGAGAGAGACTCTTAAAAGCAGCAAGAGAAAAGCAGTTAGTTACCTACAAAGGAGCTCCCATAAGACTGTTAATTAATTTCTTAACAGAAACTTTGCAGGCCAGAAGGCATTGGCAGGAAATATTCAAAGTGGTGAAAACATAGGACCTACAACCACAATTACTCTACCCAACAAAGCTATCCTTTAGAATTAAAGAACAGATAAAAAGCTTCCCAGACAAGAAAAAGCTGAAAGATTTCATCATCACCAAACCAGTATTACAATAAATCTTAGAGAGACTTCTGTTTGATGAAAAAAATAATAATCAAAAATATGAATAATAAAATGGCAATAATTACATACCTTATCAACAATTCCTTTCAATGTAAATGGATTAAATGTTCCAATCAAAAGATGGTGGATGTGAATAAAAAAGAAAGTAAGACCCTTAACATGCTGCCTACAAAAGACTTACTTCAGGAAGAAAAGCACACACAACTGAAAGCAAAGTAATGGAAAAATATATTTCTTGAAAGTGAAAACAAATAAACAAAAAAAGCTGAAGTAGCAATAATTATATCGGGCAAAATATAGTTTATTAAAGATTATATCAAGAGACAACAAAGAAACTAGTAATCCCACTTCAGAGTTTATCCAAATAAACTCAAAACAGTACTTCAAGGGGATTTGCTCATCCTTATGTTCATTGCAGCATTATTTACAATAGCCAAGATATTAAACCAACCATGGTGTCCCTGAATGGATGAATGGATAAGAACAGGTGGTACATATATACAATGGAATATTACTCAGACATTAAAAATAATGAAATCTTGCCATCTACAAAAATATGGATGTATCTAGAGGGTATAGTGCTGAATGTAGTAAGTCACACAGTGAAAGACAAATGCCATATAACTTAATTAAAAGTGGAATGTAAAGAAAATAAACAAGTAAATAAAACAAACTCCTAGATACAGAGAACATTTTGATGGTTGCCAGATGGGTGGGCTTTGCAGGTGGGTGAAAAAGGGGAAAGGATTAAGAAGTACAAAATCATTGTTACACAGAAGTCATGGGATATAGAATATAACGTGAGAAATATTGTCCATAACATTGCAATTATTATGTGTCTTCTTGTCAGATATGTACTAGATCAATTGGGGTGATAGATGGGAGGGGCTTTGAGTGCAGGATGAAAAAGACGAAGGGATTAATAAATACAAATTGGTAGTTATAAAATAGTCATGGGAATGTGAAGTAAAGCATAGGGAATATAATCAGTAATATGGTAATAACTATGTATAGTGCCAGGTGGGTACTGTTAAATAACTATGATGTATGCCTGAAACTAATATAATATATGTTAACTATATTTTAATTAAAATCTTTAAAAACATAATTATTCTCATAACATTCATTTTAGAAAAACAGACAGTGACCTGTATGAACTAAGGGGCAACCTTTTGATTGTCTAGCAGAGAGTCTGCTTTGTGAACAGTCTCAATGACTTCTTTTATACTATTTCTGTTCCACGGTGGTATCAAGGTATAAAACGTTATATGTAATATGTTCATATGAGCTTACCTAAATGTTCAGAGTAATTCAAATATTTGTTTTAATTTAATATGCCATATTAAGTAACTTTTATTATGTAAAAATGAAATAATTGTCCATTTTTAAAAGCATTTTTAACTATTCTAAAACTTTAGTTTTGGATTCTTTGAGGCAACTAAATTGGTTAAATAAAATCAATATTGACAAATCTTACTGTTCCTTAAGCTCCATAGATTACCCAAAGACAAATAGATTTTAATCAATAAAAATAACCAATTAGCTGAAATCTAGTTGTGACATTCCTATGGGAAAAAAATTTATTCAGATATCAAGAGTCTTATTATATTATTTTAATTTTATGCTATTTATTGATTACATTGAAGATAATTTGATCATGTAGAAGACACAGAAGTATATTTTATGAAAATCATTGTTTTCTTGGCTCTATACTTTCATATTTGTGAAATGTATTTCAACAATAGCCTCAGCAGTTACTAAATGAAAGAATTCATGATATCATGTTTGTCAGTAATGGATTAGTCATCACATTCATAGGTATTTTCCACTTGGGGAAGATTCTAAAAAGCATAGAAACATTAAACACATTATAAAAAATAAATATTTTTTCAATCAATAGATAATAATTAGTAAAGAAAACGTTGCAATCCATTTTTCCATGATTATGGAAGTTTTACACTGATATTTAACATTACATTCTATAAATTATACTTTTGATTTAATAGCAATCATAATCTCCATAAAATATTTTTATGCAGGTTATACTGAGTCATCATTGCCATGTGTTCTATGAGAATTTAAAATAGAGTGGATTAAGGTGAATTCTTTGTTGAATGCGGTTTGAAAACTCTAATTAAAGTTTAGAAAGAGCAGCCAAAATTTCTGGCATGTGATTTACAGAAGTAGATGCACATTATTGCTAAGTAAAAGGTATTACTTTTTTGGATTATTAGGAAGATGAGAAACAATTGAAAATAAAGTCGGTCATGCAGAGAGAATAATCTTATCAGCTATTACTTAAACATTTCTATTTCATTAATGACATCATTTTCCTATTTCTCGAATTCCGATAGAAAATTAAGTTCTTATTCATCAGCATTAATAATAACAACAGTTAAATTTGAGAACTATTGGCTAAGATGCTTAACTTAACCTGGAGCTTTGTGCAATAAACATTTTGTCTATACTGACTCTTTTTTATTGTCATTCCAAGGCCATATTCTCTTATGTTTTTCCAAGCACTCATTCTGAGATCACACATTCATAGTTTAAACTATCATAATCATTGAGGATGATCTCAATGATTTCCATCCAGTTTTTATGGACTTATTTACATTTCAGACAGTTTTTCTCCAAGAAACTCCTTTGTTCTAAATTCCCACTTGTATTATATTCAGGAATTTTAGAAGACTAAAAATCATCATTTTGGTTTCCCTCTATTTCAAGACAACATGAACAAAATTTAGGAATACTTCTCACCAAATTACCTTCTACCGTAAAATTCTATGGTTCTGTAAACGGCATCACAATTCTTTATATTTACTCTTCCTTTTACAACCTCTTTATTTTAATGTCATCAGATCTTGCTCATTCTTTCTAATGAATGTATCCTTCTACTTCTCCTTTTGCTGATATCACTAATTATCTAGGTCCTGTGTAACCTATACTTTCCAAATTGCTTTTCACAGTATTTTTGTGCCTCTCTTAACTAATCTATATACATCACTAAAAACAAACAAAATAAAACTTTATAGACCACTATTTTATTGGCTTTTTATTCTATTTTATAAGAATGAAGACTAATATTAATGATAACAATGAAAATATCAATTACTGAATCATATTATTTCAGACACTGTGGTGGACATTTAAAGTACATTTTCATATTTAAGTCCAACCTTTTTAACTAAATATTATTGCAACTTACAGAGAGATTTTTAGCAGCTCAGAGAAGTTAAGCAATGTACAAAGCTCTCGTAACATTAGTAAGGCCCATTTAGTAATGCAGGTCTTCCACTAATTACTCTCTGATATTGTACATAGTCAAGGGGATTACTGATGCCAACTCCAACAAATCAGCTTCCTGTAATTAATAAACTATTATTTTAAAAGGCAAACTTAGGCATTTAAGTAAATACATATTTTCACTCATTAATTAATGAGAGAGTCAGTAAGATGTCACAACTGGTTCATCTGAGCATCTGATGATTCACAAAGAGCATCTGAGAAGCTAAGGTATACAGACAACAAAGAAATGTTAGAATATAATTTCTGAGTTAGATATGAAATCGTTTAATGCCCACAAGGCCATAACTCTTTAGGTTATCTGTTCCACTGGATGGAAATTATTTGCACCTCTATTAGACAAATATCTAGAAGTTAACAAGTAACCTCCACAAGTCTAGAACCTTTAATAAATAGTAAGCAATGTATGATGTGAACAAATTATATACAGGGTGGCCTCTGTCCCTAGTATGATATGCCACTCATCTTTTATGGACTTATTTACTTTTCAGAAAGTTTTTTCTGACAGGATAAACTTTCACCTTTCTCCATGAAGTGTAAAAATCACATCTCTCCAGGAATTACTACCCTTACCATTCAGGTCTACTGAACTCTGATCTATCACACAAGCCTGGCCATTTCTTATTGAATCTCCATCACTCATATAGTTGCTCTGTTACAGAAGATGAATTTTTGTTCAATGCTAATTGCTCCATATGTATCATCTCATTTAATCCTTTCAATCATCTCATAAACTAGGTATAACATTATTCTTATTTTATAGAGGAGAAATCTAAGGCATGGAAGGTTAAAAAAATCTTGGCCATTATCCCCCCCTCCCCCCCCCGCCCATCTAACAACTCTCGGTTTTTTCTTTGTGTCCCCAAAACTGTTTCTGATTAGTTCATTCACATATTCTTTTCTTTAGATTCCGCATATAAGTGAGATTATATGGTACTTGTCTTTCTCTTTCTGACTTATTTCACTTAACATAATGTTCTCTAGATCCATCCATGTTGTTGTGAATGATAAGATTTCTTTCTTCTTTATGGCTGCATAATACTCCATTGTATAAATGTACCACAGCTTCTTAATCCAGTCATCTACCAATGGGCATTTCGGTTGTTTCCATATCTTGGCTATTGTGTAAAGTGCTGCAATAAACATGGGAGTGCATACAGATTTTTGAATTGGAGTTTTGGATTTCTCCATTAGGAAGCAGCTGGTAACCACAAGATGGCCTCAGGGTTTTTTGAAAATTAATTTGGGGAATGTATTCAATAATGTTGCAAAGATTTTCTTGGGTATCCGATGGACATGTGTCCTATTTGGGAGACCACCTCAGGGATACTGTGGATGCCTGATCATGGCATTGTACACCAGAAGCTAAACATTAATGAATGCCAACTATAATTTTATATATATAATGTGATGGCTTGGTGTGAGGTCGGAGGGATAGTGGATGGGGGGAAGGGGGTTCACAGTGTGAGGGATATAAATGATGAACGTCTAAGTATTATCTTGTCTTGTACACCTGAAACTAATAAATTAAAATAAAATAAAATAAAAAAGAAGAATGGTTTAAGTGATCAATGGCATATCTATAATAAAACACTATTCGGTCTTTAAAAAAAAAAAGAAAAGAAAAATCTTGGCCAAGGTTACAAAGGAAGCACAGGGCAGGGTTGGGATTTCAACCTGGGATTGTGTTTGCAAGGCTCTTCTCTGAATTTTTTTTATCTCATTATAATACTTTAATATACCAGTGTAGGCAATATCAATAAGTTCCTGGGCCTCCATGTGTCTTTAAAATGAGTGATGCATAATTTATACTAAATTTTAGGTAATTGTTATAACTGAACCCTTTGGTTCCTCTGTCATATTCTAAACTCTACAAGGACCGGGATCATGATTTGTTTTTATCAATGGCATTGTATTGCAGAGAGAATCTGCTGGACATGTAAGTGATGTATATTATAATTATAGGCCCTTCCTGCCTTATTTAAAACTGACAGTTATCTTGCCTACATTAAAATGCCACTTATATGCGGAATCTAAAGAAAAGAATATGTGTATAAACTAATCAGAAACAGTTTTGGGGACACAAAAAACCGAGAGTTGTTAGATGGGCGGGGGTGAGGGGGTTGGGGATGGGAGGAAGGGTGAAGGGATTGGGGGGCGGCTGGTGACCACAGGATGGCCTCAGGGTTTTTTGAGAATTACTTTGGGGAACTTATTCAATAGTGTTTGGGGATTTTGTTGGGTGTCCGATGGACATGTGTCCTGTTTGGGAGACCACCTCAGGGATGCTGTGGATGCCTGGTCATGGCATTGTACACCAGAGGCTGGACATTAATGAATGCCAACTATAATTTTATGTGTATAATGTGATGGCTCGGTGTGAGGTCGGGGTGGTGGTGGATGGGGGGAGGGGGGTTCACGGTGTGAGGGATGTAAAAATAAAATAAAATAAAAATAAAATAAAATAAAATAAAATAAAATGCCAAATAGTAACTTCACACCAGGCTGAACTAAGATCAGGGAAAATATACCTTGCAAATAAAATATGAGGCAATAAGTCAATCAATGGTCATAATGTTGTTCTAAAAGGTTTTCAGTAAAAAGAAATGAAGAAAATTGAGAAAAGCAGAACTGGTGGGCCATTTTTCTCCCTGTTCTCATACCTATACTTAAACTCTGATTGGTTAGTGATAAAAATGTTTTTCAAGTGTGGCATACTAGACAAGGGTGATAAAAGAAATCAATGAATATGTAAGTAAAATGATTAAAATTAAAAACATTTTATCATTTAGCCATTAACTTAAAGCATCCACACTGTTTCCCTCAGGTTCCACAATTTACTTAGTGCCTAAGGATCATGGACTACATTTTTCTAGTGCCAATGGGTTTACTGAGAAAAACAACTTCTTGCTTTCCAAGATCTTCTATTGACCTCAACTAAATTGGTAGCAAAGGAATGAATTCAATATGAAAAGTTTTGGCAAATATATTTGAGCCAGTTATTCTATGGAAATACACACACTATTTTGTTTAGTGACACATCTAGGGGAAAAAAGAAAGCAATATACTAAATAATCTATCCTTTATTATTGTTAATACACATTAGTTGGACCAATCCCTAAGTCATTATTTCTGGAAATCTTTATTCATTTAGAAACTGGGTAAGTCCATTCTCAGAAATTTTCATTTTCATTATTTTTGCCTGATTACTCAACAATTTATTAGATCAGAGATGTTTTAAAAATAAGTTATTGAAGTGAACATATTTACTTTAATGTTTTTTACTAAAAATGAATCTGTTAGTATTGTAGAAAGTAACATTTTGTTAAAAGTAACTTCAAATTTTTTTAAACTACTCTTTCCAATGGCATTTAGACACTTTGGTGTGCAAGAACAAGAGTAGTTTATTATTCAGACTACTGTTTTTCTGAGTTTGTGACTTTTTAGCTGGCTTCTAAGACTAGTATATTAATTTTATATGTCTAAATTTTTAGTTTACTATGCAGTGTGAATTATTTTAAATTACTGAAATATTCATTACAAAAAGTGAATATGCCACATATTGTTTAACAAAAGTCTAAAATGGTAGTTTTCATGCAGAACAATCCCTTTTCCCCAAGGTTATTTTTTTTTTTTAATTTTTTCCAGCTGCCAACATTTGTTCTAGATACTGTATATGAGATGATGCCAACTGTATTAACATTTGATCTTCCTATTATTTTACAAATCTTAGATCACAAACATTCTTACATATCCAGTTCTAAATACTCAACAAACAATGTTTACACAATATCATTTGAAATGTTTGAGACTTAGATCAAGCAAAGGAATACAGGAGACCGTAAATGAATTATGCATAGAAGCTTGCTTATTGACTTGAGTTTTTATGAAGGTTTTCAATGTGACCTCTGTAAATGTAAAACTAACTCTCACAAATCTGAAATAGTTTTCACCTCAAGAAATGTGTCAAAGAACACCATATGAAAAATTCTGCATGATTTTCAAAATTTTAGTTTGAAAGTTACAGATTTTATTTCAAACAATAATCATTTTGTCTGCTTTTCTTCAATCTGATGTATTCTATTTTTCAACACTTTATGTAAGGTATGTGACATATCAGATGTTAACTTTTGATTAAGGAAAAATTCTTGATCATTTTATTTTAACCATGAAGAATATATTAAGAAAGTTTTACAAAAAATATGTGGTTCTAGTTATATTTGCTTTTAAAATAACGAATTTAGAATACATTATTTATGATTTTTAAGATATACCTTTCCTACTCCTTTACCTCCATCTTCCAAAGAAGTTGAGAATACAAGAAATTAAAGGCCCACAGAAATTATAACCAATAAAACAAATATTAGATTATAAATCTTCATTAAAAATTATAACTTAATTCCATTTTATTTTATCAAGAAGTTTTAATTTGAAAACAATGCTTTTAAAATTATTTTTAAAATCCATGTTTTTTTAAATATAGAATTATTATGTATTACAATGACTGCTGTTTATAAATTATTTTGTTTTACAAACACATTCATGGGAGTTATGAATTTAAAAGTGAGAAATGTTTTTAACAGATGGTAGGTACAACCTCTAAACCTTATTTAGAGTAACCTCTCTCTGTAATTTCACTATGCATCTGTTAAGAATGTGATCATTCAAGAACTTGTTTTGCTTATAAGACAAAGTATTGGGCATCAAAGTAAGGTGCATTGAGATTTCAAAACTTACAACTTTTTTAACTTAAGCAAATACACATATTCAGAGTGACTCATGTCTCATTCATACACTAGGTTATATATTAGAGAAGATTGTGGGCAATATTCCTGTGAAAGATCAAAGGCATTCTAAAATGAGAAACAGATGTGGGAAGTAAACCTTATACTCCTCATTTAACTATGCTATGTATATACACACACATATTAATCATATGCATGTATGTGTGTATATATGTGTGTGTAGTTGACATATATATGCCATATATATATATATATATATATATATATATATATATATATATCTCATACACACACACACACATACATATGTATATATCTGTGTGTGTGTGTGTCATGGTAGTTTTCATGCAGAACCATCTCCTTACCACAAGGTTATTTTTATAAATATATACATATAACAACTACACATATATATGTATATACATATGTATACATATATACATATATATGTATATACATACATATATATGTATATACATATATAGTATATGTATCATATATATATAGTATACACATATATATTCATATTTGGAATAAATATATATATTCCATATATATATATATAGAAACTATATATATATATATATATTACAAAATATGTATATATGTATTCCAATATACACACACGCACACACACATATATACATATATATACATATATATGTGTATATACACATATATTCCAAATGTGTGTGTGTGTGTATATATATATCCCTATATATTCTAAATATCAGTATATATATTCCAAATATATACATATGATTACAAAATATGTATATATGTATTCCAATATACACACACGCGCACACACACACACACACACACATATATATACATATATATGTATATATATATACACATATATATTCCAAATGTGTGTGTGTGTGTGTGTGTATATATATATGTATATATATATATATATATATATATCCCTATATATTCTAAATATCAGTATATATATTCCAATGTTGGAATATGTACATATACATCTATTCATTCCTTGGTAAAACAAATATTTTCATTTCCATCATTTAAAAACAAACAAACAAAAACAAAGCAACATTAAAGAACATTTGCATTATTTGCACTTGTTTCAGTGGTTAAAATCAAGATTTATTTAGTTCAAGAATTAAGCTGTAACACTGAAAATATTTAGAGAAACAATATAAAATAAATTCTTACTCAAAAAAAACAAACAATTCTAATACCATCACCCCTAATAGAGTAGACTTATTATTATCTGAATAAATTACATTAGGTGTTACAAAATTTGTAAAGGTTGAATAAACATGTTATGCATTTAAAAATAAAAAGCCAATTTTAGCTGAAATGCATAATTGTTTGTGACCTCTTAGTCAAGTCAAAAAGCATCTCCAGTCTCTCTTTTTTCTTTAGGAGAATGACAATTGTTCCACTTATTTGTCATGCATATAAATATACCTATCAAGCTAGGACCTCCTGGGGAGCTCTAAAAATCCTGTGGATGTTATTACTTATAATAATGATTATAAGAACTATTATAGAATGACTTTCTGTATAATATTTATTGTATATAGACAAACTCTAATTTTATGATGCAAGTTTTATTTATGTCATTTAAATTTTACACTATAAGAAAGCCACGGTTTTTTAATAGTTGCATTATTGATATTTTGAACTGAATAATTTGTTGTTATGCAGGCCATTCTGCACAGTAAAATGTTTAGAGCATTCTTGGCTTTCTAGATGCCAATAGCACACATTATGGCCAGCACCCTCCCAACACTCCATTCTAATTAGAAGAACCAAAACTGTCTTCAGATATTGTCAAACGTTCCCTGGTAGGCAAAATTCCTTCTAGCTGAGACCACTGAAGTAGGCCACAATTCTAAAGTAGGCCAGAGATCTGCTGAATTTCAAAGGTGTTACATATTAAGATTCACATATATTGTTTATTTCAGTATGACACAATAAGAACATGCTGAACGATATCTTTCTTTAACCAACATAACAATTAGATTGAATAAATGATTAGTTATCAGGAAACAAAACTGAAACAAGTTTAAAAGGGGAGTGGGCAGGTAAATTGCTAACTTGATCCCACCCGGCAATGTTTGATGAAACGGATCTGAAACTCAGGGCAAAAATAAAGAAGTCACTTTAGAAGCCTGAGTAATTTTCTAAGACTGAGACCCATAAATTTTCCTGGTCCCAAGAATTGCCTGCAAACCACTTTACGTTAATGAATTCCCAGGAGCCATTCTTAGAGATCTGGAGTCAATAGATCTGAAGTGGGACTAAGACATTTGTATTTTGCTCAGAACTTAGAAAATTTTGATGCAACTGAACTACCACACGTTGAGTCTCTGGAATATCATATTTTCAAAAGTGCTGAATTTCTTGGAAACATTTCATTAATAACACCTAAAGTTCAAGTCTTACCCTATTCCTCAATATTGAGATGGAGTCTGATTAAGGTTTTGGTCACTATAAACTCTTAGTGAAAAAGCGTATGTGAATCTGTTTGCTTAGTTTTGTGAATGTTGTGATTCCATTTACTTATTTTTGCAGAAAAAATATTTTCAATGGAAAAGTATTCATTTTCTATAGCATATACTGTGGATGATCAGATTCCTACTCGGTTAATTATCTTTGCAATTGTGCTGTATTCTAACTTAATTAAATTTACCTTCCTCCCTCTATCCCACTCCCCTATTCAAAATCAGTCTTGTCTCCATTTGCAATTCATCTAAAATTCCTTTATTTTATATAAATATGTGCTGTTTTGACTTTGCTTTTGAACTGGTTATATAATCTTCCTTGTTCCCTCATATTACATAAGTAAAATAAATTCCTAAACTGTGTTTCTTTTTATATCTGTATAGGAGTCAAAATCTTACCTTTTTCTGAAAATTACCTTTTAATGTTTTTGAAAACGTTGCTTTGTCATTTTGTAATACCATGAATTAAAGTTATTTTATTCAAAATTTGTGACTTTTTCAGTTATAAAAGATGGTTAACAAAGAAGCATAGATCTAGGTAAAAGACTCGTATTTGGCTGTTTATTAAGTCATGATATTTAATTTTCGATCTAAATCATAAGTAATTTAACATATTTTTTTGAATTTCAGCTACTAAATTTTAGTATCTACTGCTTTGAATCAGTTGGTCTCACAAACTGAATAGAAAATTAGTATTTCCATATTACTGGAAAAACAAAATCAACTAATCTTTCTCTTTTGTTAGAACTTTATAAGGATTAGTGATATTCATTTAATAGTTTATTTTAACTTTTAATTATGAGACATTTATAGTTGACTTTTTTGTTGTTGTTTAGTATGAAAATAAGACTATTATGAAGACATTTCCAATTATGTGTTTCCATAAAATGATCAAATAACGTCACTACTTGCACTTCAGATAATGGCAGAAAAATCATTTGGACCAGCCCTCTGGCTAAAGACAAACAGCAATGCTGGAATAAAATTCTGTGTAAAGTCTTCAGAAACTTAAAGATGCATTTGGTAGTCTGTATGAAAGGGTACGTACTAATAGAATGGTTAGCTATCAAACTAATAGTGGACTGCAAAAGAATAATAAAATATACATTTACAATTTAAAATCTGAAGGCAGGAAAATGAAACAAGGCCTCAAGAGTAATAGGGAGGAGTCTTAGAACAGAGTGAAAATAAAAAGGATACAGTTGATGGAATCTGGTAGAGAACTGTCATATTTCCTTAAGAATTTGATTCGTGCAATGGATTTCTTTAAAGTTGACTGGAAGAAATAATCTAAAATAATGACTCTTCATGAAGAGATTTTTAATTAGCTCCAGGTAGCAAATCATTAGATTATACATGTAACCTGGCTAGCCCTTAGGTTTTGTTTGTTTGTTTGGTTTTGTTTTTCCAAATAGATGAGGACCTAGTTCAATTTTTTTTTTTTTTTATTGCACAATATTCTTCAAATCCATTTCTACTTCCCACCTACTTCTGAAATACTGCTCTATCCCTACAGCCTATAATGATTGTTACAAAGATGTTTATTTCTATTTCTGTGCTGGCCACTTTATAATCCTAATGATATTATTTTTTTCTCATTTTCTTCCTAAAAAGTCAATATAAACAAGTATATTTACAGTGCTTATCTCATGGAATATAGTCACCAAAGAACTGTAAAGTAGCAAGGAAGCAGAATGTATCACCATTACTTACTCTGTAAGGGTAGAAGTTTATACTGGTAACAATCCACAGTAAAAGCTATAAACTATTGCATTCCCTTGTCTTTGAATTCTCTTTAATAATCTCTCAAAAACAAATTTCATGATGGTTGCCACTGAATATCCAGTTGGAAACCATCAGTTTATATTGGAAAAAAGTATATCCACGAGCCAATTAGAGAAATATGCTTCTTTTTTAATATAACTCTTATAGCTTTGAAAACATCTGATACTGTATTCAATTACCTATAGAACTGAAAAAATGGACATAGTCATATCTAAAATTACTACTTAAATTAAATAGAAATTACTTAATGCAAAAAAAGAAAAAAAGTTTGAAATAGCAAAGCTAAAACTTCATTTTATCATAGTTCCCCCAATAGTCTATCTATTTGAAACTAAACATATTTAACAAGTATGCATACTATTAGTAAAGCTAATAGTTAGTAAAATTTAAATACTTGTAATTTATGACAAATAAAGTTATAGAAGTTTATTACCATTATTATTATTATTATTGTCAGTTATTACTTATCAATTCGAGTACTATACTAGGCCTTATTATTAAAGAAACAACATAAATAAATTGTCTATTTTTATATTCCCATAAAAAGACAATATTTTCAGTCTGTCAAAACCAAGTAATCAATTAAATTATATGTTCAATAATTTTGATTTTAACAGAATTTGTCAAAGGAAAAAGAGCAAAGGGATTGGGAATCTGATATCCTAGGTTTTGTGACAAGCTTTATAGTCTTCCACATGTAATAATAATATTGTAGATAATAATAAAGTTGTTATTTACTGACAAGGTTGCATAAGGACTTAGTCACCAAACTATATGTAAAAACAAAAAATATTTTAAAGATAAAAAATGTGAGAAAAATTAAATTTTATTTCTCTAGTAATTAATTCTTGTTTTTGTCTAACTTTAAATTAAAAAAAAATGACATGCATCTTAATGATCAAGGCAGTAAGTACTTTTGTTGACTCCCACTGTTAGTAATCAGAATTAAGTCTCATTAGTGGTTTGACCATAAGGTCTTTCAATTAGCTATTCCATATTGTTATCATTACCCCAATGAAACATATTAAAAATACTGGAATATTTTAATATGAAACTTTGGAAAAATTCATGGTTTCATTTTTTTATTGTAAAACTAAAATGATTTTTTTTTTGAAGAATGTTAAGAGAAGCACTAAAATATTTTGGAGGTGGGTTATAATATGGTTGGAAATAAAGTAAAACACCAAGAGTGGTGTTTTGGACAATTTGCAAGGGAACTATACTGGATAATAGGTCTACATAAGAAAGTTTTCCATAATCCATTACAAATATCAAAGGATGTATTAAATAAGTAGAGATTTTAGAGTGGTAGGGATTGGAGGATTTAGAATGTAAAGATATACCTACAGGAGAATTATTAGGGCAAAACAGCAATATGGATACAAAATTTTGTACTATATTTCATTACAAGATTAATATTTGACATATAAGTGTGCTCAATTATTATAAGCATTCCAAAAGAAAATTTAAAAAATTGTACATACTTTTTTGAAGAAAAAAGAAAAGTGAAATTTCACACACAAAAATATTTAAAATCTGTTAATTTCTCTATTTGAAACATAACATCTTACAATTCATTAAGGAAAATTCTCAGGAGAAATCGTTAATGTTTTTTCATCACTGAATATTATATCCTCTAAAACCTTCCCTAATCACTTGGGTAAAGAATTAGCATATGGAGAAAATTAATTCTGAAAATCAAATTACAGATTTGACTTTTCATAAACGAAACATAAATAAAACAAACAAACACAAAACTAAATATGATTCATAGAATTCTGTGGTCCATAAACAATTAAATAGTCTTAGGGTGAAAGCATAATTTGTCATCAATAGGTGAAGATCTCCTCAGTTTTTATGTTCATGGTAAAGGTGTTAAAGGTTAATAATCTTAGACTTTGTGGGTCAGAAGGGATTGGCAGGATGTATTCAAAGTGATGAAAAGCAAGAAAGCAAGGACCTACAACTGAGATTCCTCTACTCAGCAAAACTATCGTTTAGAATTGAAGGACAGATAAGAACTTCACAGACAAGGAAAAGCTAACAGAGTTCATCACCACCAAACCAGTATTACAAGGAATGTTAAAGGGACTTGTAGAAGAAGAAGAAAAAGGTGAAAAACATTAATAAAATGGCAATAACTACATATCTATCAACAATTACTTCAAGTGTAAATAGATTAAATGCTCAATCAAGAGACATAGGGTGACTGACTAGATAAGAAAAAACAAAAGCAAACAAGTAAACAAAAAACCTTACATATGCTGCCTATAAGAGGCTCATTTCAGGTCAAATAACACATTCAGACTGAAAGTAAAGGGATAATAAAATATATTTCATGAAAATGAAAACAAAAAATAAACTGGGGAAGCAATACTTGTACCAGACAAAATAGACTTTAAAACAAAGGCTGTAACAAGAGACAAAGAAGGAGCCAGTAATCCCACATCTGGGTATGTATCTGAAGAAACCCAAAACACTACTTAGAAGGGACATGTGTATCCAGGTGTTCATTACAGCATTGTTTACAATAACCAAGGTAAGATATGGAGGCAACCTGGGTGTCCATCATAGGATGAATAGATAAAGAAGAAGAGTTACATATATACCATAGAATATTACTCAGCCTTAAAAAAAAAAAAAAAAAAAAAAAAAAAGAATTAAATCTTGCCATCTGCAATAACCTGCATGGATCTACATGGTATTATACTGAGTGGAGTAAGTCAGATAGAGAAAGACAAATGTCATATGCTTTCTCTAATATGTGGAATCTACAGAACATGATAAACAAACAATCAAAACAGAAACAAACTCATAGACACAGAGAAGACATTGATGGTTGCCAGATTGGGGGGAAGCTAGAGGGATTGGTGAAGGTAGGAAGAGATTAAGAAGTACAGATTGGTAGTTACAAAATAGTCATGAGGATGTACAATATAGCATGGGGATTATAGTCAGGAATATTGTAACAACAGTGTATGGTATCAGATGGGTATTGGATTTATCGGGGTGATCACTTCCTAAGTTATATAAATGTCTAATCACTGTGTTGTACACCTGTAACAAATATGTTGTTTGTTAAATGTAGTCGAAATTTAATAAAAAAGAAAGAAAGAGAGAGAGAGAAAGAGGACAGGAAGAAGAAAGGGAGGTAGGAACAGGGAGGAAAGGAAAAAAAATATGGTAACTGTGAGATTATGGATATGTTAATTACCTTGATTGTAGTCATTATTTCAAAATGTATGCAGTATATCAAAAATTACATTGTATACCTTACATATAAACAATCCTTGTCAATTATATTTCACTAAAGTTGAAAATTAAAAAAAAAAGATCTTATTTAGTTTAAAGGGTAATGGAATCATAATATAACTACAGAAAGAACTCTATATTGAAAGCTATACTATGCTACCTACTCTCAAATCTATATCTCTATAGTATATCTATATGTACTTCTTTATATCCATATCTTTATCTCCACATTAGCCTGTTAATTTTCAATGAATATCTATGAAGCAGATGTTGTCATAGATTTGGAAACTGATGCTCAATAGGCTAAGAACTTTTCCCAAGGTCACGCAGTATATAAAAGACAAAAGCATAATTTGAATCCTAGGTCTGTTTGCTTTGGAAATCCTTCATTCATTTAACACATATTTATTGCATGTCTTCAATGGCCCAGATGCTTTTTATTTTAGAGTTAAACTGGAGAAGATCAGAAATCTTTTTCACCCAGTCTTCATGCTCTTTCTCTACCTAGTATTCAGCAGAATGTGGTATGCAATCTACTTCCTCCTTTGTTCCACTGAGGGCACCCAGCTGCTGTGAAAATGACATCCAGCCATGGCAGCTTGTGGCTGAGGCTCATCCTCTTCCTGATTCCCACTTTAGAAGTTGTTTTACCATACCACAACCTGATAAAGCAGGACTTTGTCATGAAGCGTTTTAACACTCTGTTAATTCACTGAGTATATAATTTAGGCTTCCAAAAAAGTACATTTACTCTTTCAAGTCTCTAGGACACCCCTGTGCTGCCTCTGTCATGAGCAGCAATAAACTGATATCTCAGCACAGCTGATTTCACAAAGGACTCTAATCACTGCTGTGAAGTTATCCTTGTGGCAGCATTCATCGATTTTTAAGACAACTGAAATAGAGATCACCTATCCTGTGTTCAGTTAATTTTGCATGTGTAGACATGATGCCATATCTACCCAGTGATTTGTTTACATCTGGTTTCATTAAGGACATGTGTAAGAGCAGAGTTCCTACTTGATTCACATAAAAAAGAAGACATACAGCTAGTTAAAACATCGCAATATTGCCTAAAATCTCTGTATTATCTCTTGACAATAAGACAGAGTGAGGAAAAACAAGCAAAACATTGTTTATAAAGGATTTACTGGAACTGGAAAAGCTTCTAGTAAGAACCATGTCACAGTTATGCTTACCTGATCCTAACAACTAGCCTGAAATTATTTGATATAGTAAAAAATATTAGTTATTAGAATCTCTAAGGAAAAGCAATTTTGACAATACATACCTGGAAAGTGATTCCATTTGCTTTTATGTCTTTATTGAATCCCCTCCTTTTCCCTTATAGCTTTGCAATTATAATATTTTTGGGGAGCACAACTGGCCATGAAGTTAAAAGGAGATGGTACATATAAAAGGTCCATGGTTCCTATGTAATAGGTGCAAATTTTATATTAGAATATTACATTTTCATTTATTATTAAATGTTGGTGCCTTCTCTACAAAGTATATTTCAATTTTACTTCAACATAGTTTACTTCAATTAAACATAGGTAAAGAATATAGAACCCTTTAGAAATATACCAATATTAGGGCTGTGTCATGCAGGGACTCAGCTCCTGCTCCCCGCACAAGAACACAGGATATGGTGAAGCTAAAAAAGGAACACCAACGAAGGTGAATAATATTTCATATTTATCCTCTTAGAGTTTTGTGGGTTTGGACAGGTATATTAGATTACTAGGTCTGCCATGACAAAATACCACAGACTGGGTGGTTTAAAGAACAGACATTTCTTTTCTGTAAGTTTTGAAGACTAGAAATTGAAGGTCAAGGTGCTAGCAGAGTTAATTTCTCCTCAGGCCACTCTCCTTAGTTCAATGATCTCCGCCTTCTTGCTGTATCCTCATTTGGCTTTTTCTCAACATCTACTTATCCCTGGTGTCTCTTTCTCTTCTTAAAACACCAGTCATATGGGATTAGGACCCTATTTTATTTAACTTATTTAGCCCTATCTCTCAATACATTCAGTCACATTTAGGGTTAGAACTTCAACACATTAATTTTGGAGAGGACACGATGCAGTTCCCTAGGATTCCCTTTCACCAGAAAAGGGAAAAACAATTACATTTTAAAATTTGACTGGGTAGATGTGCAAGTTAAAGATTATCTTTGCTCAAAGAGATTTGGCTTTTGAACAGAACCTGGGAGATAACTTTTGAGCAGTTTTAATGTCCTGCCTACTAAAAGTATCTTTTTTGCACTAGGAACCTTGATATATATATATATATATATATATATATATATATATATATATATATATATCAGATAGTCTATGCTAACAATGATTTCTAATGGAGGCCTTGGGCCATGTGGTACCAACTTGACCTTTGGATGGGGCGGAAAAACTAAGATACAAAAGAGTGTAGCCAAAATTGAGATTAAGGGCACAGTCTTTCAGATTGCCAATCTGCCCAAGACTTCTGACACAAGCTGTAGGTTTGAAGCTTTCCCCAAACCACCTCAGGTACAATAATTTGTTAGATTCACAGATCACTGAAAGCTAGCAAACTCATGGTAACATTAATTACAGGGAAGGATGTAAATTACAATCAATCAAAAGAAGAGATGCAAATAGAAAAGTCTGTGATAATTGCATGTGCAAAGTTTCTACTGTCCTCAGGCATGCAGTACCCTCTTAGTATCAGTGTGTGGCAATACACATGAAGTATTGCCAAACCATGAAGTTCACCCAAGCTGCACTATCCAGAGTTTTTACTGAGACTTCAGTGCCTAGGCATGATTGACTTTCCCAAGTGGTTGAACTCAGTCTACAGCGTATTGTTCCCCTCCCCAAAGTCAGACAGATATTACATGACCTAAAGCCCCAGCCCTCTAATCACGTGATGGGTCATTTTTGCCTCACAAGCCCTTCCTCTGACTCATCTTGTTAGCATACACTGTCAGCTGTGGTCCAAGGAAGCCATATGAATAACAAAGACACTCCTAGTACTCAGGAAATTCCAAGGGTTTAGAAGTTATCACCCCTTCCCCTTGCAGAAGACTGGACAAAGGCAAGACTTCTCTTTGGAGGTCAATTTCCTTACTATACTTAAGATTAGTTACATGAGCACAAGTTTCAGCGACCAACACATAATAAAAAGCTTGGACCTCAAGTTTCGTTAAACTTCCCTGGTTGGCAATGCTCATTGTGTGTTCCCAAATATGCTGGGTAGAGGAGTTGCATGCACATTCCACTGGGAGAGGACAGCAGGTAACTTCATGCCTGCACTCCCTGAACTGTGCTGTATGTATCTTTTCCCTTTGATGATTTTATCTGTATTCTTTCTCTTTAATAAAACATAATTTTGAATGTAATGGCTCTTCTGAGATTTGTGAGTACCTTTAATAAATCATTGAAGCTGACGGTGATCTTGAGGACCTTCCAAACAGAGCCGTAGACATACAAGTATGTGATCTGAGGTATGTCTTTCCCACGGCACTATTTTGATCATGGAAACAATATTGAGAACTATCACTATATGATGGTTCTTTTGGTTCGCCCAGGAATCACAGTAATTATGTTGCACCATGATGACACAGAAGATAATTCAGAAGATCCTGAATCACAATGCTAACTCTCATATTTCCCTTTTAGGAGGGATATATGAGAAGCAAATCAATCTGATTAAACTACAAAGATTTAGTCTTGGCAAACCACACCCGCTACTTGATTTGATCACTGGCCAGTACAATTTAATGGCAACACACACTTTCTACCATTCTTTAGCGACAACAATAATATCAGGATTTTTCTTCATAGAAATATCAAAGAATATTTCCTAAATCATAAATACTGGGGAAGAGAGCAAATTTAAGTGTAACCTAAAAAAAATGGTCGATATAAGACACATCTTAATTTAACTTCTATATGTTCTAAGCCCAAATATCCATGCATATCTATAAATGTACACATAGTCATACATAAGATTGTGTGTTTGTATAAATAAATACATATAAGTAAATACCTATATCTATATACACATGCCTTTTAGGCACTTTACACATATTTACTTATTTAAACTCCACAATAATTCTATGAGTTAAGCTTTAATATTATACCTGTTTAATGGCTAAGAAAACAAGCATAGAGGTTAAATGATTTATTGCATTATTTTATGATAGACAGTTTATAATTGGTTGCAATCCAAATCTTACCTTTTGGCCCTAGAGTATGAAATCACTATAAAAAATTTTGTCCAGAATCAGTGTAATTCAGTTCAGTGTTTACAAGCAGTGGCATAAAATTTTTAAAACTGGTTTTCACATTTTTTCCCCCTGTATGATTTTTGAAATGATGGCAACCTCACTGTGTTTCTGTTTCCTCATTAATAAATTAGTGCAGTCATTGTAATCGCCTTACAGTATAATATAATGATTAAAAGAGCAAATGCATGTCAAACACTTAGAAATTTTCCTGGAGCATAATAAACACTCAATAGCTATTATGTTTATCGTTTTCTAGCTCAGAATCAACAAATTAGACAGCAATCCAGTATTGAAATTGCCTCACGTAAATTTATTCATGTTTTATATGACAGGAGTAATTCAAATCAGTATATTTGTGAGGCCCTCTGTGATAACATTTTATTTAACTTGAACGTGAAATATGGATGCATTTACTAAAAAAATTCCCATACTTGTATTATTTCTATATTATACAGATTATAAACTCTAAGAAAATTTCAGAATCACCTGGTTACAATCACAAACAAGTGTCTCTGTGAATTCAGACATAACTATCTTTTGGTTCATCTTTTTATAATAAATATGGCAAGCTCTATACTGAATTTGACATTGTTACATTTGCGCAATTTGTACAAAATATGCAACAAAAAATCCAACAAATGTGGCCTCTGCAAGTAAGTGACCATAACTTAAGCCTATGCTCGTCTCTCTGCTGGGAGTTGTGTTTTGGACTGGTCAGCAGGTTTGACTGAGCAGTGTGGGAATATGCGTGGTGCTGATGTGTCCCCTGGGCTGGAATCCTATTCTAAGATAAAAATAAACCTGAATTTTATACTTTTCTCAGTAATAAAACTTTAATTGTCAGGTAAAAAAAAAATCCGAATTCATTGTTTATACAATACCCATTTTCCTAAAAAAAAAAATCTAAAGAAGTGACTTGAGGTTAGCAAAATGTAAGGCATATGTAATTCTTTAAAAATGTTTTTTGGAATAGTAAAAAGAGACTGGGATAAATTAAGACCTGTCAGCTCATGACTCTAAAGAGGGAGGGTACACTTCCAGAGTAGGTTCATTCTGGAAATACTCTACTGTCCAAGAAAGTCAATGATTTTATTAAGTTAGAATAGGATAGTTTGGAAGGACACACAATTCAGAAAGAGAAATAGAAGCACAGTACAGCAACAATAGAGAGGCAAAGGCATCAACATTTTCTAGAGGATAACAAATCAGAAAATCATCATAGAGGAGAGATAATAAAGTGTCTATTTATAAAAATGTGTTATGAAGAGCTAAGACATAGAGTAGATTCTACTTGAAATTAAAAATGTTGGTTCACAGAGGGCAGGATTCCAACGACAAGAGCCAGTATATTGTCCAAAAAATAAATGGAAAAAAACAAATGGGTAGGATAAGAACCTTTTCTGTGCCACTTATGATTGAGTGTATCTCAAGTTGTCTATGGGTGAGATATTGCAAGGTAGAAGTAGGCCTATGTAAAACATTCAATTCAGTCAATGGTGTATTAATTCACTCTTACTCTGTAATAAAGTGTATACTCTTATATTTGAAATGATAAAATTCTGTTGTGTATGGTCACATTGACGCGTGTTCATGAGAATGAGAATTTCAATATTGAACCATTCTACTTTTCAAAAAGGTTTGGTTTTCCCTTAATCAATAGAGTTACAATCAAGGAGGTTTTTAATACTTCACAGAAACATGGAATGACACTTTTGCTCAAAAATGATCCACCTTATATCTCCAGACTTCCAAGATTCTATTGCTGGTATTTCCTCAAGTGAAACAGCTTTGCTCCATTGCTCCTATTTGCCCTTCGCTGTGACCTTAGTATACTTGCGATTCTATCTTTCCTTCTTTTGCACGTCAAACAAGAAATTACCTAGGAATACTGCTGTCACTTGTCATTAATATGAATTCAACCCAAGTAAACAATTGCTTGAAGTGCAGCTTGATTGGCAAGACTGTGTCTGGATTATCAGAGGCGGCATGATGTAATGGAAGGCATGCAAGACGTAACTGGATCTCTACCTCTGTTAAGGCTAACACTCTTAACTGGGCAAGCTAATTTTATAGTTTCAAATTTTGTGAGCCATCCGCTTGCAATTTCAGGAGCACCAATTAAAATGTGCTTTAACTGATGGTACATGGAATCTGTAGTAAAGAAATTTTCTGGCTTCGTCAACAAATAATTCTCTGAAGAAGTGTATATATGATATTGTATCTCTGTTTTACTTACAGCAGTTACATTTTGATGCTGAAGTTTATCTATAAAGTGTGTTCATCACATTAAAATGTATTGATCGATAGCCTTCTATAAAGAAGTATACCACATGATTGCCGTATGTTAACAGCAATACTATAATAATCATGCCAGATACAGATATAAATTATGAACTATTACTGACTTTACTGATATGGTTGACAGAAACTGTCAACGTTTTATTCAGATCTATGAGCAAGTAGTGTGGGAAGGTTGAATTGTTAACCATTTATGAGGCGATAAGACTGCTTCTGTAGACTGCACTAAATCAAAGTTTAAAGCACAAGTAATTGCAATGTATTAAACAAATAAACACACAGAATCTCAAAGTTGCTCTAATTTTTCCTGCTAAGTTTTTATCATGCTGCTGAAGTTTGCACTCATTGAAAAAGAAATAAGTAGTATTCACACAGGTGTTTGTATTAATATTTTCTGTTTAGACAGTGCAAAAAAGATCTAGTAGTTATTTTACTGGTACTTTCACAGGTCAAAAGATGAATTCCAAATTTCTTTCCAAAGTGGAAATACACATGGAGACAATTGTTCATGTTGCAATCTCTGGTTCAGGATTGAAAAGTTATATATACATGCCTTCCATTACATATATACATATATATATATACATATATACATATATGCATTATACATACATACATACATTACATATATACATATATATGCATTATATATACATACATACATTACATATATTCATACATATATATGTATGTGTGTGTATATATATATATATGTATATATATGTGTATATATATTTTACCTTGATTTAAGAAGAGCATTCTTGGCTTATGTAGTCAGTTTTTCATTTTCATGGAATCTACTTACATGCCAACTCTTTTATAATTTTGGGTTTGGTTACTTTATGAAGTAATTGTGCATTAATATAATATACTAAATTGCTATTTTCCATTGTTTATAATTCTGTTTCTTTTGGGGGAAGTGAATCCTTATATTAAGAAACATTTAATTTTTAATTTCTATCAAATGAATACCTCAGTGAAGATATAAAGAATATAGATTTTGTCATATATTAATAGCATATAGATTAAAGTATATATTTTTTCTAAAAATGTGTACTTTTCAACTAGTCTTTAAAAAACATATACATAAGAACTGAAAGAGTTCTGAGATGATGATTGTGGAGCCCGTGCAATAAAGAAATAAATATATGCCATAACTAAAAATGTTACTGAAATTAAAAGAAGATACATTTAAGGAAGTGTTTTCCCAGATAATGAAAAAGAGTTAGTAAAATCTGTCTATTCAGTTCAATAAATATAATATTTTAATCTTCTCTCCTTAGACATATAAAGAGCAGTTCCTATACAATAACATTCCTTGGGAAATTCTCACAATTTGAAAATGAAGGGTTTCTTGGTGGTGGTGTTTAGCTTTATTGTTGTTTAGCTTATTTCTTCTCAACAGTTTGCCTTTTTTTTCTACATATACATTTTTAACGGTATTTTTTATTGGTTTCACTGCATACTTTGTAAGGTATAGATAAAAAAGGTTTATCAAAGCATACATGTCATATTGAAGAAATGTGATACTATTAGCATGTCACACCTTCATCTCTTTAAGATCAGATCAAGCGCAATGATAAGAAATAGAGCAGCAATCATTTTAATTGACTACTTAAAAACTTTCTTCACAGAAAAGATTTAAATAATACAAGTAGGGAGTTATCAAGGTTTTTTTTTTCAATACTAAGAGATAGCAGTAGTCAATACAAGGCAAGTCATTGAAAAATTTTGTATATTAATTTTATAAGTGAATCTTCATTTTTACAATTAATGTTCCATTGCTTCTTTCTCTGCACATGAATAGTAAATTTACCTATATTTCAAGCATACGGGTTACTACTGAATTACATAAAAAACAATTACACTCTTATGCCAAATGATTTTAATCAGTGACAAATTATTTAGAGCAGGGCTGGGGAGGGAAACTGTATTCTTGAAATAAAACAAAACTAACTCTGCAATGTTTCATTGGCAGTATTCTACACACATTGGGAAAATTTTCCAGATCTTACATAATAAATAAGTTTATTTACCTTTCTGCTCAACATCTGAAAAACAGGATTATTACTTTTATTGGACACCTGAAGGCAATCAATTCTTTACAGACATTCTAGTAGACCAGGCCTTTAGGTTACATATTTTTATTAACTTAAACGAATAGCAATAAACCTTAAAGGATTCTATCCAGTTCATTACTTAACACAGAGTGAAAAACAATTACTTTAATTTCTACCAGGCCAGACATTAAATGCTGCCATATATTAGCATTTACCAAAATAAATGCATTGCTAATAGTTAAAATTACCTTGTAAATAAACAGTAACCGAGTTTGTCTGTACATCTGTTCAATTAATTTTACACACAATGCACACATACACACACAGTGAGTATCTAAGTATGTACTAACTATTTGAGTGTTACAAAAGAATTACAAGATGTAGTTACTACTCTTAAACTAGTTTATAAAGTCATTAAGAGTGAATTGATCATAAAGAAAATATGTAATTAAATTAGCAAATATAGAGACGCATTTACTGTGTATTATATTGTGTCTGTTTAGAAGAAAAATTAAAAGGTGAATCTGATGCTTGAAACTTTTCAAGTATTCAAAGAAATTGAAACTATGTATTAGAAAATTGGAAACCATCAAAGATTTCTCAGCAGAGATTCCTCTGTATGTATGACCTTGCTGCATAATATTTTAGTGACATATGTGCCTATTACTTCAGTCAGATGTTGAGTTAAAATCTAGTAGTGAATTTATCATTATATCTCTATTACCTAGGAAAATGACATGTAGTCCAACCAATACTGATAATTCTTCTTAGGAAACTGTCATCTAATCTACAGGGGTGACTCCCTTTAGCTATGTTCTGACTGTATAACCCATTCCAACCCTGAGCATGGCTACTGAATTTGGTTTATATTCCTTACTTAAGCTAGACCAGTCAGAACTATTCTCTCTGAAATTTTTAATCAGAATTTTCGGATTGAGTTTGTAGTTAATGGAGGGATTACCAACTACCAAAAAAAAAAAAAGTGCTGTGGAATAGTCATATTCCTCTATTAATTCAGGGAGGCAGAAAAAGCAAGTCTATATAGAGAGGAACAGAGAAAATAGATGCTTAGAGATAAATTCCCAGTTCCTAATTCCAGTCTCTTCCTGGCCTCTGACTGCACTGGAGAACTTGGGGTCTGAGAGGTACTATGCATTTTTATATTCAGCTCTCCCTTTGGCTTGCCTACTTATCATAGCTTACAGTGTTTGAAAAATATTCTAACTAATGTAAGATTATTCAACTGAATAATGAACATTGTGATTTAGGTACAAAAATCTAGTGGCATTATGTAGGAGTAATTTGAAGGGAAGAAAAAAACAGGATGTTTTTTCTAGGACCTAGAGTCCCTATTATTAAATTCCTAGTCTCTTCTTCTAGGTTCCCACCTGTAATACGAGTCTGTGATTGTATTCAATGTGAGTATTCAATCTTTATATTTCCTTAAGCTATTTTTAATATTAAATGATAAAAGAGCATTTTATGTCAAACAAAGTGAATAAGAACTAGATTCAATTGTTCCTCTTACTATCACTTAAAGGTCTATAAACTTGGGAAACCATTTAAATAGTTTGGATATTATATCCCCAAACTCTAAAATAAGACACTTGTTTAAAATTACATGTGACTTAGAAAATGCATTATTAATTTTGGCTAAGTAGAATAAAGTCAAAGTTAATTAGTAATGTGATTATTTTTAAAAATAATTTCTCCACGTTTTAAAAACTTAATTAACTTTTCTTTATGAGTTTTTAGTTTACAGAAAACTTGAGCAGAATGTACAGATAATTCCCATATATTTCCTCTTCTCCCAGAACATATTTTTTAGTTATTAACATACTGAATTAGTGTTTACATGTATTACGATTGATGGACCAATAATTATACATTATTATTCACTAAAAATCAAAATTTACATTAGGACTCATTATTTCTGTTGTACACTCCCATCGTTTTTTTCTTAATGTACTCATCTTATTTTAAACAAATAACATTAGTTTAATATCTTTTACCATAGACTAAATTTTTCATAATAGAAAATGTCCGTAATAGGTATCAGAAGGTTCTTAAGTGTGTGTGTCTGTGTGTGTGTGTAATTTATTATGGGGACAAATCTTTCCATATCTACACTTAACTTTGTCTCACATAATTTTCATAAATATGATTTCTATTCTATGTTTATTCTTGAACCAACAAAGATATTTTGGAAAAACTATTTAAATTCCAATGAGTAAGAAAATAATATATTGAACTCTTGAAAATGAAATACGACAGTGAGTATAAAAATCTTATTGGACTATCCCAATGTCCCCATTTCTTTTTAGTCCGATAACTGTTCATAACAAAGACATAACATAGCAAAAAATATCTTTGATATCTTTGAACTCAGTTGTTTTCTGTTACCTTGGGACTTTTTAATGACCCTTGATATTATAGCTTAAAACTAGAAATGTTATTATTGAATTTTTTGTAAACTATTTAATCTGTTTGAAACCTAAGACAAATGAAGCTATTAATACTTACATGATTTCTATTCCACATGGTGATTTCAAAATGAATTTGAGCTTATCTTTGAGGATCTGAATAAAGAATCATTTGCCATCACAAGCGAAGGACATTAACAGGAAAGGAGCATTGTTGCATTTCAGGTGTATCTAAATATATTTGAAATGAGGAACATGATGTTGATGGGCAAAGAAAGGGGAAACTCAGATTTTGAAGAGTGATGATTGTTCTGGATAATTTTCGTTAACAAAGGTAGAAAGTACCTGGAAGATTCAATTTATGGTAATTAAGGGAAAGTAGTTTCAAGATGTGCTTTAATTTTTAGTGCTGCTCTGTTTCTAAAGACTTTATGCCTTGGAAGTTAAAAAATATTCTCCATTGTGCTTCTCACAATACCTGATATTGATAATATTTTTAGCTCTTTAGTTAGAAATTATTAACGATACATATCTATGTCATGGGGTTTCAAGAAACCTTTGTTAGATGATGCTATTGCAATCCACATACTAACATCCACGTACTTCTATATTTTTCTATTCCTACATTTGCTTAATATTTATGAGCTACCTTTATAGGGTTGATTCTAAATGTTGAAATGGAAATAAGTGGCATTTACCTTATTGTGATTATGTAATTATTTTTTCATTATTGATCAAGTAGAGTTCTGTGGTTTTATTTTTTCTTTATGAATAATATGTCTAGATTTCTGGAGTATTAGAAACTACTTGATTTCTAGAATCAAGACCAAACTAATTTTCTTTATTTCTCCCTTTATTTATATTTTTCATTTAAAGAAAAACAAGAAATAATAGACCACATTAAAATTTGTTTCATATTTGAATATAAATTTATGTTAAAATATTTGTTGCTTCTTAATTTTATATTTTTGTTTAAATATTTCATTTTTATACTTTTTTCATATGTGTCCATCTTTGAAATCAGGAACTCCCTTTCCTATTCCATAAACATGTTCTCCTGAATAGGGCTGCCATTTTCTGGATATAAGACCTTCCAACTTTTTGTTTACTTCCTCATTTTGCTGAAGATAGACTATAGTAACTGTTTCAGAAATTATATAAAGGAGGAAAATATTTTGAGATGTTTTGTGTTTGAAAACGGGTTTATTTTATATTTTCTGAAGACTTTACTTGGATATAAACTTATAAGTTGTCACTATTTATCCAAAAAGTTAAAGTCTTTGCTTTTTTGCCTAATTTTCAATCTCCAAGATCACTATGGAGATTTCTGCACACTTTTTGTAGTACACAATTCTCATTTTAAGCTATTGTATCTTTTCAATAATTTGAGTATATGTACTCAAGTTTTTTTAAATTTCTTTGTTCAATTATCTTTTTATTATATTGTATTTTTTCCTAGTGATTTGCCTCAGCCTTTTTCTTACATATTGTTCTGTTCATATGCTTTTGAACATTGTTTGTTCTTTCATACTCAAGAAGTAAGAAAAAGAGAGCTAGTAGCTGTCCTGTGGCATATTGTAAGCAGGACATTTCCTCTAGATATTGTAGGCATGGAATTTTTTTTCCTTTTTTCTGTCTAGTTTCTTTGGTTTGTCTAACAATTAAATGGACATAAAACAGATTAAGAGGAGAAAATAAATTCAATTCTTTACATAAGGAAGCCCCATAAAAATATGGGCCTCAAAGACATATTTTTGGGAAGTATTTTGGGAAATTGAGGCTTACTTACTGTCCTGAGCTAAAGAAAGGAATAGGGGTTTGGGGTTTCAAAGTATTAGAAAGTATTCACAGGAAAATGAGAAAAACTGATGTTTGGTAATTATATATTTGCCCTTCCTTGTAGACAAACCTTTATAACAAACAAACAAACAAACAAAAAAGTTATCTTCCTGAAACATAAATGACAGAATGAGAAAGTCCTATGTATTGCATTTTGGATTTCCTGTATCACATCCCATATACAACCTAAAATCATGAAAGTATCACAAAGCTGACAGAATTTTCAATAACTTTGTAAAGTAAAATGGTCACTGAATATTAAATTCAGAAAATGTAAAAGAATAGGATGGCATTTAACCTTGAAAATGATATATCGTTGCCTAATTATGTGTATTTCATTATATCAGTGGAATTAAGTACAAGTGTAATATAACTATAAAAATTCTTTATAAAGATTTCAATTAGCATAATATTTATTTGAAAAAATAGCAAAACTACTCTGAGATATTTTAATATCTTGATGTGTTTTTACAAGATTGTGCAGATGGATAAGTGCCAATCATCTATCACCATGTCGTCATTTAAACTTAAAATGACACATACACATTAATTTATCTTTATTAAAAGAAAATGTTTGCAATGAAATGTTGACATTATATTTCTTAAGTTCTTAAATGTGTAGTCATGTATTTATATGTTTTGAAGAGCTAAAATCTGAAGTCATACAAAGGAGGCTAAAATGACCAGTTTTGAAGCATTGTGGATATGGATTCAAGGTCAAACAAAGCTTTGGATATTTAAGAATAAACCAAAGCTGGAGACTCAGGCTTTTAAGAATCATTAAGTATTTAACAGTTATTTGTCAAAAGTCTCTGGCAACTTTGTTTTGCTACAAAGAACTTTGCTTCAGTGCTCCATATAAAAACATCTTAGGCATTTTGATTGATTTATTTAGGGTGACTTTGGTTTGTTTATGTAAAATGATAACATGCTATCTTTGTCTAGGTTATTGTTTGAATTTATTTAATGATACAATGCCATGTCCTGAAGCATAGAAAATGTACAAATAAACATGGTTAAAGGACATCATATAAGGTAGAAGTTATTTTACTTTAGTGTTTTGTCATGTTTTACCAATACATTATAAATTTGATGTTAAAATGAATTAAAATTACATATTTAAATTCTAGCCTGTGCGTGTAGTACCAAAAATGATCAAGGATAGTGATAATCATATATCTGACCGCAATGTATCTGAAATTAAACTAATTAGACTTCCCTCAAATCCTACCATGTTTCCAGTCTTGGCTCAAAAGCTCTAGAATCACCATTTGACAAGATTTTCTGATTTCTTCCAACAGATATGAGCTCTCTGTGGAACTACCAGAGAAAACCAGAGCTGGGCAGTTGTTACAGTGGTGAAAACAAATTTTATTCAGAAACTATTGCAATAGGGGGAAAAATATCTCAGTGTAGAATTGGACTCATTTGCACACAAGAAGACAAAGTGAGGATTTATAACTAAGGAGCAGGTTGGGTGGTCAGTGGATAGAACTTTTCTGGCTAAACTGATACAGCAGGAATCATGCTAAAGGCAGGCCACGGTGATCGGGTATCACTTAAGGAATGGTGATATATGAAGAATTAATTAAATACTAAGGTGCTCAGATATTGAAGTACGAGATTTGGGGCTACACCAACTTAGCAGGATTTTTGCTGAAACTGAGCAATGTAAAGATAAACATGGGAGTCTGAAGGACAAGGCCTAACTGGGAAGACGATTCGGAGGAGGCTTACTAGAGTTTGGTTAAGGAGAGATTTAATAAAGACGCATGACACTTTATTAATATTGTTCCCATAGTATTAGTGTCAATGATTTTACCATATGAAATCTCCCTCATCGTGGTGAGAGGTTACTTTAAGTCACTGGTTCTCAATAGGAGACAATTTTGCTCCCCTGGTGGGCATTTGGCAATACCTAAATTATTTTTGGTTGTCACAAATGGGTGAGTTCTACTGGCATCTAGTGGGTAGAGGCCAAGAATACCACTAAACATCCTATAATGGACAGGAACCTCTAACAATAAAGAATTGTCTTTTTCAAAATGTCAATAGTGCTGATGTTGAAGAACTGTAGACCAGATCAAGAATTGTGTCCCACTGTCATGTTCTTGAAACTCTTCTGTGTATAGGTTTCATATGAACATTTCCCAAATTGTATACATCAGTGCTTGAGGAAAATGTAAGCTCAACTCTTTACTAAAGGTAGATCATAGCTTCTACATATTATAATGCATTTTATACAATAAAATTGGTTATTTACTACTTGACTTACTTGGTTCTTTTATTATAAAAACACTATATGTATTTATTAACTATGGCACATGCTCTATGCTTCAATAGAGTCCTAAAATCTAGAAGCGTTAACAAGACAGACATTTGTTTTTCTCTAACAGTCCAGAGATAAGCGATCCAATAAATAATAAATAGGATGGTCCACATCATCAGTATGATGTTTCCTAAATCTAAGGTGGCGGCTCTACCTCTCTTCATTCCTAGCCAGTTAGGAGAACAGCTTGGTGAGCACGCATGAATTTCCAATTAGAAACATGTCCTAGCAGCCTATCAGACAGAATCTGGGGTAACTGATCACATTAAAGCTGGGAAAGTTGTCTCTTGATGCAAGGCCAGGTGCAGAGCTAAACTTCAGGAGTTATAAAGAAAGGTAAAATGGAGAGAGGTTGAAATAAGCAACTTTTGGCAAATGAATTAAGGTAAAGTTTTAAGAATATGAGGGGGAATGAGTACTCTTAATTTTCAAAGTTTGACTTCTAGTCTTTTTCCTCTTTTATTTTTGAACACAATACATTAGTATTATATTCAGATATTGTTTTATCATGGACAGCACTTATGGAAGTGAATATTCTTCAAAAAATTAGACTTTAATGATTACAAAGTGTTTAATTATAAAGTTATGGTATTATATTTTCAACCATTAGTTATTTATAGATATATTAGTAGTTTCTTATGACTTACTGCTATACAAATCAGTAATGAACATCCTCTTACACTGATGTGTCTTCCTTTTCATTATTTCCTTAACAGGAATTCTTAGAAGTAGAATTTGTGGAACAAATGGTATAAATAATTGTTTAATAAAAATCTTAAGGCACGTTGCCAAATTGCCTTTCAGAATGGTTATATCAATTTATACTCCACCAACTATGTGGGAGACTGTATATTTGATTAATTCTTTGCCAACAATTGTGTTATTCCTAAAATAAAATCACTGTCCATTTAATAGAAAATACATTGCTTTGTTTCTTTTTAAATTACTTTTTAAACATTATATTGAATATATTCATATATTAATAGTTTTAATGCTGTGTTTTAAATATTTTTTTATATTTCCAGATAATAATTTTCTTACCGTATGAGTAAAAATATTATTGCTCCTTGAGAAGATTAGTTTCCTTTAACTTAGGTTAATCAGTAGACCTCAAGACGAAGAATATATCTCTAAACTGTTTGCCACCAAGACCAAGAATATATCTCTAAACTATTTGTCACTTCCATCCATTTTTATCATCTTTTTCTTTTTTCTCCCTAATTCTCAAATTCTTTCCATTAAATGAAGAAATGTAAGTTACAGTGTTTGCTCCGAATTTACTATTTTCCCATTAGGGTGCTGTTTGGCACCCTACCTCCCTGTTCCCAACAAAGGATTAACAAAGCCAGTCTAAAGTAGGGAAAACCTCTGAAGAAACCAATAGTCAAGAGACAGAAATTAAATTAATTTAATGCAAGAATGAATACTGATTGAGTGACAGGACTAAAATTGTTGAACCAAATCAAAATAAGATCAAAGCATCACACATGAGTTTGGGGAAAAAAATTACTAGAAACCCTCATGGATATGGTCATATTGTATTCATGAGATGCTAGAAGGATGCTGTTTGAATGAATAGAGAAGGTTCAAAATTTCCAGAATATAAAGATAAACTGATGTCCTTCAATCACAACTATCAGAAAATCAATGTGCTGCAGTTTTAATCAGAATCATGTATGCTTACTGTTTGTGCCAAATTATTTTTCATTGCTAATATATAAAATGAACTGACTGAATGTTTTAGTCAGTTTATAGTAATACATCCTTTAAGCATATTACATGTGATAATAGAGTCACATGCTCCTAATAAGAACAATTCCACAGCTGACTATGAATGCTTTATACCACTCTATAGTTATATCGCTTATGCTCATTTGTCATATTTGGTTTGTTACAAAATAATGTTTGCTGGAACTCATGACAAATTGACATTTATAGAAACTTTAAATCATACAAATTCTAATTCAGAGCAAGCACTTGAAGAAATAATCTGTATGAGAGTTAATTTCAAATTTTACTTTTTGGTTTTCCCTCATGATTTTGTCTTGAGTGTGCTCCTAGTTGCAGGGCTGTGAGGTGGCTAACATGCTAGTATAAACTTCATCTTTTTAGCCATGGACCCTATCACAAAGCTGAATAGCAGCAGCTGTGTGGCTGGCTAAAACACTGAGACAATCAGCATGCTTTAGCCACAGAAACTGAATAGGAGGTTCTATGAGCCACAGAGTGTAGAAAGGTACCCTTTGAGAGTAGAGAGCTAGAAAAGGGAATCCCTTAATGAATCCATACAAGTCCCAGTGTCACTCTTGAGATATACATGTGTGGGACATACCTAAAGTAGCACAGTAAATACTGAAAATTGGACTTAGATTTAAAACCAATTTGGACTTAAATCACTGTTCAATTGTCAGGTTAAATTCCAAGTGTCACATGCACAAGGCAGGTCCAAAGTTAGTGTAAGAAAAGTGTAGGAGAATGAAATAAAAGACAAGACAGAATTTACTATCTGAAACTAATCATACTGATTGCCTTCTAAAACAAACAACAATAAAATATTCTCTAGATTATTATATCAAGACTCAGTCTATACAACATAATATTCAAAATTTCCAGAATGCAGTCCAAAATTACTTAACATGCATTAATTTGAAACATGTAGACACTTTTTAAGGGGAAAGACAATAGATGCCAACTCTGAGATGACATATCTGTTGAAATAATCAGACATAGACTTTAAAGTAGCTATTATACCTATGTTCCGTGAGGTAAAAGTATATGCATTACAACACATGGCAAGGTAGGAGTTCTTAGCAAAAAAATTATAAACTATAAAAAAGAACCAAGTGGAAGTTTTTGAAATCAATAATATAATTTTCTAAATTAAAAAAAAAAAAAAAACCACTGGTTAGGCTGAATAGCACAGAAGAGATGACTGAGCAAACAGGCAGTGAATTTGAAGATGTATCAATATAAATTATCCAGCTTGTAGATCTGAGAAAAAAATGATAGACTTCCAGGTACTTTGGAACAATTATTAAAAGATCTAATATTTATGCCACTAGAGTTCTACAAGGAGAGGACAAAGAGATGGAAACAGAAATGATATTTAAAGAAATATTGCCTGAAAACCTTCCAAATTTGGTTAAAAACATCATTTACCAAACCAATAACCTAATGAATCCCAAACAGTATAAACTCAAAGAAAATCACACCTCAAATTATCATACTTAAACTACTGAAAACTAAGAAAAAAATATAAATCTTGTAAGCAGCTGAAGAAAAGTGACTTATTATTATATACAGAGAAGATGCAAAGCTTAAAAGGACCTCTGAAGGCCAAAAAAATAAATAAATCATGCATTGTTGATGGGAGTGTAGAAATATTACAAAAACAAGAATTTTGAATAATTTTTTGCCAATGTCTTGCAAAATTGAACCTGAACATACCCTATGAGCCACCAATTCCAGTCCTAGGTATTGTCCTTAAGAATAATGAATACATATAACAAGGAGACTTTACAAGAATACTCATAGCAGCCGTATTCATAATAGCTAAAACCTGAAAACAATATAGGTATCCAACAGGACAATAGCTAAAATAATCATATTAATTCAAAAGAATACTTTGTAGCCACAAAAAAAAAAGAGAGAGAAATTAAACTACTGATATATTCAATAATACGGGGGAATTTCAAGCATATTAAATAGTAGAAGGCAGAAACAAAATATTACCTTATTATTCCATTTATATTGAGTAAAAGAAAAAGTATTATGGAGCTATAAAGATAGAAATCACAATGTAGTTGCCTCTGGGTAGGAGGGTTGGGGATGATAAAAGGTGAATGCAAGAGAAAACATTCTGAGATGATAGAAATGTCCTGTATATTATGTAATTGTTGAATAAGAAGAGTAAGCTATGTCAAAACTCATTAAACACTTAAGATCTGTCATTTTGCTATATGTTAATTATACACCAATACAAAACTAAAGAAAGAAAGAAACTGTGATCCATTTGGCCAAGGTGATATTATTTTATGTTATTTTAGCAGTACAAGTTCCTATCACTCCACATCTTTGTTAACATTCGGTGGTGTTTGTTTTTAACATTTTAGTAATTCTAATAGTGTATAGTGACATCTTGTTTTGCTTTATAATTTGCATTTACCAGATGCATTGATTAGCTGATGATAAAGATAAGCACATTGCAGTGGTTCTTACTGGTATTTGTTTATCTTCCTTTGTAGAAAGAGTATGTTCAGTACTCTCCCACCACACACACACACACACACACACACACACACACACACACACACACACTTAAAAAAAAACACAAACAAAAAACAAAAAACATTGGTTGTAATATTTTGTTGAATTGTAGGCGCTCTTTATAGTCTTGATAAAAGTATCTCATTAGATGTATGTTTTCTGAATATTTTCTCCCAGGCTCTCGTTTGACTAATCATTTCTTTAATGGAATATTTTGATGAGAAAAGATTTTACTTTTGCTAATCAATTTATTTTCTTTTACAGATACTCCTTTTTGTGTTGTATGTCTGAAATCTTTTTAAAATATCTACTCTCATTGATATTGCACTGAATCTACAGATACATTTATCAAGACAAACAGAAAAAAATATTGAAATTTCTAATTCACAAACTGCTATATTTCTCTATTTATTACTGGAATTATTCAATATATTACAGAAATGTTTTGAAATTTTTAGAGATTAGACCTTACACATGTTTGGTTAAAATCATCCCTAATTTTATTTCGTTTCTTCATATGTTTTTAAAATGATTTCAAAAGTTTTATTTTCCAATTGTCTCTTGTGTATCTATCAATCTATCTCTCTCTCTCTAAGTATGTCTATCTATCTAACAATACATTTGATTTTTGACTCTTGACTATATAAACATAGCTTTACTAAATTAATTTACTATTTTTAGTATTTTTTGTATTTTTAGTATATTTTTTCTGTTTAAATAATCATTTTTTCTGTGAATACAAAGAGTATTAATTCATCCTTTCCTATCTGTATAACACACACACACACACACACACACACACACACACACACAACACCGGACACACAGAGAGTGCCAACAAAAATGTATACGCATTTTAAGAAAATAATAAAGTTTATTAATTGTAATACTAAAAATATACCCATAGTGAAAGATGACTACAAGTCATGTTTGACTTCTGCAATTACAAAAGTTGCTCAAAGTGGTTACCATCAGCATCCAGACACTTCCAATTACTGCGAACTCTTGTTTGAGAATAGATAACATCTCTTAAATGTGTATACATTTCTTTGGATGATAGCTAGCTAGATATCAATATAGGTATATACATATATGGAGATATATATATATATATATATATATATATATAGATATATATATATATATATTTTTTTTCTTTCTTTCTTTATCCAACGATAAAGGAAATACTGAAAGGATGACATTTGGGACATCAAAGGTAGTGTGACGACAGATCTGATGGCCATTCCTGAAAGAGTTCCAAAACCGCTTTGAAGGGTGGACTAGGCACTGGCATCAGCACATAGCTTTGCAAGGGGAGTACTTCGACTGCAGATATTCAACAATGAGATATGTCAGCAGTTTTTCTAGGATGACTTTGTGAACTTAATTGTCCGAACTCATGTTTATCCATCATTGGTTAAACTAACTCTCAGACACTCCTTTGACCTTAACAGTGTTTAAACTGAAAAATGGTTGGGAAGTAGTTCCATATGCTTTTGATATACATTTAGCTTCATCTGTGGAGTGGCCCAGGTATCTATGAGGATTGAGTAAATTCTTCCATTTCTATGTCTTCCTTGAATTCCAATTATTCTGTAAATTTCTGAATTGGAAAGGATACATTTTTGAGAGTTTAATGATGTTTTCTTGTGTTCAAGTCCCTATTAGATTTCTATTTCCCCAAATTGTCCACCATTATCACAGTCTTCTGATTTCTTTTCATCCCCACAAAGTCCCTTTTCCTATTGTATACATTCTCCTTAATGTACTTACATCCTGGATAAGTTTTTCCTCAGATTTTGCTACTATGACTCTCCATTTAACTAGGAAACTTGCATTTTTTCTGTAACTCATTCATTAAGTCTTCCTTAAATTTGTTTATCTTCACTAGTACTATAGAAAATACAATTAGATTTTTTGTTTGTTTGTTTGCTTGCTTGCTTACTTGTTCCACAGAGGGAAAGGTCTATCATATAGTTCCCCATACTAAATAGCATTTGAAGTTCACAGTTACCTTTATAACTTAACACTGGCAACTCATTATTATGTATTATACCAATGCTTAAAATAACTCTATAAATCTTTCTTTTCCACTTTCCATTATCACGTTCTATGAACTAAGTAGAAATATTGCTATGTGCACATATAGAATACTTCCAATACTTGAAATAAATACAACTCAGGTTTATATAAAAAAATTTGTTGATTTTTATTTATTTAAAGTATTTTCATAGCAAAATTCAATCAAAATTATTTTCAAAATGCTAGTCTTATTATTATTAACATTTAAAATGGTGTACATATTCTTGTTAAATATATTTTACAAGACTGATTTTAACTTACTAATATCATTTAGTCTTTGTAGTGTTTACAAACACTACAACAAAATAACTTTAAAATATTTGAGGTTTTTAAAGCTTGCTTTTGATGGACACAGATTAAAATTATTTTAGATTAAACAATCATGTTTTGAACATCTAATTCAAGAGTAGTGCCATTAAGTGGTAATGCCTTTACATTAAGTGGTAATGCCATTAAGCGGTAATGCCTTTACAGTTCATGTAAAGGAATTTGCTGTCATATTTGAAGTCAGGAAGATTCAAATATTGAAGTTCGTTTCAACTACAAGACTTAGAGATTCTCTCTTGACTAATTTATATACACTAAATTATCTGTTAATCCAATTTTAAAATGGCATTTACCCAGAAAATAATTTTAAACAAAGAATGGGAAATAACTCATTTATGTCATAGTTTTTGTTTTACACTTTAAAAGTTAATAGTTATCATGGTACTTTCAATAAACAAAATATAACCTACAGCAAAAGTTATAAAACATAGTTATCTAGTGATATATTGAATTGAGAGTCATTAAGCATCCAGGACATTTTCTAAACTCAGCTAAATTGGATTCAGTGAATAAACATTTGTTTCTCCCTTATGTAGTTTCATTCATAAGTTCTCAATATTTTTATTTAATATGATATTCAACATAATCTATAAGAGTTTGCGAGTTATTCATATAACAGTCCAAATATTCACATTTTAGCAAATGCAATACTACAAATATGTATAATAAGAAAACTTGTCACTTCTGCCCTCTCCCATGTTTACCGTCCACTGCAGCCTTCTATCAAATATAGTTTTAACAATCTGATATATATAATTCTTTGTACACTCACAACCTCATATATTTATGCAAGCTCAAATATAAACTTTTTTTTTGTCTAGTTGGTAACATAATTTTTGTTGTTTAAATGTAATCTCAAATCTGCAACTTATTTTTAATAAAAATATACACTGAACATCTTTAAATAATTTATGGATGGGCCTACTTATTCCTTTTACATTTCTGATTTGTGTGCATATGTTATACACAGATTATATTTGCTAACATGCTCACTTAGTTATAAACATACAGATAGACTCCATATAAATTTGTATGTGTATGTACACATACACAAAATTTGGTTTGGCATTCCCTCTATGTACCTTAAATTATAGTCTTAAGATGGTAGCTAAATTTCTAGGCCTAATATTGGAATTCTAAAACAAAGAATGGGAAAGCAAAGTAGCAGCATATCTGTTCCTTTTATCAATAAGAAAAAATAATTAATTAAATAATTAATTAATTAAGCATACTTCTTATTTCCTCCATTCAGAACTCAAATGGTGAATTACACATGTAAAAAAGACAGAGAAAGTGAGATTTTCCATCCTCCAGCCTTTTTTACAGAAATAAGAAAGAGGCATATGTATTTGTGTAGCCAAAGAAAATTATCTGCCTCATCGTCTTCCTATTTTGGAAAATTTGGATAGTAGTCACGTGTTAGCATTTTCTAATGTCACTTTCAGCTTTCCTAATTCCTCATCATTCATGATAAGGATTACGATGGTGATGATGATTATGTTGTGTGTTTATTTTAGGCCATGGTTTGCTAAGAACAATTTCCGTATCATTTAAACTACACAATATTCTTATTAATCAGACATTTGCATTTCAATTTTGCAGATGGACTATATGAGACTCAGACCTGATAATCTCCTCAGCTAATATACAGGGTTAATAAATATGAATAACTGTGATTCAATTATCAGTTCATACTTAAGTTTTCAAAGACCAAAGTACTGATTATAAATTATAAAACATAGTATTTGTTTTTAAAACATAGTATCTGAGGCCCAGATGTGTTAAATACCTCACCTCATCCACAGACTGGGAATCAACTGTGATTCAATTACCAATTGAATTGGCTTCAAAGACTAGCTAACTGGAATGCACATAATTGAATATTTTATAGTTCATCATTGACGTAATGTGTACAATTTGATCATATATATCTTCATCAACAGAATATATATATATATATATATATATAATTATATATAGTGATTATATATGTGTTTGTATATATAACAGAATATATATATATATATATATATATATATATATATATATGTAGTGATAATTTTAACTGCACATTTGAGTGCTGATGAAAATAAAAAGTTGCTGAGCCATTATAACTCAATGTCAAAGGAAAAGCTATGTCCAATGTTGTATTGACTTTGATCTCTTAAAATGTAAATTTATTTTGGTAATATCAGAAACTACCACCAATGGCAATAAATTGCATATCAATCGATCTGGCATCAAAAACAGAGTAGCAATTAGAGTTTGGTTAAACAAAGATCTTCAACACTTCTACCATTTCCATTTGTAATATTAAATCAGAGTATTAATACTGCTATTGTGTTTCTTTGTTTGCTTGCTTTGATAATGATTCTAGTTTAAAAAGTAATCAACAGAGTTAATAACTTTAACTTTTAACGCTTTTAAAGATCATCTTCTCTTCTCCATTATTGAAGAGATTCTGAATTTGAGACTCATCTTTATATGTATTTGCAGATTATCTTCTCTGAAGGCTTTCTAATGTACAACTTAAGTGAATTTATCTTACAAAATTGAATCAAAACTCCATGATGATATGAGCCTTTGTTGTTACATTGCTATAGCAGCATAAATGGACATTTCCAAAGCAAATATTTGTATCACCTCAAGTCTTTCTTTGGGATGATACCAAGGTCAGCAGAATATTATTGGAAGAGGTGTTTTATTTGCTTAGAATAACAAATGGAAAACAAAGAGAGAAAAATCATTTCCTTTTAAAAATTATCTTTCAAAAGTAATTTTGCAAGATTAAAAAATAATTTCAAGAAGGTGATGGTTATGTGCTTCCACATTGACAGTGTTATGAACTTTAATCAGTAGAGAATCAGAGCGAACAAACAACCTAATAGTTATGCACACTTTGCAAGTAGCCATCTGTAGCAGAGTTGGCAATCTTTCTCTGTAAGTGTTCAGAAAGTAAATATTTTCTTTAATGTTAGCCTCGGGTCTCTGCATTAATTACCTAACTGCACCTTTGTGATGCAATAGTGTCCATTGACAATGGCTGTAATTGTGCTACAGTAAAACTTTATTTACAAAGACATTCTGAAGAGCTGGTTTGGCTTATGGGCCATAGATGGCCAACTCCTGATGTAGATGAGCTGCTTCCACCCACCTTCCGAAGAAAGTACTGGAGTTATTGGTTACACAGCAACTTGGAACAGAACACTGAGTCACTTTGTAGCTTGGAATGAATTCTGGCTGTATCAAACTTTATGATTCATTTAAAGCATCAAGCTCTCTTAACTGCCTGAACTCATCTGTGTGCCTCTTTCTCTTTATTAGTGTTTTTCAAGTCGTCTTTTCAGAGGGAAATTTTCATTGAAAGAGAAAGAGGTACAAAGGGAGTAGAAAAGGCATGCTTCCTCAAGGTTGTTACATATACCATGTAAGTGGGCCCATAAGCAATCACATTCCTTTCTTGTCCTACAGTTTTCTGAACATATCAAAAGGACATATTATTCCTTTTGATATGTTGGAACATATTATTGTCCAATTCTCAGTTTCCCTTAAGTGAAATTGTATCATTGACAAGCACTTCAAAGTATTTTGATGAGGATCAAATGAGATACCATCTGAAAGATCCAAGCACAGCATTTGGCACGGAGTCCTTCCTTGTGATACATACATTTTCCTTGTCCATCTCTTTCCTCGTTTTCCCAGTCTAAGGATTTTCCTCTCCCCATAACTTTAAAAAGCTTCTAAATTTGACCTACTGGACATGTTTGCATTTTCTCTTTATCTTATTCTTTAATTATGCATTCATTTAAATATATTTAGTGTGTACTGTGCTAAAATATATAACAGTATTGTATACTAATCTTCAATCATGTGTCACATCTAATTTTCCACATTAGTATGCTTATTTAAACATTTACTTAAAAGTAATATCATTTATTCAACTAAGTTTATTCTTTGACATAATTTTGGAAAAAAATATTCTCTTTTGGATTTCAGTTATCATTTGTATCAGGAAATAATATATATGAGCACAAATCATTCAAATTCAAGAAATACGAATGATAAAGAAATCTTGAAGTTCATATTTTTCATATTTTTAAATGTTTTTTCAAAGAAGGTAATAAAACCCAATGAATTATTTCCATGAAACCAGCAGATAGAGTTAAAAGTATAACTCAATATGTTGTCTGTAAGGCAGTGATATTTTCACATTTACCAAGCGTGATTATTTTTGCTATTTTTAAAATATGATTCTTCTCACATAAATATCTAACGACAGGCATTAATGCAGAAAGGAAAATATGTGTTAAAATACAGCGGTTTCTATTTGTATTAGCAATGAATATATCTTTCTTATCCAATATTCATGTAATTTGCTAAATTTTATCTGATTGTTTTCAAGATTAATATGGTTTGTGAGTTTTTGGTGATAATAGAGGTTAACCACATGTGACCTCTTGTTGCTAAGCCTTAATTTCTCATTTCAAAATTGCTTCCTCAGAGGTTTCCATTTTAAAGGATTGAAGAGATTTATTATCACAGAACAGACATTTTCGATGTCCTTAATCCTCAGTATGACACATGACTTTGTTGATCCTGTAGAATTTTTTTCTGAGAAATAACTTTTTTTAAATGAGGAGTCAGACACAGTTAAAATTTCAGTGTGGTGAAGTCCTCCTTGAGGCTTGAAGGATGCATGCAATTATGCTAATGGCACATCAAGTCCCTGTTGCTAAGAGAAAGCTTGAAAGGTATCTCAAGCCAGAATAAGTTGACCTCTCCAGAATAAAAAATGAGGATTTTTTCCTCATATTTCCCAAAGTAATTAGCAAGGTTGGCAGTTCTTATGAATTTGATTTAAACCAAATGATACAGTAAATTCTACTCCAATAAATCTTCATATATTCTTTAACATGAGAGAATATATTGCTTATATGCTCTTGCGTGTAATATAAAGAAGAGCAGCATATGGTGCCTTGCTAGAAATATTCCCTAGCGAGCTCTAATAATAGCCAACAGAGTGGGCAGAGATTATTTATGGCAATAGCAAACATTTAGGGACTGTCCCTTTTAGCTGTAGGGTGGCATATAGAGAATTTGAAATCTGTCCACTGTTTCATTTTAGCTTCTTTATAAAACACTGTCAGTTTATTATGCTAAAAGTGGTCAGGTTTTTTCATTTTGTTTCCAAAAAGAAGAGGTAAGAATAAAGTCACTCTATAAATCACTGGTTGATTGTGGAAAATACATACAATGAAGGTTTTTTTTTTTTTTCATTGTACTCCACCTGAATATCCTTGCAAGCACATAGAGAAATAATCAGAGAACAGAATTGGGGTGGTGTCAAGTCCAGCGCAACACAGGCAGTGAGTGGACAAGAAGGGGTGGCGAAGGGTTAAGAAAGTAAGAAACAGAAATCAAGACAGTTATGAAACAGGGGCCAAGGGTCTCACAGCCTCAAAGGACTGAGAGCCCCAAAGGGGGGCGCCCTGTGGCTTTTATTGACACACACACAAGAAAGCGACATTGTTTTCTCCAAGGTCTGTGAATTTCATACATTATACTAAGAAATTGATTTGAACTAACTACCCTTGCCTGCGAACAGCTGAACCATCAGTTTCAGGATGTACCTCTCCAAGACAAAACCTTTATGCTGAAACTTACTGAAATGGATAGATGGAGAACTGATGTTATTACACCATTGAATCTGTTCCCAAGCAGGTTGGGGAAGGAATGCAGCCACAAAGGCAGAAGCTCTCCTTAACCTGGGGAAGGCAGGGGTCTATGCCCACCTCTGTCAACCCTGTGCGTTCTCCTGCTGGTCCCCATTTGACTGTGCCTGGCTTGAGTTGTCCCCCACCCCCGTGGGGAATCTTACTCGTCATTGGCTAACCAGCCATCCTCCAGGGCCAAACAGGGAGACATAAGGTGTAGGAACAAAGGTGAAGCAAAGTCCCTGAAAGGATTAGTCTCACAGACTCTCCTTTCTTTAGGGGTAGGTACGAGGAGACAGACGGGTAGGCTGCTGTGTTACAACAGGGTGGATTAAGAGAGATTATGTATGATTCAAATTCAATTATGTTCAATCAATAGATATTCTGTTTATATATTATTTTAGCCAACTATATTGTCCACATCACATGTGCAAGGTAAAGTGAAAATTACCAGAGTAGACAGTCATCCATCGATGGGGAACAGACCCTTTCTTAAGGTCTTAGAGTCTAGTTTTGGCAAAATATAACCAAAATCACACTGGTGTACCTAAATTGTTATAGAATCTCAGAGGTGATAAAGAGCATGTTCATTTGAAAACTGGGATTGAGAGGCCATTGAGCTTGGTTTACAAGTAAGTTCTAAAGGCTGTCAGTCACAGACCAAAACCAAATGCACTGTCAACCTTGAAAAGATGGAAGCCTATTGTAAAGGGACAATATCAGTAATATCATTGTTTTTCATCCACATCATCTTCAAACTAATAATTTTCAATGGTGGGACAAAGGACAAAATATGCCAAATCTTAGGTCTACTGTAATTAATTTACATTAAGAAGACTATATTTAAGTAAGTTCAGATCCTGATAATTTACAGGGTCTTAATATCCATAGCTGTCTCTCTTACTACCTTATAAAGAAGCAATGCAGAAGTGGAAGACATTCTAGCTAATATTTCTCAATATCCAGGGCAATAAAAGATGTGTTAACTCCATAGATAAATAGATCTAAATGCACAATCCCATAAATATTTCAAGATCGATAAAGTAAGCCATGTAACCTACTGTATTTATTGTTGATCTTTATTGTAATAGTCAATATTACACTCTAGTTATAATCCCTTCATGAAACAGTGGTGCTGATTATGATTTTAAAATAGGAATGTTCTGGAGAAGACTATTTTTTAAAAGTTGCAAAAGTTTGTATTATATTTATAGTTTATTCTGAAAGAGAAAATAAATCCAAATCAATATATTGATTAACACATGATTTTTGTAAAAAGACCTGCTAATTTAGGGGAAAAAAATCACACTTTCTCTCAATACTAAATGATTCCATTCTTTTTAAAGTATTCATGTAATTAAACCTCACATCTTGGCAATAACTTTTAGAAAAATCTATCATTGTTATATCAATTTTATACATAAGAAAATTGGGGCACAGTAAAATTAAGAAACCCGGACATCCCTTAGGCAAAATTTAAATACGGAACTTTTGCTCCTAATTTTGCCTCAAAATCAGCATAGTTTGTTGTTGTATAAATCCTACACTTTATTCTTTGTCCCCAAAGGTTGTCGATCTGAAAAAATGACAGTTTATTTCTCCCTTTTATTCATTGCTAATTTTTCTTGACTTTTTCTTTATAATTAACTATTGAATCAAACTAAATTTATTTTAATATTTGTTGTGAGATAAGAATAGAACTTTAACCTTTTTGTTCAAATCATCAGCCAGTAGTTACAAGATCAATTACTGCATAGTCAACCCTTTATCAATTGATAAAAAGTGTTTTCTTCATAAATGTACTGTATTTGACTTCAGTTGTTGACTGTATCTCTTCCACTAATGTATCTGTCTTCAGTCCCCAGATTCTTTAAGTACTTTATCTTTATAATATAATTTAAAATCCAGGAGGGTTATTGGTCCACTTGCCAAGACTCTTGATAAGTTTTTTTTTTTTTTTTTTCCCAAGACTCCTCTCACCTTTAAAAATGACATTGCACTAAATTCTTGAATTGTTTTGCTAAGGATTTTTACTTTTAACTTAATACTCAAAATTTTATGCAAGAAAATCATACTTCTCTCCACTTACTCTATCCAATATTTTGTGTACATTTTTAGGTGTTCATTTTTTTCTTAAGAAATCTTTGAAAGACTATGCTATTTTAGGTTACATAAAAAATATGTGTTTTAGAATGATTTCTGCTGAGTGGCAGTCAGCTATTCTAAAGTGTAAGTATCTCTATATAAAGTAAGAGTATTCACTTTTTCCAGTTCTGAAAACTGGAATACACTATTTTATTTAAGTTTTGAAACATACATTTTTACTGCATTGATTAATTTTCCTTAAAGTCGACAATTTTAAGTTGTATTAGCTCTCTATGTCTGCTGTAACAATTTACCAAAAACTTAGTGACTTAAAAAATAACAGAAATGTATTATCTTACAGTGCTGGAGGTCAGCATTCTAAAATAGGTCCCACTGTGATCAAATTAAGGTATCAACATGGCTGCATTTCTTCTAGAGTCTTTAGGGGAAATTTCTTTTTTTTTTTTTTTTTCAGTTTCTAGAGGTCACCTACCTTTTTTGTCTCATGGTACCATTTCTTCATTTTCAAAACAACAATGTTGGGCCAAGTCTTTCTTTTGCTGCTATTACTACAGTTCTTTCTCTCATACCTCGCTCTTCCACATATAAGGATTCTTGGGATTACATTAGGTTTACCTGGTTAATCCAGAAATATCTTCTCATCTCTGGATCAGGTGATTAGCAACTTAATTCCATCTTTCTGTCTCCAAACTTAATTTTCTTTTGCCTTGTAATCTAATGTATTCACAGTTTTGGGAGATTAGTGTGTAAACAACTTTGGGGTTCCGGTGTTTTGACTAGCACAAAGATATATATTATACTATCACTTTTTTTCTGAAAAATTGAGTCTATATATGATTAATAGAAGGTAACTTATATAACGCAATAGTACTATCACAAATACACATGCAATGATAATCTACTAAATCATAACTGCACACACAAATAATTAATCACTATTAGATTACAGTTGAAACTGAGACATTAATTGTAATGGTTACATTTTTATTCACTGTTAATTCCCAAACCACTATTTAAAAATAATATGAGAATGAAAATATTATGTATGTTTAATTTTTGCATCTTTTAAATAAGGTGACCTCTCTGATTTATAGAAAAAAATAACCCACAAATAATGATATGAAGCAGTATAGAGTCTCCTGTTTAGAAATTAGTGACATGTACAGGAGACAACAATAACAACAACAAAAAGATAAGTTATAGATTTAAAGAAAAAGCAACAGATATATGTTAGGAAAAATTAGATATTAGTTAAATAAAAATTATTCCAGCTATTTATCTACCTATCTATCATCTATTTATAATATCATTGCCATCACCTGTCTACGTCACTCATGTGGTCTACCTTAAGCCTCCTAAGATTATGAAATATGTTCACACTAATAATTCATATTTAAATGCATTTTATTTTTTAATTAATTAATTTATTTATTAGTTTCAGGTGTACAAAACAAGGTAATACTTAGACGTTCATCATTTATATCCCTCATACTGTGAACCCCCCTCCCCCCATCCACTATCCCTCCGACCTCACACTGAACCATCACATTTTATATATAAAATTATAGTTGGCATTCATTAATGTTTAGCTTCTGGTGTACAATGCCATGATCAGGTATCCACAGTATCCCTGAGGTGGTCTCCCAAATAGGGCGCATGTCCATCGGATACCCAATAAAATCTTTACAACATTATTAAATGCATTTTAATATGGTCAGTCTCATGACCCTTAATCAAAGTGGGGTTTAGATCCTCACAGAGGTTCCCTGGTTGTTTCTATGAGTCCAAAAGAAATGACAAATTGTATCTTTTTTATTCTCCCTTTCCTACTTGAAAACAATGCATGACAATTGGAACATAACCATGCCACTAATTAGAATATCAGTATCTGTGCCAAAGGTGTCACTCTAGAATCTTCCCAAACTCCCACTGTTCCCACAGCTTAAGATATTTCACCTACAAAGGGGATAATACCTTTCTGTCAAACTGTGCCACAATTTCCTTAGAATCTTAGAGTCTACGTTGAAATATTTTTCCACCTTCAAAATCCTATTCACTCAGCGAACATCTCATCATGTTTTCATGAAAAAACAGTTCGTAAGTTTTTATATCTCATCATTTTAATATGAGAACAAAAATTCAGTCAAAGATGCTAGACAGGGAAGGGATTCCAACATCTCAGTGTTCTTTCTCATCTAACCTTCCTAGTCAGTGCTTCTTCCATCGATAGTGTGTGTTCATTCATGGTCGCAGTATATGAGGAAGAGGTTGTATATTCCATCATATCCCAGTTCAGGTAGCAATTTCCTGGTACGTGTAGCCACCTGTTCTCAAACCCCACATCCATATATATGCAAGGGATAAAAAGCCTAAACTTATTACCAGTTGTTAAGTCTGGATATTGGCATTAAGAACATATTTTCTTTCTTTGTGTGCTTTTAGATAATTTCCAAATATGCATGTGTTACTTTTCTAATTAGTAACACACATGCAATAAATATCAGAAAAATAGTTTTGAATAAAATCATATTTTAGAAAGTTTGCACAAATTATTCAGAATGGGAGACATAGAATTTTGAAATTTGTCAGCAGTTTAAAATCTAAAACAATAACAAAAGCTTTGTTCTCCTGCTTTTTCACATTTCTCAGCTATAGAACCATTTGATCATGTGAAAACTGAACATTCATACATCTGTTTATACTTATTTACTATAGCTTGGTAGGTATGCACAATGGACAATTAGGCCTGCTGACCTTTCAGAGACAAAGAGTCATGCAATGCTTTGGCAATGTCCTCTCAGTTCCAATGAAGGCCTCTTTGAAATTCTGTTTCAAAGCACCTGTCTTGTGGAATCCTGAAAGCTTCTCAGACTTCTATGCTTATTCTCTGTTTTCTTATTGACCAAAAGTGAGTGTCTGGCAAGCTCAGCATATATTTTATCCGGGAGTAAGTATCTGTTTCATCAGTGTTGACAGAGTCAGCCTGCCCTTACTGAGGTGATGATTCGCCAGATCAATCTATGTTCCACAACATGCTTATGATATTCTTGATATACAAGGTACACTTCTAAGTCTTTTAGTTTTTGAGAGAGCTTTGTGCTCCATATACATAATACATACTCATGCACCTATACCAATATAGAGAGAATACCAAAAAAAGTATACACATTTTAAGAAAGGAAAAAAACTGTATTAAAATTGTAATATTTATTATACACCGATAACAAAAGATGAATACAAGTCACGTTTAACTTCAGCAATTACAAGAGGTGCTCAAAGTGGTTACAATCAGTGTGATTTTATTACAGATATTTTTCCTTTCTTAAAATGTGTATACATTTTGTGGCACCCTCTGTATATATATATATATATATATATATATATATATATATATATATATATATATATATATGTAGATAGATACATAGATATAGATATAGATTAGATATAGATATATGTTGATATATGTTGATATATGTAGATATATATATCCATGCAGATTCAGTTTTCAAATACTTCTCTTGTAATCTTTCCCTTATCTTTTATCTTTTTCATTAATTGTCCAGTACAAATAAATTCAATATATCTAATAATATCCAACTTTATAAATTTTTCTAAAGGCCATAGATAGTTTAATTCTCTAATGAAAATTCAATCACTGTTAGACTTTGTTATTAAACATATTATCAACTATTGCTGTGATAATTTGTTCAATGTGGAATGTAGAAGTGGAAGAGGAAAGGAGGAATTGGAAAAAATGCAGATGTGAAGAGGTAAGAGATACTCTGTTTATACCTAAAAATGTGAATTCACTTCAAAGTGTTGTTAATTTATATATCATCTATAAGAAAAATAAAAGAAACATGGGATAATATATGAGAGAAACTAGATTTATTTTTAGACTTAAAAAAAGATTAAACAGGTAATATCGCTCTGCATATAATAGTTTTAAGACCCTACCTGAGGAAGGAAGTATGTAACTATGTACCTGACATGTTAGCACTTTCTCTACACAACTGAATTCTTTATATCATTTCAAAAATAGGTGTAAGCTGTTTAAAGAGACAGCAGAACAAGAAGATACTAAGCAAAGCAAGACTTCACATTTTAGGAGCCGAAAATATACCTGTGAGTTAAATTTCCTAAGGTATTTCTCAATAAGCCATTACATTAACATTCTTGTTAAAGAAATAATTATAGTAATAACCTCCATATCTTAGTTTTCTTGACTATAAAATGAGAATAATATCATGTTGCAAAGTTTTTAAAATCATTGAATACAATAGTACATTAGCGCATAGTAAGCACTTAACAAATATTAGCTATTATTATTTCAGTTACACAGATCAAAATGGTAATAAGGTTCCAATTAGTTTACAAAATTGAAAGCATTATAAAAAAGGGGCAAAGAAGAATTTTCAGGAAAAAACTGTCTTATGAAAAATATAATATATATGCCTATGGTTATTTTAATAGGTGAATATGCTAGAATAGTACTTCTAAAACTCCTCACAATATACAAGTTAAATGGCATTTCAGTATCTCATTTTAAACGTACGAAATTCACCTGTTGAATGAAAAATTTATGTTTTAACTGTAGAACAAAATACTCACACATTAGAGCCATGCATAATTGAACACGTATTTTGAATTCTCTATACTTTATGCGGAACAAGAATTGTGTCAGTTACTGTTCTTTCATCAAGGCACAGTTCAATCCCACTCTTCCAGGGTTTGGTTTGAGAGCAATTCATTTCCCCCAAGACATGACTGCTGAAATCCCCAGATAAGAGGAGGAAGTAGAGGAAGTCGTGCCAGGTTTAATAATATGCAGTCAAATGTTCTTTCTCTCCGTTTCCCTCAATTAATCTTGAATCTCACGAGAGGTGATGTAAGAGAAGGTGTCATCTCTAACCCTAGAACTGATTTCGGACCATTTGTCACATTTCTAATAGCAGTAATAATAATGATAATAATTACAATAGAACAATTACCGTTTACTACTGCTTGCAGTGCTAATCTCTCCTACATATGGGTACCACTTTTCATTTAATCCTCACAGTATGTTAAATTATATACAATTACCACTATTTTACTAGTGAGGACCCTAAGACTTACAAAAATTAAGTGACTCACCCAAGGTACAATAGCAAGTAATTTGTAGAGTCAGAATTTAAATTTTGTCTATCTGTCAATAAAGCCTGTGTTCTCCCCACTGAGTTATGCTACAGTGGCTGCAAATGCATTCAGTCGTGGGGACTATGATGATGCCACTTGCTTTCAACTCTAATAGTAAGAAAAAAAGATATTTATTAAAATAACAAGAGGCCCAGTTTAGGGATTTCTTTACTGGTTATTCTCTTCTAATTCATGTCAGTGAAATAATTCAGATTTGTGTTAAGAAAAAAAATAATCAATATTTTCCATTCTCATTGTTTGTATCCATCAAAGTTATTTTTCTAACCTTGAAAATGGAACAGTAGGGTCTAAAAATTATAGAAGGGTTATTAAGTAAGATTATATGTCATAAATTAATGATAATAAGTATCATTATATAATCAGTTTTCTTCTGCTAGCATTTAGTTCTACAAACCTTTTTTTAGTATCTACCTACCTAATATATATTTAAAACAAAATAATCAACTCATTTACAAACTTTTATTGATGGTGCTTATAATAATATACATGGCACACATATTTTTAATTCTAATCATATGTTCAAACTCTTTTTTTTACTTTTATATCTCAGATATTTTTTAATCAATTTTCCTGGTCCTATCCAGGACAGAGAATCGTAAGGATTTAAACACTTTTTTTTTTCCTTTCCTGGTAGGAGTCAGGGATGAGAGAATATATATTTATTATTAATATTATTATTATTATTATTATTATTATTATTAAAGTTTATTGGGGTGACAATTGTTAGTAAAGTTACATAGGTTCAGGTGTATAATTCTGTAATACATCATCTATATATATCACGCTGTGTGTTCACCACACAGAGTCAGTTCTGTTTCCATCAACATATATTTGATCCCCCTTACCCTCATCTACCACATCCCACCCCCATACCTTCTGGTAACCACTAAACTATTGTCTGTGTCTATGAGATTTTATTTCTTCATTTGTGTGTCTTGCTCCTTTTTTTATTTTCAGTTTTAAATACCACATATTAGTGAAATCATATGGTTCTCTGCTTTTTCTGTCTGACTTAGTATAATAACCTCAAGATACTATGGAAGACAGAAGAAGGTTCCTCAAAAAATTAACAATAGAATTATCATATGACCCAGCAATCTCTCTCCCGGGTATGTACCCCAAAAATCTGAAAACATTTATCTGTAAAGATATATGTGCTCCTATGGTAATTGCAGCTTTATTTATGGTGGCCAAGACATGAAAACAATCAAAGTGCCCTTTGATAGACGATTAGATAAAGAAGATGTGGTACATATACACAATGGAATACTATTCTGCCATAAGAAAAGATGAAATGATGTCATTTGCAACAACATGAATAATTGTTATTTAGTGTACTTGGTTGCTTTAAAAATCCTTTTTCCTAATTGAAAAAAAAAAGTAGATATGGCTAAAAGATTACTCTTAATAACATCAGAGGATAAAACAAATGTCATCAAGCTATTTTATGTAAATCAAATTCTAAAGTCTATAGTTACTTTTTCTTAATGCCCTCTATATTTTTAAGCCTTTTAATATAAAATAAAATACAAATTATCCTATTTATATAGCGTAACATCATTTCCTTTCATTTTATTTTCATTTTTGAATTTCATATTTTTTGTAATTAACCTCAACAGAAATGCAATACAATTTGATATTTGAACCAAAACATCAGAGTTGATTATACATTTCACAGATTCTGTGTGTGCATGTATTAGAATTCTCATCTGATTCTATGTAAACGGGAAAATAGAATACTGTGAACTATGAAATATTTATACTTGGGTTTGGACTTTCCATGTCAGGCATTATAGAGATAAATTTTACTACGATCATGTCTTAATTTTAACTGAGCGTGCGACTCCACTGGAAGAAGAAATATTTCCCAAGAGATGTAGCAGCACGAATGGGAGCAGAGATATCTGGTGGCAATGGCACCGGTGCTTGTGGGTATTAGCAACACTCCTCACTTTTACTGACTAATGTTGTGATATGTATGATTCCTAATATCTCAGTGCATTTACAACAGTAAACCATTACTTCTTGTTCACACATATCCTGTAGGTTGACTATGTCTCTGCTTCAAACTGAATCTTCTCATTCTGAGACCCAGATTTAAAAAGCACTGCTTCTGTGACATGTTATTCTAGTGACAGGTGGTAGAAGCATAAGAGACTCATCTGACCCATGCAATCATCAATCTTCTTCTCAAACCTGGCAAAAGTCACATCCAGAACAACATAAGTTAAAGACCAAGTCTGCTAATGGTGTGGGGAAATATAAAAAGGTGTACAGAAAGAAAGGGAGAGTATAATCCTCTCACAGAAGAAGAAAAATAACTATTAACAAAAGTACAATTTACCACAGGAGACTTCTTTTGTTGTTTTTTTCCCTCTTTCTCTCTCTTCTCACATATGTTCTAAAAAGAATCTTGAAATAATGTATCCCCGAATTCATCCCCCAATTTTGGGTTCACATCTAAAATGTTTGTATTTTCAAATCTTAAAAACTTACTCAAATAAATCATAAAATTTAACTCAGTGTAAAGTTAGCATTTTGAAAATAAGGTGACTTTACAATCTTCATACACAGCATTATAGATCTTTAACACTGATGGAGGTCAAAATTCAACTGTAGCTTCCAGATTCCCAAGACAGTAACATTTTTCATAAGTAGGGACATACAAATACATAAGCAGTCAAAACTTCAATGATGGGTGTGTCAGAAAGAAATACACTAGAGGAAAGCCCTCTAAAATAAAAGCTTATGAGCATTTTTCGTCATAAACTTAAGTGTTATTGATCACAATTTGCTGGAAAGGCGTTGCTGGAAAGGCTCGCTAAACCTATGCTGGTTTCCGAGCTTCCCAATGTAAAAGAAAAGCAATTTATAGTGAACACTTTTTCACCATATAATAATAATGTACATAATAAATAATATTCACATATGAGGAGCAATATGAAACAAGTGTAACTTACACATTTTCAATATCAAAGTACATGGGCACATATAAAATATACAAAGTATGATTTACGTATGAAGGAAATCTATTATGCATCACTACATGACGAGAACAATTCATCCACAATCTATAAAAGCTTCAATTTGTTTATTTTGCTTAAACATACATAAAAGTGCATTTATTTGCCACCATTTTGCTATGGGCCAAATGGACAAGGCCATTTAATTACATATGGGTTCACTGGATGACCATTCTGGTATTAAGCCACAGTCTTCTTTTCAATCCTTACAATGAGTTTCCTAGAGTAGGTAGGGAATTTATTAACTTGCAGAGTAATGTGAATGACAGAGCCTTCAATAACTAATGTTATTTTTTCCTAATCTATTTTCCAAATACATTACATAAGATGTCAAAATTTAAAACACAAAGAGTAATATGCACCCCTATACATGTTCCATATATTCTAGATTTAAAAATTGTTAGTATTTTGCCACATTTGCTCTAGGTTATTCAACCATGCTTTTAGTCATATATTTAGCTATTACCAATAGTGTTCCAATGAATAAACTTGGGTAAATTTTGGTTTCCCAAGAGGAAATGTGAGTGTATCTTTTAATTAAACCTTTTGAGTATCATTTTTTCTAAATCCATAAGTAATAAATCACAATGAGATTAATTAAGGGGATATTTACCAAAATTATGTCAATGAGAAAATAATTCTATAAATTGATATAGTAGGCTTCTTCATTTGCCTTAATTATAAAGCTGAAGAAGCTCATTTTTAATATATTGTAAAAACCTGCTGTGTTTATCAATAATTAAAAATTCAATATATTTGCTAAACATGTTTCTATATTTATAACAAGTTGATAGTATTATGAATAAATATTACTGAGTTACTGAGAGTCAAAGAAAATAGCACTTAAAGTAAAAGCCTCATAGAGATTTATCTTTTTAAGAGTAAACATTTGTGACCAGTAACTTATGATTTACAAATTAATTCCAGATTGGTACAATCTGAAAAGTAGCAGAGAAACTAGTAACAGAAAAAATCTGAACATAATGTTAAATCAAACCTTTAAAATTCTACAACCAAATACCTTCTGGGTTTCACTTATTGATTTTTGGACATTTGGCAAACATTTATGTTTTATTTGCTCATTAAAGAACAACCTAATAAAAAGCTGTGTTTTTAACCTACCTATAATTTGTGAATTTATTTTGTGCAATGCATTTTTGTCATTTTCAAAAGCCCATAAACAATTTTAATGATATTAGCAATGAAATATATTAACTGCACTGTTAATTAAAATATATATTTTCCTTCTTTATAGATTTCTTCTATTTTTCTTTCATGTGTATTTGTCAAATTCAAACTTGATGAAGATGCTCGAACTAAAAAGGGGTGTTATTGCATCTAAACATATATTTCTAGAAATATTTTTGGTTAAAAGGCTATTTCAAAGAAAGGATTATGATAAAGAGTTCATGTATCAGAAAACATTTCTATTATAAATGTAACACATGTTTAATTACCCTTATCATAAAGCACCTATATCATAACTGATACACATATTTAGCTACTGTTTTATTGTGATTCTTCATGATATTTTTGTCCTTTTATATGGTTATATTTGTTGACCAGGTTTATAGCAATATTTCTACTCTGGGGATCCCTTTTCAGATAATGTTTAACTATGAAATCTGAGGAGTATCTAGTTTGTGATATTTTTCTTTTTCTCTATACAGAATTAGTTGGAAATGATATTGGCTATAACAATTAATTTATATTGAAGTCCAAAATTCAATCAGTTTACAAATGTGTGAGAGCTTCATTTACTCAATGAGATGTTTGTTTTTGTTTGTTTTCTTTTCTCTAAAGTAAAGCAAAATATTTACTTTAAACATGAGTCAAATGCATGCTTAGGTCATGGGTCTTTATAAAGACCCATTATTTTTCCAGAATGACCTATTAATTATGTAGGGCTTCAATCTTGAAAAATATCTAAATTAAATTGCCTGTGCCTCACATTTACTTACTTCTCAGATAGTGAATTTGTTTTAATGTGGTACTATATTTGAAATTCAGGAAATCATTCAAGTACAAACTATTTTTAAGTGATAATTCCTAAGAATAAACCATTAATAACATGAAAAGATTTACATTTCACATAGAAATTCATAAATTGCAAAATCATTTCATTTTCCCCCATAAAAACTACAATTATTAGTGGGTGCAATTTTAGCAATGTAACTCATCTACTTAATTATATAATTCCCTGTAAGATATACATATCATGGAAACAACCGAAATGCCCATCGGTAGATGACTGGATTAAGAAGCTGTGGTACATTTATACAATGGAGTATTACGCAGCCATAAAGAAGAAAGAAATCTTATCATTTGCAGCAACATGGATGGATCTAGAGAACATTTTGTTAAGCGAAATAAGTCAGAAAGAGAAAGACAAGTACCATATGATCTCACTTATATGTGGAATCTAAAGAAAAGAATATGTGAATGAACTAATCAGAAACAGTTTTGGGGACACAAAGAAAAAACCGAGAGTTGTTAGATGGGTGTTGGGGTGGGGGGTTGGGGATAAAGGGAAAGGTGAAGGGATTTGGAAGCAGCTGGTAACCCAAGATGGCCTCAGGGTTTTTTGAAAATTAATTTGGGGAAGGTATTCAATAATGTTGTAAAGATTTTGTTGGGTATCCGATGGACATGCGTCCTATTTGGGAGACCACCTCAGGGATATTGTGGATACCTGATCATGGCATTGTACACCAGAAGCTAAACATTAATGAATGCCAACTATAATTTTATATATATAATGTGATGGCTCAGTGTGAGGTCGGAGGGATAGTGGATGGGGGGAGGGGGATTCACAGTGTGAGGGTTATAAATGATGAACGTCTAAGTATTACCTTGTCTTGTACACCTGAAACTAATAAATAAATAAATAAAAGATATACATATCACATATTTTATATATGTAATATATATATATATTTATTTATAGCATTTTATAATATATATGTTATCTATCGATATAGATATAGATAATATAGATATAGATATAGATATAGATATGATAGCATTTCCATATATACAAAATAAATATGACATGTACATGTTTCTATAATTTCATAGATACTTAATATCCAAAACACACTCCTGAAAGCAATAATGAAGACTGTTTGTGAAGACTGGTATCAGCACTCTCCGTCAAAAACATCTTTCAAGGGGATAGCAGAGCAGCATGAATTCAAAGGAAAAAAATCAAGAAATGAAAATATTTTTTGGAAATATCATCATTGTGAGAGAAAAGAATGAAATTCTACTCTCAGGAAGAAAACAGTTACACAATGAAATTTCTGTTTTATCTTTTCCTCTCTGGACAGGCAAGTGTCTTTTTGATAAGTATAAAACTCAAGTTTCCTAAAAACATCAAATATGACACCAAAAACAATTATCTACTCATCATATCTTGCAATTTTATAAATAAATTCTCTTTGTGTGATGGACCTATTTTTCTTTGATTTCTTTTGTGCTTTTTTGGCTTTCATATTGTTTTGATGAAATATCATACATCTTTCAGAATCATTAGAAAATATCTTTCAATTTTATGCCAAAGAAAACAATAATTATTCAATATTTTGTAAATCTAAAGATGGAGACAGTATTTTAGATCAATAAAGTAGAAACTTTTACATAATGATCATTTACTTACATTTGATCATTTTTTTATTATTACTGTCAATGGACAGTTTCAGTAAAAAGTGTGTCTTACTACATACATTCACACATCATAATTGCTTTTATTTTTCATTATCAGACTACATTGTTTGATATATAAAGAAGTAGGTCAAATACATGATTTATAGAGAATATTTTAGCAGATTTAATTGTCAATTAATTCTTCACAAATTCACTTCACCCCTGAACACCACTTATCTGAAAACTGAGCCACTAAATTTCTTAAAAAACGGTTGGAGGAAAGAGATGGGGGGGAAGTAAAGCTCCCAAAAAGAATTTTTATAAAAACTAGGAACTTTGAAAGCTTACAAAAATCATTATTGAGCTTTTAACATATGTCAGTCACCTTAGAATGAGCTTTACAAATATTTCTCAATTTTACAATTTACAAAATGTTTCATTTAATCCCCTCAAGAAGAATTTATGAGATGGGTAATATCATCAGATGAACAGAATAAAAAACATATGTGTCTTGCTTAAGACACACAGAAGTACCTGTGAAAGGCAGAATCCATTTAAGTCTGTCTGAGAGCAGAACCTATGCTTTATTTAACATTTGTGCACTACTGGATGTTTAACACTTATTAGTTTGGATTCTCCTAAGAAGTAGAACCAATAGGAGGCACACACACACACACACACACACACACACACACGCACGGTGAAAAAGAGATTTATTATAAGGAATTGGCGCATTTGATTGTGGTGGCTGAGGATTCCACTATCTACCATCTGCAAGCCAGAAACCCAAGAGAGCTGGTGCAGTTCTAGTTTTAGCCCAAAGGCCTGAGAACTAGGAGAATTGATGGTTTAAGTCCATCCAAGCCCAGAAGATCACTGTTCCAGCACATCAGTCAGGAAGAGAGGGTGAATTCTCCCTTCCTCAGCCTACTTGTTCTATTCAGGCCTTCACCAGATTAGCTCATGTCCACCCACATTGGGCAGGGCAATCTGCTTTGCTCAGTCTACTGATTCAAGTGATAATCTCATCCAGAAACACCCTCAGAGTACACAACAAAATAATGTTTAGCCAAATATCCACTCAAGTAGACACATAAAATTAACCATCACAGTTGCCAACTGTTAAACCTTGCAGAAATAAAGTTATTTTATTTGTAATAAAGAAATAAAGTTTTTTTGTTTGTTTGTTTTTTTAAATTTCTTAAAGAGTGTATCAGCCGTAGGTGTCAGGAAAAACGTATAATAAATATCATTGACCAGAAAAACACTACATCAGTAGCTCTCAAATATAGATTCTTATGTACTCCTTCAACTAGGAACACTAGCTTAAGCATTAGTAACAATGGAATTTAGGATATTAATCTCTCCATGCTTTTATATTCTTATTGTAAAAGGAGTCAAGAAAAAATATATTTGTAAAGTTGTGTATTACTTTTCTATAAATGTTTAAAATCTAACCTCAATTCATGTAACCAAATTTAATGACACAAAGGCATCCAATTAATTTTTTAAGCTGTGGGCATTTTTCAGATCAAACAATACAAATATTTAAATTCCATTAAGACTTTCTGATTATATAGAGAGATGAGGTATATAACTGAGGAAAAGCCATATTTTAAAGAGAAAATGTATAAATGAATATTGACAGATGCTCCTATCTGAATCTCAGTTTCCTTAAAGGTAAAGGTATTGGGGCAGTGGTGACATAGAGCTGAGATCCTCTGGTGGTAGCTTTACAATCTAATCACAATTTGTTGATACTCTCAAGTAACTTCATAATTGATAAGATTTTGCCAACAATGTTACATCTGGACAGAATATTCAGTGGAGAACTGTCAGTACAGTGAAAATAATCAGTAGAGAACGTAAAATCTATTTAGCATAGATTTAAAGTTTGGGGTGTTTTTATCTCTTTAAAGCAAAATATATTTCATAACCTATGAACAGTATTTTAACATATTGTTTTCCTAATTATAATTGTCAACCATAAATTCTATCTACTAAGAGTACTACTAAAAAGTTTTGAATCATAAACATTTTAGAAGTTTTAATAACAAAATTAAAACACCCCAAATATTTCTATCTGGAAAACTCCATTTCTACCACTGTGATAAAGACACACTTGGAATATTTTAAACATAAGAGTAACAATTTTAATGAAGTTATCATCTTTGGCATGATATTCCTCTCCTGCTGCATTGTGAGTTTAAAAAGTCAATTCATTTATAACTGCCTGTCATTTACCTATTCAATGATTATAAGCTAGTGTTACCTTCATAATCTTGGAAGTTAATGTCATTTTAATTATCATTATCTTTTCCTAAGGTGAACAGAATGATGATTAAAACTAAAATAATTTTAAAAATGTCATTATTAATGCCCTGGTTAAAATGCATCATATGTGTTGTGTAATGACATATACTTGAAACTTAGGTGATGGCTTATTTAAGTAATATTCAACATGCCAACATTTGGAGGCTAGAAAGAAGTACCAGACTGCAAAGTGGAGACCCAGGAAAGCGAGTGATGTTAATCCAGTGAGTTCAAATACCTGAGGACCAGAGGAGATAATGGTGTAAATCTCAGTCTACGGGCAGGAGAAGACCAAGGTTCCAGTTCAAGTGAGCAGTCAGGAAGACAATGAATCCTCTCTTCCTCTGCTTTTTGTTGTACCTATGCTCTCAAGGGATTGGATGATGTCCACACACTTTGTGGAAGGCAATCTATTATCCTGAGTCCACCAATTCAAATACTAATCGTACCAGGAAACACTCTCACAGATACACCCAGAAATAATGTTTAACCTGGGCACTCTGTGACCAAGTCAAATGGACACATAAAATTAAGCATCGCAAATCCACCTCTTGCCAAACTGGCACACATCCACATCTCTTTAAACCATACTTAAACTTAATTTCCAAATAAAGAGAATAACAGGGTAATAATTCCACCTCACAAGATATAACTATCCTGCATATAATCAAAACTGCACTAACACCCTCCCCAGAAGAGTAAAGTGCTTATTTTGATCATTATTTTGCTTAATACACTTAAATTTTTATTTCTTTTAGAGGTACTTTTTTTAAATTTGTGTTAATAGGTGTTTCAGCTACACCATTTTACAAAAAATACATGATTTTATTTCAAATTATTAGTTGATTAAAGTGGAGTCCACTGAAGTGAAAAAACAAACATTTTGCAACTTTTGAGACTTGCAGAAATTGGGAAAAAATGTTAAGTCATGGATTCTTCTTTTTAGCCTACTCTTTAGTAAATGTTCTGTAATCTACATAGGTATGTTAAAGCTCCGCATATATGTTTTCAGTCAGCGAATGAAGTTAAAGTATCCATGTTTCAATTTTATGATCCCTTGCATCCACTAAAATATTACACTAGGGTATTTTATGTATATGTGTAATTCTGTTCAATCCACTAATTTCTAAAATAGAGTCCAAGAAAACATTGTATTTTAATATTTGACTGTGTGAATTTAATCCCCAGTACTGAACTATGTGGATTATATGAAAGGAATAATATCCCCATGGATCTTATTTTGAATATTGTTTTTCATATGGTAAAAATTCCAACTTTGTGAATCAAAAACATATGTTGGTAGTATCAACACCTTCACATAAATTAAAAGTAAAAACTTTTCTATGAATGTAATTTCCTACATCCTTATGAATATACATATTCAAACCAACGAATGTACCATAAAATCTCGGTATGCTAAAATTAGCAAACTTCTACAACATCCAAAGAATAAGGCTAAAGGTTTTTAAGCCTAAATATTTGGTTATATATGATGCTTCAAAATAAATATTTTTAGATTATTAAGATGTCTAATGTCTTGGTAGGATCAGGTTTTATATATGGGTTATACAAAGTTTAATCTTTCATATTTTTCAGTTTTCAATACCTTGTGTTAGAGAATAAATAGTGTTAGAATCCTCATTGAAAATAAATCTTCTTCTAAGATCAATTTACAAAGTTCAGTTCATTATGAATATTCATCCATATTGATATTAACTAAGTATAACCTGATAACGATAACTCTGCCTAATTATACTTGTTTATATCTAGTTTACAGTCAATTTAGATTTTTTGAAGCATATGTATTTGCAGTGTCTGGTAGACAAAATAACATTAGTCACTTCAGTTTTAGACATTTCTTTCAAAATACCTGCATTAGCTTTTCATAAACTAGGTTTCTACTCTGATTCACTATTAAAATATCAGCTGAACTAACCTGAGCTTCAGAATAAAGGAGAAAAACATGTTAAGTCTAATTTGGGGGAACATCTCCTTAAATCTTAGATTCTATAAGGCCTGATATTACATTTAATTACTTTGCAGGTTTATATGGTGCTTAATTTCATGAACTTAGGAAAGTACATATGGTTTGTTATTCTAAAATCATATTTTTTTATTTCTCATTTTTTCTCTAATGCAGCTGATTTAATGGTGGCAGTTTTAACTTTTATACTGATGAACGTCATATGATATACCATATGGTGCCTAGGTGACAATAATGCAATATTTAAAAAATGAATTGTGACAACCATATTGATTTAATATCAGGCATCTTAATTAGGTTAGTCAGCACTGAAGATTTTCTAGATCTCACCTGTTTGAACTTGATTTCTATTGGCATAGTTATTTACTGTCTTCTTTCAGATATCTAGTTATTTCTTTATCCACCAATGTGGTAGAGGACTATATGATTTAGTGATAGCTTTCACCTAATTTTCTTTATATATGTAAGTAGCACAGACATTGTATTTATATATTTTTGAAAGTTTTAAAACAAAACAAAAATGGAATTAAAAGGAAAACCTTTAAACTTTTTGTTTCAACCATTCTTATTTTTTTGTTACCTAGTGTATCATAACCTCAGAAATTTACTTAAAATTCTGTTCCATATTAAGTAGTGTTTTAGCTTTGATCTGGAATATTATATTCATTATTATAACAATAGATGAAATATTTTGATTCCCAGTTGTATTCAGAACACGTAATACCATGACCTAAAGTGGGAAATAAGTTTTAGTTGCTGTTGCAATATAATAGCTTGTGTATTACATGAGTTTCATTTTCTTTAAATAAGTAACAATGTCGTAGTCATTTATATTCCTATCAGCAGTGTAAAAGGGTGTCCCTTTTCTCCACATCCTCATCAGCACTTGTTATGGTTTATCTTTCTGATAATCATAGCCATTCTAAGAGGTATGAGGCAATATCTCATTGTGGTTCTGATTTGCATTTCCCTAATGATTTGGTGAAGTTGACCATCTTTTCATAAGCCTATAGTCCATTTATACTGTTCTTTTGAGAAATGCTTATTCATGTTCTCTGCTCATTTTAAATCAAGTTATTTGGGATAGCATATGAAAAACAGTTTGAAAGTTCCTCAAAAAATTGAAAATAAAACTACTTTGTGATCCAGCAATCCCTGTTCTGAGTGTAAATCCAAAGGAAATTAAATCAGGGTCTCAAAGAGATATCTGTGTCCCTATGTTCATTTCAGCATTATTCACAATTGCAAGTATATGGAAACAAACTAAATGTCCGGTGATGGATAAATGAATAAAGAGAATATGGTGAATATATATGCAATGAAATATCATTCAGCCTTAAGAAAAGAAAATAGTGCCATTTTTGACAACATGGATAAAATTGGAGGGTACTAAGTAAAAGAAACCAGGCATGGAAAGAAAAATACTGCATGATCTTGCTTTTATGTGGAATCGTAAGGAGTCTTCTCATGGAAGTAAAAGTAGAATGGTTACCAGAGGCTGGGAAGAGGGGAACTTGGGGGAGATATTGGTCACAGGATACAAAGTTTGTTGTGCAAGATACATAAGTTCTGGAGTTTAATGCATAACAATGTAATGATAATTAACAATTCTGTGTTGTATACTTGAAATCTGCTAAGAAAGTAGTCTTAAGTGTTTTCCCGCCCCTCCACACACAAAAGAAAATAAAAGAGAGCATGGTAACTATGTGAGGTGATGGATATGTTAAGTTGATTGACTATAGTGATTATTTTACAAGGTGTATGTATGTCAAATCCTCAATCTGTGAACCTTAAATATGTATATTTAAAAATTTTCATATACATCAATAAATCTGGAAAATAAACTAGTAATAATGCAAGCCCTATTTCCAAAATATAAACATCTCATTTATAACATGGATCATATCACTATAAACTGTTTTCAGATATTGTGATAATTTGAAATAATTACCTGTGGTTTGTCAAATTGGTTGTTTTACTAAACAAAACTGATTTCTGATTTACTCAAATTTATTAATCAGATCTATTGTTTTTATCTTCTCTGTCTCCTTAATTTCTGCTTTTATCTTTATCATTTATTCCTAGTGATTTTCTTAGCTTGCTTTTTGTCCTGTTGGAATTTTTTTTTAATTTCTATAAATTGAGATGGCTAATTTTATGTGTCACCTTGACTATGTCATGGTATCCAGATACTGAACAAACATTTTTCTAGGTATTTCTGTGGAGATGTTTTTTTGATGAGTTACTAGCATTTAAATCCGTAGATAGTGAGTAAAGCAGATTACCTTCTACAATGTGTTTAGGCTTTATCCTATGAGTTGAAGGCCTTAATGATAAAACACAAACAACAACAACAACAACAACAAAACAAAACAAAACTGATCTCTCTAAAGGAAGAGAGAATTCTGCCAGTTCACTCCTTTGTGACTCACCTACAATATTAACTCTTCTCTGGATCTCCAGTCTGCTGGCTACCCTGCAGATTTTAGACTCACTGACCCCCACAATCGCATGAGACAAATCCTAAAATAAATATCCTCCCTTCCCATCTCTCTATATGTGCATATGCTATTGGTTCTGTCTCTCTTTAAGGCTATTTTTTCTTCCTGGGCACTGTTTAAATGCATGCCTTAACAATGCATATGTAACGCTTGCATTATTTTTTCTTTAAATAAATTGTGTAATGTCCATTTGTATTTCCCCATTTATCGAGACGTTTTTTTAATTAGAAAGATTGTTTTTAAATTTTCAAGTGAAGAATTTTTTTAATCAAATTTATATTGATCTACAAAATACATGTAAACTATACATGTCATATATTTAATGCTGCACTGCTGCTGGGAACATCATTGCTGTCCCAAGAAGTTAGATACAAAGACCACTTTATTGTATTAATGCAAATCTACAGTGACAGAATGCATATCAGTGGTTACTAGGACCAACGGTGAGGGAATGGGATTGGCTGCATAATAATAGGAAGGAAGACTTTGGAGTGATGAAAACATTCTGTATGTGATTATATTACATTTGTTAAAATTAATTTAATTATACCCTTAAATTTTGTGAGTGTTGTTTAATTATTTTTTCCATCTTGATTTAACATAAAGCTTTCCCCCCAAAAAAAGGAAAATTTGCTTGAAGAATATTTAACACTATGACAATCTCTAGCAATGCATTTGCTAGGTCCCAGGACATGTAATTGAGTAAAATAAGGCGCATACTAAGAAAGACTTAAGCATCCTCTCCTTTATTATCAAATGTCAATGGCTATAGGGAAAGATGCTCTGTTTCCAGAAACCAACTTTCTTCTCCAGCAAATTATTTCACTTTAATTTTTTAAAAATTTAATTTACTTGGGTGACGTTGGTTAGTAAAACTATATAGGTTTCAAGTGTACAATTCTATAATATATCATCTGTATATTATATTGTGTGTTCAACACCCAGAGTCAGTTCTCCTTCCATTACCATATATTTGACCCTTTCATCCTCTTTTACCTCCTTTCTTTCCCCCGCCCCACCCCTCCTTACACTCTGGCAACCACTAGACTGTTGTCTGTGTCTATGAGTTTTTGCATATTTGTCTTGTTCTTTTGTTGCTTTCAGTTTTATATACCACATATGAGTGAAATAATATGGTTCTCAACTTTTTCTGTCTGACTTATTTTGCTTAGCATTATAAAGAAGATTTTGTACATATGTACAATGAAATATTAGTCAACCAAAAGAAAAGATGAAATAGTACCATTTGTGACAACAAGGATGGATCTTGAGATTATCGTCCTAAATTTTCACTTTTCTACATGGCAAGTTGATTAAAGAATAATAAAGTTGTGTAGGAAAGTGATTTGTGAATGAAAACAGAAAAGAAAACAAAGAAACAAAGAAAGAATGAAAGAATATGTGTGTGTCTATGCATATAGGTGGCGTATATGTGACAGAGAGGGAGAAAGAGAGAGAGAGAGAGAAAGAGAGAGAGAGAGAGAGAGAGAGAGAGAGAGAGAGAGAGAGAGAGAGGCAGAGAGAGAGACAGAGAGATTGAGATTGAGAGAGATTGAAAACTGGAGAGACAAATTTGAGAAGATTAAGCAAAATTGAAAAGTAAAAAAAGAACCAATTGTTAATGGGGTGCTAGGATTTATATGGAGATTAGACTGTAGGGTGATGTACATCTCTAGTGATATATATGCTCTCTCTTAAAAAGCAAGTTAACTTATTAGCTGAATTTTTAATGTAGAAGAGCGTACATTCCTTCAGAATCTGCCTCATTTTAATTATATTTTCTTTAAGTGACTAGTGACTTGAGATCACATTTCTATTTCCAAAACAAACGTGAAATTAAAAAGATCATGTTCAACTAAATCCCACCATATATATTGAATATGCAACATATAATGGGAATCATTGGAAGTGTGGTCTAAAACAGGAACATCACTAGGGATTCAAACAGTTACTTCATAAACTAAAAGTCTTGTACTATAGATATGTAGAAGAAAAGATTCCATTCAGGTGAATTTGAGATTTCTTATAGGATACGTCGTGTGAGGAAAATCTTCAGAATGAGTTTGAAAGATGTATATCTATTGCATATAAGATGCTTTAACATTTTTGAAAGGGAATACGATGGGTAAATAATACTTTACACTGGAAAGAGAATACGGCTGTAGTAAAATGTATATAAAGAATATGACGTTAACTGAATCTAAACTAAACTATTTTGAAAACTAGTAGAAACTTTTGTTTGGTAAGATAAGATAAAAATGCTGCCAGACTGAACAAGTGTCTATTTTTCTGTGGCAATTGCAACATCGTCTACCTTTTGGTTTATTTTCCTTTTGATCTTAACCAGGAGATTTCTTGTATCAAGACCAACACTGCCAACACTGCCCTATTGTATTTTCCTTACAAGGATCCAGCTGTGTTAGTCATTAAATCCTCATGTGGTCACTTTATAGGAAATTCCTCTGGAGACCCATTGCTGGGAAGATACATTACCTTCCCTCTATACAGAAGTAATGAAATTAGCTTTTAATGGTACTATATTACTTAACTAGATATCTATTGCCAAAAATCAAACCAAGTTCTCATAAGGCAGAAAGTATGATGACTTATTTACTATACAGTTTCAAAGAGCCTGGGTAACCTGTTCTGGAAAACTCTTGGGGAAGGAAAATAGTTCCTAGAATTCAACAGAGGTACTGAGAATTAACATGTGAAAGTCAATAGAGGTACTCAGAGTGAACATGGAAAATATTCCACCCAGAATTCTTAGATGTGATTGAACATGTGAGTGAGTGAATCAACATTGTATTTTTCCTCCCTGCCCTCTTTATTGCCTTTGTTCCCCCTGGAGCTGATGGGCTTTCTCTGGGTCCCAAGGTCCTCCCGGAGGTAAAGAACAACACTTAATAATTTCCCTCAGTACCTTTAATTACAATGCAGAATAAGATTATTTGGTATTCAACTCAAATTTGCTGAATCTTAAAACTCTTTGCTGGTAAGATTTGGGTATCTGCATTTCTGAAAACTTAGGTCACTTTGAATTTATGCCCTTGGTGAAGACTCTTCAGTTTAGAATACTGGGGGTGCCAAAAAAATGTGTACAGGTGGACAATTTGGTCAACGTTGCTCAAGCAGTAGTTCACTGTAATCAGAAGTGTCTGGACATTGATAGTAACCACTTTGAGCACCTCTCGTAATTGCAGGAGTCAAATGTGACTTGTATTCATTTTTGTCATTGGTGTACATTGAGTATTACAATTTCAATACAGTTTCCCTCTCTTAAAATGTGTATACATTTTTTTGGCACCCTTTATATTCTTTTTCCTGCTTAACTGTAACTCAAAATGTACTCATTTACTCTCTTATTACCACTGGATCCTACTGTATGTGTAAAGTGATCATATATCGTGATTTCCCTGAGGCAAATCTGATGTATGGTGATAAATGTAGTCAGATAGATAATTATTAACAGCTTCCCTTTCTCTCTTAAACCTTTGCTGGCTTGGATGATATGCTCACCATAGGGTTTGTTTAATTTCTTTAAGCTTCAGTTTCCTTAGCTAAATATAGATGATTGTCATAACTACTACATGGTATTGTTGTGAATAGTAAATGATATAGTGCCTGAAGAGTACTTAATTCAGTACCTAGCACTGAGCAAACAATCAATAACTGCTAGTTTTATAATTTAATCATTACTAAGAAAAATAATGCCAAATGTACATTTGACTCAAAAATAGTTGAAACACTAATCATTGGATTAGCTGTAAACTTCTAATTGACCATATTGATTAATTGTTATATATATACCAGCAGTTGCAATTTTTTCTTTTTCTCTCATTTCTCTCTCTCTCTCTCTCTCTCTCTCTCTCTCTCTCTCTCTCTCTCTCTCTCTCTCACACACACACACACAAACACACACATGCACACACACAACAATTTATGAGAAATTATATCCCATATTATGGATTCAATATTATTCTAATAAATGGAAATGGTTAATCTTAACTTCCAATTGATTAGTTAAACATAGATTGTTTCATAGAAGCATATAATTTAAAAAATATAAACAGGTGATCAAATGACAATGATGGGCATTTCTAATCTATGTTTTCAGATGCAAATTAGACTCTTTCATAAAAGCAATATATAGCCTAGAATAATTTTTAAAGGTATTTAATGAGAATTACCATATGACCCAGTAATCCCTCTTCTGGGTATCCACTCAAAAATTTTGAGAACATTTAACTGTAAAGATATATGTACATCTATGTTCATTGCAGTATTATTCATGGTGGCCAAGACGTGGAAATAACCCAAGTGTCCTTCGATAGATGACTGGATAAAGAAGACGTGGTGTATATACACAATGGAATATTACTTAGCCATAAGAAAAGACATAATGTTGCCATTGTGAAAAATGGATGGGACTTGAGATAATTAAGCTAAGCAAAATACGTCTGACAGAAAAAGTCAAGAACCATATGACTTCACTCATATGTGGGATATAAAACTGAAAGCAACAAAGGAACAAGACAAAAAAAAAAAAAGAAAAAAGCAAAATCTCATAGACACAGACAACAGTTTAGTGCTTACCAGAAGGTAAGGGGAAAGAGAGGGTTAAAAAAGGGTAAAGGTAGTCAAATATATGTGACAGAGGAGATTTGGCTTTGGGTGGTTAATGCACAAAGCAATATGTATGTGATATATTATAGAATTGTACACTTGAAATCTATACAATTTTATTAACCAATGTCACCAAAATAAATTTAGTAAAATATAAAAGTATTCAATGAACCTTTTTAGTTCTTTTATAAATGATATCAGGCAAAGATTTCATGAACCCAAACCCATTGAAATGTTAGCATTAGCAAAATACTATATATATTTCCATACAAAAATGCCTTTTAGGTTTGTGAAGACATTAATATATATGCAGTTAAGGAATAAAGCTTTCCACCAGCTAATAAAAACATAAAAATTAGTAATAGTATTTTGAAATGTCTTTATATAAAATGATGCTTAAATATCATTTTAATGTTCTAATTCATTTGTTCTGAGAAGTTGTTCTAATGAAACTTAATATTTCTCAGAAAGCATCAGAATATCCCAGAGTATTCTGATCTCTGTAGTAACCAGAATCCGTGCCACCCACAATTCTTCTTCGTAGGTTCAGTAAAATTGTAATGTTTCTGAGGAAGATTAAGATACTATTCTTAACAAATCGATGTTAAGAATATGTCATCTATTTATAGATGTTATAAATTAATAACATCTATTTATATTTTTTATAAATAAATATTTATAAAATAAATATAAAAAACATTTTTAGATTTTTTTTTTGTTATATTTCACTCCACTGACAGTGATCTTATGAGACTTCTGAAAATACAGAGGATAAATCAATGTTCCTTTTTTAGGAGTTAACAAAGGTCATGACCAAGACATAAATGAAGTGTCTCCTAATTTTGGGGGAGATCCCTCATACCTCATAGGCAGCAGTCATCTCAGAAATCTTTCAAGCTGAAATTTGATGACAGCTTTACTGGATGGTATTATAGGCATGCAATCAATCAGAACATAAGTGGAAATGTGTAGCTTGAGTCTAAACAGTTCTGCAGAAGAATTTTAGTTTCCATTTCACTATCTAATTTGTCCATGTTACTAAAAGAAAGTGAGTCCTTCAGAAATGTAAACAAAGATAGCTCTACGGGTAATTTAAAAAACAGGAATGAAAAAAGAAATGCAAAATAAATTTTCCCTTTATTTAAGATGTTTTGTGGTCAAGAGAAATAATGTAAAAATATGGACCCAGCAGGATTAGCAGTGAGTATTGACTTCCTCCTACTGACTAGTAGTGTCAGATTTGAGTCCGTTTTCGATTATGATGTCCTTCAGCCATTTTTGCAAGTACATAACAAATTCCTAATAACATTTAAGCACTTATAGAATAGATTATAAGTGTACATTAGAGTTAAAGAAGAGAGAAGAGACTTAAATATGAAGGAACTATGCGGAAGCCTTTTTTGAGTATGTTCATTAGTTGCAACTGATTTGGCTGAGTCATTTTGAGTCTTGGAATTGAATTCTGATTTTGGGATCTCTATTCTAATCCCAGAAATTCGTCCTATTTTAATAAGGCTCAATATTACTATTTAAACGATGACAGTGATTAAAGGAAGCATCGCCATATGTATGCTACAGAATTGCAAGTCCTTGTTGGAGAAATTTGTCAGAAATTCTGAATTGTTGTTGTATTACTTTCTTATTGCTACTGTAATAAATTACCATACATTTTTAGTAGATTAAACTAACCTAAATGTATTGTCCAAAAGATCAGGAGGTCAGAATTCTAACACAAGTATCACAGGGTTGAAATCAAGGTGTCAACAAGGCTGTATTCCTCCTGGATGCCTTCTTAGCCTTACTTTTCCTTTGCCTTCTTCCTCTCTAGAGGAAAATTGATATCCTTGCCTTTCCCAGCTTTTTGTGGCTGGCTGCCTGAGTTTCTTGGCACATGGCTCCTTCCTCCATCTTCAAAGACATCAATGGCTAGTTGAGAGTTTTTCATATCACACCACTCTGACTCTGACCCTCTGCCACCCTTTTCCACATTTAAATAACCCTTGGAATTATATTATGCCAACCTGGATAATCCAGGTGTAAGGTTATATGATTAGTAAACCAAATCACTTGCCAGGTAACATAATATATTTAAAAGTTTCTGAGATAAAAATATGGGTATACTTGGAGATCATTATTTTGTCTGCCACAGTTGTTAATTACATAATTCTCCAGGAGGTGTTTTGTTTTGATTATTCTGTTTTCAGTCATAATGGACCAAGTTAAAACCCAACTGAGTGTTTCGCCTGCCCTTGCTGAGGACTCTCTATAATTTGGGAGAGACTAACCTGATTCTCTTCCCTAGCAGACCTCTAATCCACATATACTTCTTATGAAAATATATCCATAGCCTGGTGAGATTTGTGATATAATAATCATTATTCATTCCACAATATTGCTTTGATCATCTTAGTACACACAGATAAGGCATTTCCAGGTTAGGAATGGGAATGTCTTATAGAAAAGCTATAGTTGAAAATGGAGTCATGTACTAGGGCTAGGCATGAGTCAGTAAATTATAGAAAGATCTGGCAGGAAAACTATGATACTTACTATGTAACAAGAGGTTGCAGGTATGTCTAGACAGTAGGCAATGTTAGGAGGTCCAACCGAGAGAAATTGGGTGTCTCTACAAAAAATCATTGCATGGAATTCAGAAGTCAAGACAAAGGACATTAAGAAACTCAAATGAGACAGACAGGCAGTTGCATTAGATGTTTATTTGCTCTCAGCAGGGTTTATGGATTAGTATGGTCTGTGACTGGTAACATTATAGAGAGGAAGTTGCAAGCTAAAGAGGAACTGGGTCACCCACAGGTAACCGAAGTAAGAGCTATAGTAGAGGATCTTGCATTTTCTAGAAGTTAGAGTAAATTGTAGGAATATGATAAAAATAAAAACTCAAATACTAAAAGTGAGGCCCTAAGTCAGAACAATTCTTGCAGCATATACTGATTGCTGCATCCTGGGTACCTAGTACACGTTAATTAACTTCCTTCTGCTTTAAGTCACCAAAGTCAAACACACTTGACAGACAGAAGTTAAACTATAGCTGATTCAAGTAACCTGAGTGAGATGGAAAATATGTAAAAGAGGCTAGAAGTCCAAGATCGGGATGCCTGGGTTCTGGGGGACAACTCTCTTCCTGGTTTATAGATGGTGGTCTTCGTGCTGTGTTCTCACACAGAAGAAAAGAAGCTAACTAGCTCTGAAGTGGCCTCTTCTTCTAAGGGTGCTAAGGTCATTCATGAGCGCTCCACCCTCATGAACTAATTACTTCCCAAAGGCCTCACTACCAATTGGATTAAGGTTTCAACATATGAATTTGGGGGGACACAAACGTTTTATATACTTTATATAAACACACAGTTAGAGAGAGATACTTTGATTCCAAGTATAATGAGGAATAAAAATAAACAAACAAACAAACAAATAAAATAAAACAATAAATAAAAGAGGGCATCTTCTGAGAATAAGAGCAGTAACTAGTATCCAAAAAAATTTCACATTGAACACAGTATACCTTATATTATTCTTGTTTTGTTTATTTTATTTACAAATTATAACTTTAGAGCAGTAACCAGGTCTATTTTATCTTTTTTTTTTTTTTTCCTATAGTGCCTGGGACAATGTTTAATTATATGGAACAAATGTCTGTAATCTTTCTATGAGGTTGTCCACTTTGGGAATTTTACTTCTTCGTATCCCTTTTTTGTTTGTTTGGTTTTTGTCATATTAGGTAGTTTTTAAATACATATTGGCCTTACTTTTTTAACCATGGGTTTCTGAAGATGATTGGCGACCTCTAAATATAAGAATTCTAGGAGAAAAAGGAAGGCTATGGCAAATTTATAAAGACATTATTTGAGGATAAAACGGATTTTCAGCATTTCCTTATTCATAAGTATTAGGTCACCTCTTATTTCAGCTATTCTTCATGTTCATTCTTTGTTAACTAAATTCTTCAAATTTCAAAAACTATATGTTTACTATCTGCTATTTTCTAGTCCTCTGCTAGTTGCTCTAATTTGGGAGCAGTTTACTCTTACAACTTTTCCTTCCATAATCTTGTATATTTGCTTATCAATTCAACTTCACTTTTTTTCTTCTGTAAGCAAATAAAATTTTACTTGAACGATTAGATTTCTTTTCTGTCACAATAGAATTTGATACATATCAAATATTTTTATAGAGATAAAATTGTTATATGACATTATATTAGTTTTAGGTATATAATGTAATTATTTGATATGTGTATATATTGTGAAATGATCACCAAAATAAGTTTAGTTAAAGCTCATCAGCACACATAGTTATACATTTTTTCTTGTGATGAGAACTTTTAAGATCTACTGTCTTAGTAAATTAAATAGTTTAACTTATCAAAAGAAGTTCAATCATTCAATTATTTGCCCTTTGCACTGGTCTGTATAATGCCCTGAGCCTTTTATCCATTTTGGTCCCAAAATAGATAGATGATAGGTGAGAGATTATAGATAGATAGGTAGATAGATAGATAGATAGATAGATAGATAGATAGATAGATGATAGATAGATAGACAGATGATAGATAGAATAAATGTACCAAAAATCTCTACAATGTAACATAACATTTGTGTATATGTATGACGTAACCACTGTTCTCCAGGGATTTATAATCGACATAATATTCGAATACATATAAACATAAAACAATTATGTAAAAAAAGGAAAGCACATGATGAAATAGAAATATATTTTAAAATATAAAAGCTTTTTTGGTTTACCACACATTTCCTTTTGCTTTAAGATATTTGATCCTCATCATCTCCTCATATACCATTATCATTTCTTTTTAAGGTGAGATAAAAACATCAGCCAGTAAATGGTAAAGATAAAATTCAGACTGTCATCTAACTACTATATGTATACTTGTTTCTAAATATCACTTAGTTAACTAGTAGAAGGCAAAACTAATATCGGAGGCTTAGATGAAAGTAAGATTATTTATTTACTAATGTGGCACAAAAGACTTCAACAAAGACAGTCATCTTGACTGAGGATTTAAAAAATCGAATGTAATCTATACTGGGAATTAGTAAGATAGGCATTCTAGGTACCAAACAGTATGAGCAATGACATGAAGATAAAAACCCAGTATGTTATTGAAACAGTGAAAAACAAGTGCAAAACTCAGATTGAATCATTCTAGGCCATATTTGTTCATCTCACATTCTATGCTAAAGCTTTATCCAATTGGCCTTTCAGTTCCAGAATTACTTTTGGAGCAGACAAATTACTTTTACCTAGCACACAGTTTCAGAACCTAATGCAAGAGTGTTTTGCTTTCCTTTTTTGTAAACAATATTATGTCCTGAGGAAGAAATATTGGATCCACATTTCATATGGGAATATATTAGATTTTTAAATTACATGGCGTTGTATATGTCACACTCCAGCAGACTCATTCCTGAAAGGATAAAGTTAGTCATGGAGAGAGCACTTGCAATAGAAACACAAACTCCTGATAAATATACAAGGGTAAATGAGTTAAACGTGCACTGCTGAAATGAAGACAGAGCGGAGATTAGACAGCCTGCCAAGGAGGAAAGGCTTCTAAAGATTCACGAACTGTACAAACGATCATCTTTTATTGTATAGTCTACCTTTGCTTTGAATTTGTAAAAAGAGTGGCCATTAGGCAAGAGTCTGTTTTGACATATACAACTCAAGTGTGCAAGTAACCTTTTGCTTTAGTGCTTTATTCAAGAACTAGCCTCGTGGTTTTAATTGGCTAATGCTGCCCTAAAGTCTGCAGTATCCCAGAGAATATACTACTACCAAAGAAATAGCTGTTTTAATTTGTTTTGTTCCATTTTAATGTAGCTTAATATGAAATTGTTTTACATCCCAGTTGTGTTAGTATCATATCATACCATCAGTTAGTAAAAGTAATCAATGGAGAATTTGAATGATAGTTGCAGCGGCAGTATGCTAGGTCGTGAACATTTCCAATATTAGATCAATTTAAGAGGATGAAGTCTAAAAATTAAAAGATGGGGGAGAGTGGATTTGAAACTTATTTCTAACATTATTATTATGGTAAATAGGTAGAAGTTGGTACATTTAAACAAGAAAAAAAGGAAGCACTGGTTTAGGTAAAAAGAAATTTATTTTAGTTTCAGACATGCTGACCTTCAAATGTTTATTTGATATTATGATGGAGTTATCGATTAAAAAACTGGATCTCAGGAATTACGTCACTAGGATAGTAATATAAACATGAAAGTTATCAGTACACAGGTGATATCTAAAAATGAATAGAAAAGCGATTAAGGAAATGGTTTAGAGGTATACTTTTCCCTTGCTTTATTATAATTGACAAATAAATTAGGCACAAAAAGTTATAAAAGGCAAATAAATTGGAAAGAATTAAAAATGTCTTTGTTTACAGAAACATGTCTATATATATGATATGATCTTATATATAGAAAACCCTAAAGCTGTCACCAAAAAACTGTTAGAACTAATCAATGAATTCAGTAAAGTTGACAGATACAAAATCAATATACAAATATCAGTAGTGTTTCTATAGAAATGAACTACCAGAAACAGAAATTAAGAAAACATTCCCATTTGCAATAGCATCAAAAATATAAAATACTTAGGGATAAATTTAACCAAGGAGGTGAAATATTTGTATGCTGAAAACTCTAACATTGATGAAATAAATAGTTGTGAGAAACGAGGGCCAGTTTTAATATGGTGAGTAATTAATGTGCAGTAATAATGAGGAAAGAAAATGTAGACGATTTTTTTTAAGAATCTTGGATGTTAAAAAGAAAATTGATGGGATCCGTTATAATTTGGGAAAACTTTAAGCACGTTTTAAAAAGCCTGAGAGGAAGGTAGCAAAAAGAAAGAGAGGGGAGAAGAAAGAGGGGAGAGAGATAGATATTGAAAAGAGCACAGTGGAAAAGATCAGTAACTTATTTAACATGCCAGCTCCCAATAACAGAGATTTTGGTTTACATCTTCTAAATTGTAACCAGATTGTAATTGAGGAATCTGCATTTTAACACTAAAATGGATATTAGTTTTCAAAACTGAACATCATTTAATAACCAAATCTATTTTTATTGTTAATGGAAGTTAAGAAGCTTTACCTCTGTATTAACTTCCAAGTCATTCATACGTCTTTCAGATATACTAAGAATCAGTATATATGTATATATACATATATATGTATATATAGAATACATTTGTCAAATATATATGAATATATATATATACACATATATATGTGTGTATATCTATGTATATACACACACACACACACACACACACACATATATACATATATATATGTGTGTGTATATAATGTGGTTGTTTGTGTGGAGAAAGATGGGCAAATGTTTAGAGGCACACAGAGAAAGCTTCATTCCTGGTAAATATGTTTTTTTCTTTTTAGTTTTATAAGATATATGATGGTACATGGGTTTAGTTTTCTGAAACAAAAAATAAAATAACAAAAAAAACAAAAAAAAATTGTTCCACCCATATTTTATGAGCTTTTGTATATAATTATAACTGAAAAGTTAAAGTGAAACCAAAATTGAATATGTACATCGACACATGTCTTCTCAAGACATAGATACAAAGATACTCATAGAGCAAAAGCAAAAAGTGGAACTTTATCAGAGATTTTTGTTTGAAATCAACTGAAAACCATTCTGGCTGAATGAAATGGAACAAATTTTTTTTTAGAGGATTCTGGGCAATTTTCATAATTGCTGGATGGGCCACAACCTTAGGCTGTGAATCCAGGAAACACCTTCTAAATCACACTGAGAAGCAGGTTTGGTGATGAAAACGTCACAGCTGCCAAACACCAAATAGCAGTTTGAACTACTGATAAAAGTAGCCCTTACCCCTGCTTTCATTGCTCCAGGAAGCTGGGCCTCCTGTAGCTGTTGCCAGAAGAAGATTTTGGCCATCCCCACTTGCTTGAATCACCGATTACTAACATAAGGTCTGGGTGGGTTATTTTATTGTTGTTGTGCCCATGCAACAAAAATGTAATAGCTGATATTTTTAAGCGCCTACAATTGGAGGCTTATTCAACTTTCACTAAGAATCACATGTGGGGCGTTTCTCAAACATATAAAAGGTGTTTAGACAGAATAACCAAGAGAGAACTAGAGCAAGAGTCATAGTGAGAGAGAAAGAGAGAGAGAGAGGGAGAGAGAGAGAAAAAGATAAAGAGAGAAAGAGAGAAAGAGAAAGAAAGAGAGAGAGAGAGAGACAGAGAGAGACAGAGAGAAAGAGAGAGAGAGAGAGGTATTTACTATAAGCTCATGATGTGGACACCACCTAGATTTTCAAGAAGAAATTAGAAATTAATGGCCATAGACTATCTTTTTTTTTTTTTCACATTCATGTCTATAAAGCAGAATTTTCAAATCTTAACATATTGACATTTTGGGCCAGATTATTTACTTTTTTATTTTAATTAAATAATTAATTTTGATCTCTATTTGTAACAACTTTTAAAATTATATTTGTTGGGGTGACATTGGTTAGTAAAATTATATAGTTTTCAAATGTACATTTGTATAAAACGTCATCTGTGTATTGCACTGTGTGTTCACTGATGAGACAAGTAAAGAATTAACAGGAGTGGGCTTGTGAGCTGGCAGGATAGGACAGTCAGAGTTAACAGGAGCAAGCTTGTGAGTTAGCAGGAATGAGCTAAACATTAACTGCTTGGCTCTGAATCCCATGGCTAGCACTGCACCTGCAAGCTGACAAGCACCTTACACCCATCATAGGTAGGAAGAGAACAGTTCACAATCTCAACAGTAACCTCCTGCAAACTAACAAATACCCATCTTAGACGGGAACAGAACAGTTCCCAATTGCAACAGCAATCCCCTGCAAGCTGACATCCATCATAGATGAGAACAGCACAGTTCCCAGGAGCAGACAATTGTAATGGCAGCTCCTGCTCCTGCAAGCAGACAGGCACCCTATATCCTACTTAGAAAAATATGAAACCCAAGCATTCCTCATCTCTGCATCTATTCCTATTGGGCTCTTCCCTAGCAAAAGTTCCCTTTGCCAGAACTATCTCTCTCTTCGACTGTTAATAAATCTTTCCTTACCCTTGTAGAGTCTCATAAATGCTTTCACATTCTGCGAAGAACCATGGGTTAATTCTACGCCAAGACATTCACCACCCAGAGTCAGTTCTCCTGCCATGATCATATATTTGACCCCCTTTACCCTCCTCTACCACTTTATTATGGACTCTGCCTTGTGCACTGTAGGATGTTGAGCAGCATCTCTGTTATCTATCTACATATTTGTTCCCCCACCTAATTATGACAACCAATAGTGTTTCCATTTATTGACAAATGTCCTTTAGGAGAACAGAATTGTCCCAGTTGAAAACTACTACTATAAGATGATTGTAATGCATAGCCTCAGCATAACAGGCAATATAAAGAGTACAATATGAAATTCCAGTCCTTAGCACTAGGTTGGAAATCACATTTTAATAGGCAAGTCAGTTGTATAGTATTTTTAACCAAATACATTATCTTCAAATATAATTTAAATTTCATAAATTAATACATCCATATTTTTATGCTGTGGTCATGAAGTAAGTGCAAGCGACATATCAACAAGTGTACATCCTACTGACAAGTTTAGAGTTAGGGCTCGTGTATTCTCAAATACTGCTACTTCTTTATTTTCTGTGTGATGGGGTGCAAATTACTGTGACTCAGGCTTTTCTTTTATAAAATGAAGGTTTAAAAGTAAACATATTAAAATATTAAAGTGCAAATTAAATGAGTTAATGCATACATATGAGCTATTATTCAATGAAAGATTAAATTTAAAGAGACTTTGTGTTTGGACCCAACACAACCTTTGCTCTCTCTGACTGTAAACTTCTCCTTTTCTTTAGTCTTGCCTAATTTTTTTTTTTCCAGTAAATCAGACTTCTTTCTGTTTGTGAATCAGCCCTGCTGCACTGCACAACTCCAGGGGGCATTATTCATCCTGCTTAGAACATGCCTTCAGGCCTTTTTTCCAGCTGCTCTTCCATCTTCCTGAAAGAAACTTTTGCTAAAACTAGCATCTATCTGTCAATCAGATCTCGGCTTAAATTATATCTCTCAGAAAGGCTTTCCATAATCATCCAAATATAAATACCTACTCAGTGACTATTACATAATTGCATTTTAATTTTATGCATATCATGAGCTGTAAGATATGTATGAGTTATACATATATAAATTCATTAATCAATTTATTTGTTTATTGTCTATTTCCCTGAAGTAGAATTTTAGTTCCAGTAGAGAAAAACTTGTTTGGCTTTTTTACATATATGTCTGGAATAGTGTCAGGTATATGGTAAGGCTTAGTAATGTTTTGTTTTGTTTTTTGTTTTGTTTTGTTTGGTCTTTGTTTTTTGAGAGAATAAAAGAAAGAACAAGTATTAAAAGTCTCCTCAAAAACTGAGGTTTTTCACAGTTACTAAATTCTTTGATATCCCCTATCAGATAATTTTAATTGGAGGATAACTAAGTGGCAATAGAATACTTTAATTTTTATAGACCTGAGGGGGGAAAAACATTAACTAACATAATTTCTGATATTTATTTTACAGAATGAAGAAATTTATGTAAAGCAAAACAAATAGTTCAAATTATCATTTGTTTTCACCACATATGTAGGAAGGACATAATCTCTAAACACATGGTGGTCTTTTAACTTGAATAAATGTTGCCATATAAAAAGCTAATCCCATTAATGCTCATTTTTCATAATTGATGTCTTGCAAACCAGTGGAAGCTTAATTACAAACGAAGGGACAAAGTTTGTGAAACATTGGTTGAAAGCAGAGAACAGAACTCTAGTTTAAACTGAGAGTTTGTCAATTTCATGTACCTTTCACAGAGCTGGCCTGAGTAATGAAGAATTGTTTCATGTCTGACTCAGGGGAGCAGAGAATTTATGTAGTCATTATTATATTTTCTGTCTTTGAACTTTGTCTTGCTTATTTTGACTACCTCAAGTTTTTGAAGAGTTCATTGTCTGGCTTGACCTGAACTCTACCCTGCAATTTCTTTCCCAACCTGTGTTTAGCATAATTTCAAAAACTACTAATACTGGTTGCTAATGTTATCTTGACCCTCGTTTGGATCCAGAACATAGAAGCAGAGATGCTTTTTGAAAAAGGTGACTGAGAACATAGCTCTGGAAGGTAACTGAGGGATCATAATGTATGAGGAAAAATATTTAGTGAGTAGAATAAAAGTAATGCCGTGTGCAAGACAGAGGTAGAACTTTGTGAATCATATTTAGGAAATGACATAGAGATTTACTTGCCAGGGGGAAACAAGACTCAGATAACATTTCTATATTTTCCTTTTATGATTTATATTCTTTGCAGAGAGGTAAAAAAGAAAAACAAATCTAGATATATACGAGCCAAAGAAGAAATACATATGCCACCCTGGTTCTAATTTGTTTTGTGACACAATATTCCAAAATTACTTCCTACATGCAGAAGCTTCCTTCATGCCCTCACAAAAGAAACCACTTTACACAATCTACATTTATATATCACTGGAGTATGAGAAAACCATTTTTTTTCTGAGCTTGCTACAGCAGTTTTTCCCATTCTCATTACAGTAAAGAGTATTTTGAATGATTCACCTCTCATCGTTTAGATAGCATATTTGCACATAAGTGGCAGCTGGGCTCCTGCTTTCCAGACAGAATATGAAAAGGATGCATTTGGTTTGTGATGGATATCACTTATAAGTGTTATGTTAACTATTGCTACTGTAGATGTCACTGTTTTTTTTAGCCCTTATACATGCAGGGATATTTTTTTTTCCTGAGCTGTATATATGAATATGGTTTTCACAAGACCAGGTAAGCAAAAAATACCAAATCTTTAAATTCTTTATTTTCAGAAATACTCTTTCAGAATTTTTTGAACAAAAATGCATACTTTTTTATTTTTACTTTGAACAAAGATAAAACAACTTTAAAATAATTTATCTTCCCCTAATATGTACTTATGGGTTAGGACTGGTTTTAAACATTGTCAAGATACCCTATATATCCTACTTTGCTTATCTGTACTATTTTCAAAGTCTAAGTTTCTTGACTGTAGCATCATTTAATTAAAATCAACAACTCTTCTAACGTCTTTTGTAAAAAAAAATATCCTATAAGCACAGGAAGGGACATTTTTGTCAGTGCTAGTATCCATTCATTTACTACCCCCAGTAAAATGAAAGCATTTTATACTTTATGGTTGCACTGAATTCTTTGTTTCACAAAAGTAATTTGCTATATTTAACTTAAAACTTACTCTTTAGGATAATATCGTATTGTTGCTATAGCTAATTCCGTTTTCCGAATTAATTACTCTCCTGTGCTTTTGTGATTTACTTTCATGGCTAACATTAGTAATATATAAATAAAGGGACAGTATATATATGTGAAAAATATAATTAAAACAAATAAAACACGAATAGCTGTAAATGGAATTAACATGGTAAAAATGATATCAGATATCATCTTCTGACAAAAGGATAATTCATGCATTTTCCCTATCTATAATGGCACCATCTGATATTAAAAGTTTTACCCCTCCAAACTTTCTCAATATCATTCTACCTGGTACATCGTTCCAATTCTTATCCACCTAAGTGACTTTAACATATACTTTGATTAATCTTATATATCCTAACCTCTGAGTTGTTTTACCCTTCTAAGTGCTAATGACCTTTATTTCAGCACAACTACAACCAAATACCCACATTAGGCTGTTTTAAATTCCATTCTCATTAAAAATTGATTTTATCAATATCATATTTCAATCTATCTCCCTCAGATGGCAAGCTGGTGCATTCTATACTTACTTCTTATTTTCTTCTCCTCTCTTAAACCCCAGGTCAAACCAACTGAAAAGTCCTGATTCATCAGTCTTCTAAAATTCCTCAAAATAAACACTATTCACAGAACTCTCTGGAATTTTGATTACTCACTTCCATTTCTGAAATAGTCACCTCTTCTTGATTGTAGGCTTTTCCTCTCCAAATCTTTTACCACATTGAGTTCAGAGTCAATTCTATAAAATCCTAAAATCAAAATAATATCTTTGCAAAAAGATTTCATCCATAAAAGTTGATCTAGACATATTATTCATGAACTGTTTTAGAATCACTGATTACTTTTCAAATATCACATGCCAACAAAAACCCAGAACGTGTCACATCATTTTCTCTGAATCCCTGTAATTCATCTGAAATCAAAGATCCCTTTAGATTAAACCAGCTATAACTCATTTAATAATCACTTGAATCTGGACTTAAAATTTGCCTGATTTTCATTCTTTCAGCTTGCCCGTCCCAGATTTAATGTCCCCTGTTATATTATTAGGTGGTGCAAAAGTAATTGCAGGTTTTGCAATCATTTTTAATCTTTTAAACTGCAATTAGTTTTGCACCAACCTGATAAATTATCATCTAACTCAGATCATTCTTTGACTCATCTTTGGCCTTTTTTTTTCCCCAAAGTTGTAGTGTTATCCATGCTTTATCCTTCTCAGTTATCACCTTCTTTTAAAATTATCAATTTCTTATGGAAATTTCTTAAGGCTCTCATTCTACTATATTTGGAACATTGGCTAACTTAATGGTTCATAAAATGAACCTAATGGTCCATTGATGATAATAGCAACCTACATCAGGAAACATTTAGCATATTCAGTTTGTGTTAAAAGTGAAAATTTGTGTATTAAAGAAAAATTATTGGAAATTTTAAGAATATTTTTTCTGCTTAAGAACAAGGTTTACATTACTTAGAACACATCTTTATATTGAATTATTATTTTATCCCTTATTTTGCCGATGGAATTTATTTGACAAATAATTATGGGCCAAGTACTATAGGCAAATCATATGCTAAGCATGGGATACACAGCAGTTAACAGACAAGATGAAGCTTTGCACTCATAAACCTAATACTGTAATTGAGTTTGAAAGACTTAGCTTTCTTAACCTAGTTATTAGGTAGGATTCTTACTCATGTACTAGGATTCTTAGTTCATGTATATTACATATCTGTATTTCAGATAAATTACAAAATAAACAAATCCTCAATGAGCAGTTTAATTCCATATCAGAGTTTGCCCCCTTTATTATGATCTGTCTGTTGATTTTTACCTGTTGATATAGCTAATAATTTGATTTCTAGACATAGTAACATTTCAAAGTGCGTTAAAATCTTTTTTAGGATTGAGGATAATTTTTTGAAATGCAAAGGAATAGTGTTGTAGAATAAAAGCACTCATTTAGCAGAGTCCCAGGTTGGAGTTCATAGGACAGTTGAAAAGTCATCTAGGTAATGTATTAATTTCCTGACGCTGCTGTAACAAATCATCACAAATTTAGTTACTGAAAGCAACATACATTTATTATCTTATTGTCTTAGGTGTCTGGGGTCCTAAAATGAAGGTATCATCAAGTCTGCATTCCTTTTGGATGCTTTAAGGGTGAATCAGTTTTCTAGTCTTTTCCAGCTATTATAGTCCATCTGCTTTCCTTGGTTTATTGTTCTTTCCTCCACCTGCAAGGCCATCAGGAACATCTTCAAATCTCCCTCTGACTTCTGCTTCTGTCCTTAAGTCTCCTTATCTCCCTTGATTTCCCTAGTCATCTTGCCTTCTCTAACTCTGAGTCTTCTGTCATCTTCTTATAAAGACCTTTTTGGTTACTTTGGGCCCATGCAAGTAGTGCAGAATAATCTCACCATTTCAAGATGCTTAATTTAATTGCATCTCATCTTTTGTCACTTTTGGTAACATATACAGGTTTTTGTAATTAAGACATGGAAAACTTCGAGGGTCATTTTTCAAACCACCACAGGTGAACAACCGTTTTATATTCCCCATGTATAATAGGAAGGGCTATAACATATCTTTCTCTAGCATTTTCAATTCTAAAATGCCTTGTTTCCAAAAGAAAAAGTTTAAGTTCTCTGAAGATTATGTCATGACATGTAATGATCTTCAATAACCAGAATAGAGAAACAAAATATATAAAATTCCCTGTATGCCAACTAGCTTTGAAAGAAAAACTCTTAATTATAATATTGCATACTAATACGTCTTTGTATGATAATATCAATACAAAAACATATTAAATTATATGAATTTTTATAAAACACATTGTTAATTTCCAAATAAAATAAAGCAGTCAAGAAAATAAAATAAAGCAGTCATTGCATTAAAAATGCAAACTAGATATAAATGATCCAAAAATTGTATTATAATGCTATACAAATAAAACTCTTATTTTTGTTCACTTGTTATTCTTAGAATTGGTATCTCATGAAGATTAAAGTAATTTATATTATCATCACTAGGCCAAGAAATTCTATTATTTTGTTCATTAAAATAGTGCACCAATATATTCAAAAGCATGTAAGCACTATAAATACTAAATGACGAGATAAATTTTAAGCACTTCAGTAGCAATAATGTTTAATGTTAATTATAAATCCACACTATGAAATAACTCATCAAAAATACTCAGTAGGTGCCTATTGCTACCATAGTTATAATGTGGTATAATTGGATTACAAATCAAAAGCTGTAGGATGCAGTCACCTAACCCTCAAAAAATTTAATCAATTATCTAGTCTCATAGAAAATAGACACATATTAATTACAGTATTTAAGATTAAGGACTATTATGTTAGCTACTTTTTAAGGATTTCATGAACTCCCTGTTAAACACAACCGTTTTTAAAAATTAAATTATATATATTTATAGTTAAGTAAATTACAGTAAAAACAAAGGGAATATATACTCAAAACACATTTCCTATTTTTTTAACTTGGTTTTTACTATTATTTATACTCTTAAGTTTATTTACCTCTGTAGTCTGTGTTGTTCAGTGATATCATTTCTGTTGGTAGTTGAAAATCAGCCATGTTGGGAATATTGGCATGACAGAGATCAACAAATGTTACAATTCAAGAATTTTTTTCCTCCAAAGAGCAGTTGGTTATTAAACATATAGCAACATTACTCTTATTGATTAAACAACAGTAAAAAAGGAAACAGACGACTTCATATATATGTATATATATATATATATATATATATATATATATATATATATATGAATATGTATGTGTATAAGTGTATACACACATGCACATACATAATCCTTACCATTACCCTGGATCAGGAATATAAAGGGCTTAGATGAGTGGTTCTGGCTCAAAGCCTCACATGAGATTTCAGCCAAGGTATAGACAAGAGCTAGAGTCACCTGAAAGATTGACTGGGACCAGAGAATTTTCTGTCAAGGTGGCTAAGTCACATGGCTAACCAGCTGATGCTGGTTGTTGGTGGGAGGTTTCATTTCCTTTCAGTATAGGTCTCTCCACAGAATGCTTGATTGTCCTCATCACATGGCATACTAATGTGCTTCATTAGAGAACTAGAGCCATATTGAAGTCATTGAAGTCATATTGAAGTCATTCATTAGAGAACTAGAGCCATATTGAAGCTATATATTATGAACTAATATTAGAAGTCAAGTAGCTTTACTTCTGTCCTATTCTATTTATTAAATACTACCGTAGTCAAACATTCAAATGACCCACATTCAAAATGAGAGGAATTAAGCTTCACCTTTAAAGGGAGGAGTGTCTAAAAATTTCTGAGCATTTTATAAAGCCGTCACACTTCGTAAGGCAGTGTGGGTCTCCTCATATAATGCTGCTGGCCATGTCTTAGATTTCAGTATTATAAAGTGTTATCATATAAGGAAAGTTTAAAATTAATGAGACCTTATATTTTAGAATTTATTTTAAGTATCACAGTTAAATAATTTCTACACTCTTACTTTATGTTTTATATTGTCTTAAGCCATATTGACTTTTTTTTCCCTTTAGGAAACAATCATTGAAATCATAAATTAATGAGGATATATTAGCCTGTATAAACCCATTCAATTTTTTAAAATTGCAGAAAACATTTTTATATGGTATTAGTTAACTCTCTGACCATAATAAGAAATGTAATTTCATCTTTTTTTTTATTAAGCTTCATAAATTACCTCAAGGAAACCACCTTGAATATTAATCATCATTATATACCTGTAGATATAAAACAGTGAGCTGACTATAATTACCAATAGTATATTCTGAAATTCACTTCTTTTTACTACATTTTAACATACTTTTTAATCTGTAGGAGAAACTCAAATAAATCGAATCTTTCCTTTAGTATTGATTATATTTACTTTACTGCACTATATTTACTTTTTTGTTTCCTACCCCTTATGTTTTTCAAAATTTCTCATCTACATTGTAATATAATTATATATTGGAATAATCTATTCTATATCTACATTATTTCTTCCAGTTTAATAAAGGATTCCTGGGTATTACTAATCATGTTCATACTAATATACCTCATTCAGAAAAGGATCTACTTCTAATAATTGCTTACATTCTTGTTTTATTTTTTCCCCCTCCTGGATGATTAATGTGACATTTGAATAGGTTCCTTTCTTTAACAAACAAAATAAGAGCATTTATAATTTTAAATTTAGCTAGCCTTCCCCTACAGGACTTTTGTGTCTTTGAAAAATAACTTTCTGTGCAACTCAGAGTTCATCAAATCACTAAGGACTCCTTTGCCTGCTTGATTACATTGTGAATATTTTGCAAGCAATTAATTTTATATTCTACTTAAATCTACATTTAAAATTATATTCTCTATATATTTCTTTTGGTGTTGGGTTATTCAAACCCATTGGACACAGAAACGGTTGCCCTAATCATATATAGCTATGTGTATGTGCCAATGTTATTTTAAACAATGTAAAGTGTAGTTAGAACTACACAACTAAAACTACCTTTATAATTTATAATATGAATATATTATTTACACAGAATTTTACTTAGCATAAAGAAACAACAGATATGACCCCATTGTAAAGGATATTTAGATACTGTGCATTACAAGAAATATTTTTTGCCGTAAACACAAGTTCTATTTATAAAAAAAAAAAAAAAAAAAAAAAAAAAAAAAAGGCCCATAGTGATGATGAAGCCAGGAAAATGTAAAAAGGAAACAATGTGAAATCATAAGTCAGAGAGGACATTAAAATCAACATTCAGAAGAGCTGGTAACTCTTAACTTTCTATTAAAACAAAACAGAAGACAAAAATTTAAGAAATAAAAAAAGTATTTTTTGCTTAATCTACTGTATGTTGTGCTATTGTTGAAAATGAATGACATTCCAGAAATAGAAATAATTTCTGTATTTAAATAATTTGTCATCTATCCAAACACAAGTATCCCTAGGATAATTAAATTAGCAATAAAAAGCATGTAATATTATGAGTTGCTGACCTATTACAATGAATTACGTTGCTAAATCAGATTCAAGTATTATAGATTTCAAAGACCTATGAAATCAGGAGGCTCATACAAAGAAGAGAGAGGTCTGAGACACTGAAAGTATTCCCCACCCTCCCTGTCCTTTTTTTTATTTTCATATCAGACAAGTCTTCTCTGATCTAAAGTAGAAAAGTAGAAAATCCATTTTAATCCCAAAAGGGTTGTATATAGTATCATAACATTCTACAGGGAGCCGTTCCTCATAAATCCACAGATTCTGGGTTTGGTTATCATAAGCAATCTTTATCAATGGTGGTCTATTGAGAACATTCCATAGGAATATATTCTCCTTCTGGAGAATGTCACTTATTTATTTTCCCAAAAGATCATGTTCAAAAGTAGTTATCTGCGTGACCTGTCTAGTTTTCTTCCCTCGAATTTCACCCCTAGTATTAAAGTGAGAAAGAGATCATTGACAAGCTGTTTTTTTGTTTTTGTTTTTGTTTTACAATTATTAAGGTGAGAATTTAAGGGAGATACTACTGAATAGGAGTTATTCAGAAAAGAAAAAAACAAAAAAGATGAATGGAAGTGGGAAACCACCATGGGCAAATTCAGTATACACAATTTTCCCCAAATTCTACCTGTAAAACCTGTATCTTTTCATATCATTTTGCTGTATGTCACTTTTGCCATATTTGATGTACCCAGCAAGTCACTAAAGCAAAGCCAGATTCAAAGGACAGGAATTAAACTCTGTCACTTAATAAAAGAAGTATGAACAAAAAAAATATCAATTATTTTTAATCTTGCATAATTCATCACATTCCATTTATCTCATCCATTCTTGTGATCATGGAAATACGTGGATAGAGAGACAGTGTGGAAGAGTCACCTTTGAAGTCAGGCAGAAGTGGACTCCGTTGCTTTCTTGCTCATGAGTGAGCACAGGAAGTAATGAGGATGCCTTGAGAAAGGCATCACTGTAAAATTTACATCACTATAAAATTACCGCTAAACTTCAGATTGCATTTCCCAGATAGATATTCTTTGGCTACTGTATGGGAGTATATAGGCCACACCATTAAATAAAACATTGAACAAGAATGGAAGCTTCTGGAAATGAATAGACAATGATAAAGAGCTGGAAAGTATGTTGAGGTCAAATTTTGTTCAACCTGAAAACTGACTGAACTTAAAATATATATTTTTTTTAATTTGCAATAAATAAATCATGCGTTCATGTATTATAAAGATGTAACATAATCCCAGGCACATAAAGGCAACCTAGAGAACAATTTTAATATAATTATAGAAACCTATATTGTATCCAGTTCTTTTCATTAGAATCACTTGTCTGCTAAACTGTAAATAACCATTCATTCTGTTTACAGAACAGAAAATTCATGAGATATTAAAAGATGAACTGTTAGGCTAAGGTGGATATAAAGAAATTTAGAATTTTTTTTATAGAAAATACAATATTTTGTTCTCATTCGAATGGACTTTCAGACTATCACATACAAATAAAACATAAGGCGATTTTGTAGTTTGAGGCTTGAATTATCTGAATAACTACTTCAATTTTCCACATCATTACGCATGTAAACACACACTGAATATACACATTCTTAAATACTGGGGAAAATCAGGTTTCCTCTTTCATTCATGTGGGGCATATAACCCAAAAGGCTAAATTTTAATAATATTATTAATATTAGAAACAAACTTTAGCCTGCCTGTTTCACTGATTAGTTTTAAATAGTTGTTTTAAAACTTTTATTCAAATTCCAAATTTTGAATTCAAGGTAATATTCGCCTTAAAAAGCAAATGGGTTTAAATTATGCAATCTTCATTCCTGAATTGAAATGGAAATGGAGCACTGCAATCTGCAGGGAGGTGAATGAATGCTCATAGTTCATTAAATAATGTGAGTAGTAATGAAGTTTACACAAATCAAACAGTGTGTTAGGTAATTGTAATGTTGCTTTGCGGTGAACCACCTGTCAGGAAGTACTTCCAGCCGAAGGCTCAATCTGCTCTCCTGCCTCCAGACAATTTCTAATTAGTGTAAACTTCATCTGTGACAGGCTACCAGAAAAATAAAGAAAAAGTTATTTGTAGGCCTCTTTGTTTTCCTTATGATGATGGAAAATAATTGCTTTAGTTTAAGTACTTACTTTAATTTTTCAAGAAGTCGTTTGATATGCAGGCTCTAAAATAATATATGCATATACTCATATATTAGAGACACACAGACAGACACTTAGATAAAGAATGTTTCAGAATAGATCAGCACTACTACTGAATCCTTCCTTTAGATTGGTCCAGATAGAAGAAGGGCGGGGAGGGGGGGAGAGAGAGAGAAAGAGAGAGAGAGAGAGAGAGCGAGAGAGAGAGAGAAAGAGAGAGAGAGAGAGAGAGAGAGAGAGAGAGAGAGAGAGAGAGAGAGAGAGAGAGAGAAACTTGGGGTTATTATCCTAAGTGAAATAAGCCAGGCACAGAAGGACAAAAACCATGTGATTCCACTTACATGTGGTATCTAAAACAGTTGAATGCACAGAAACAGAGAGCAAAGCAGTGGTTGCCAGGGACAAGGAGAATGGGGAAATAGGGAGTTTTCATGAACAGGTATACAGTTTCAGTAATGCAAGGTAAATAAGTTCTAGAGATGTGCTGTACAACATATTGCCTATAGTTAACAATATCATATCATACACTTAAAAATCTGTTGAGGGCAGATCTGATGGTAAGTATTCTTACTTGATATAATAAAAATGATACACACACATACATACATACATACATACATACATACATACATACATACAAGCTTGGCCTTTGCTTTTGAAAAGCCTTGATGTCAAATCTGGGCTCTAATATTTATAAGCAGTGGTCCTTAGGTAAGGTTATGGAACTTTCTCGGAATCAGTTTTGTAATTTGAGGACTGATAAAGATGATAACTGAGATTGTATAATAGGCAGGGTCCTCTTTTTCTGTCCCCCTCTAACTGATCTTACTAATTATTTTACTCAAGTTTTCTATCTCCTTATCTTTAGGCTTATGTGTTTTACTCCACCTCATAAATATTTAACACACATAAGAATGTGGGGACTTGCTTTTCCAATCAATTTAACTTACTCCCCTAACTCTATCTACAGATGTGGGGCCTCAATGCTTGGTCCTTTGAATGTGCTTACTGGCCACTTCTTACAACTGGAAGGAACAGCCATTGACCCTGAACACCTCCCTTATATTTTCTTTTCCATCCTTCCTTTGTTAATATCTATGGCCCCAAACTATAAGACTTGCCATCTTCTTAGTTCTCTCCACAGCATGATTTATTTTTCAAATTTGGTTTGAAGTTCATCACTATGTGGTGAAGACCACGTGCTAAGGATAAGGGCTGTACCCCAGAACAAGAGGAAATGCCATTTGACCTTAATAAGAATGGAAAGGAGGAATTCAGAAAATCTAGTCTAAGAATGAAGCATCCAAATGATTATCTGATCGTTTTGCACTGATATTAGCCTCCTTATACAACTTATTCTGTATAGAATTTATTCTGTCTTATACTAATAGAGTGCTGCATTCATTGAGCTATGTTGGAAAACATCACTTTTATTTTCTTAATCTGAGTAGGTAACAAGAGAAATGAATGTGGTGAGAGAAATCTTTCCCGGCTATATGTGTAAATTAAATAAATGAATAGCTTATATATATTTAAAATATGAAGAAGAAAGAGAAGGAGGAAGAAGAGAAGCAGGAGGAGAAGAAAGTGACTTGGTTTCTCTGAAAGACACTGAAGACCCGTGGTCCTTCTCCCCTAACTCTATATAAGGAGATATAACATATGTTATATGTTATATAAGGAGATGGGAAATTGCATACTGAGGACATAATTTTGAAGAACATCATTTTTCCCTCCACTGTTTGAATAAAGTCGACTACTCGCATCCTAAAAGATGAAAACATGTGCAGGAGATTAATATTTCTTCAACTTTCACTCTGTGCCAGACATTTTCAATGGCATTCCATCTGGTACTTTCAACAATCACATGGAATTGATATTGATATCATCCCTATGGAAAGAACAACTAAAAATCATAACTTGTAACATTTCTAATAACTTCTGTAGCTGTAAAAATAAAAATAAATAAAACATAGGTCTAACTGTCTTTATCATCTGTTTTTCCTATATACTCTACTATCTGTACTTTTCAGTTTTCCCATATTGCTTTCTGATAAGGAAAAAAAAAAGTAGATCCTTTTCTAAGGTAAATGTTCTATGGGAGAAATCTAAGCAAGGGCACACACATGTATGAGCAAGTGAAAGCATCACTCCAATTTGGAACTTAGACATAAACCTTGATTATTGAAAAATGGATAAGAAATATAGGTATTCATATAATAAGTGAGGACAACTGGAATTATCTTTGTCCTGAGTGAGTACAATATCAATCTCCCTTTCCTTCAAAATACTACAGAAATTATTTTTTAATGTCGTGATAGGCTGTGGAAAAAAAATCACCTTGCCTTGAATGTCAAAATAAATTAATAAAGTTCTAGATTTCAAGTATTGAGTGTGATTGTGGCTTGCCAAATACAAAAGTTTTCCAGCTAATCATATGCAGTAAATTTGAATAATGTTCACCTAGGGGAAAATAAGTATAAAAGCTATGTTCGTCAACTAGGTTTAGGTGGATGTCAGTCATATAACTAAAAGGTAAGACATTAATTCTGTTAATCCCATGCAGTTTTGTATATTCCTGAATGTTTTTCTGAGATTGGACAGCAACTCAAGTTTTGAATTTACGTTGCACATTTGACACTATATCCAAGGTTGACAACGTAGCACCATCTGGTATGCTTTGAAAGTCCTGATAAGATCTCTTATTAGACGAAGGAAAGAAAAAGAGCAGGAAGGAGAAAAAACAAGAGGAGAATATGAAGAAAAAAGAAATAAGACAAAAAAGAAAATCATTATATCAACAACACCCACTTCACTCTGTAGCGCAGGACCTGTATTCTTAATTGTGGAGCCACCCTAGAGATCACTCTATATACAAAGAAAGATGAATGTTATAGTGCCAATTAGTTTATTATTGAAATTTTATTGCATTTACTTTTCTCTGTAAAAGTTCTACATCACTAAATTTTGATGAACCTGCACAAAATATTAATGAAACAACAAAATAATGAGATTATTCAGCATCATATTTTTTCTTTTATAGAAAATATGCATAAGTATACAACGAAGTTTGCTATAAAACAAACTTGCATACTAATTTTTTTAGAAATATGCTCATTATCGTCTTTAGTCATAATCATGAATGAACACAAATGATAGCAAGGAATGAAACAATTTTGGAAACATCGGACAATCTCAATCTTTGTTTATCTCACCTAAATCTAAGTCTTTGTAAGATATAAAAAATCATGTCTGCTATGTCCAAGCTAATAGCCCATAAAACTCAGACCATAAAAGTGTTGATTATGAAAATTGATCACACTAGTTAGTGATTTTTAAAAAGACAATTTATTGTTTGGTTAGGTATCAAATTGTGCTTCATTATTGTTTTCCATTACTCAGAAAAAATAAAAGTATTAATATACTTTAGTAACTCTCATTTAGAAACTTATGGAAATATTGCACAATCTCAAATTCTGAAAGCTCTGACTTTACAGAGGGTTAATTACAAAGCTAATTTTGCATTAGTAACATTTTTTGCTTAATTCTTTACCAAGTGTTAGATGCTCAAATGTAATGATGTAAATAATTATTTTAAAAAGTACAGTGTTATATGTGGATATTTTTCACTTAATTGCTAAAGTCTTCAAATGCCATAGAAAACTTCTTCCTCAGTTCAACAAGAAATTTCACAATAATTTCTCATCTCTTCCAGAAAATAAATTATTACTAGAAAATATTTAATGATAGGTCTTTGATGATGTTATCCACAAAAATGTGGGGTTCAGTATTATTTTGAAAACATTGATCATATTTTTGAGATTAATTCAGAATATATCATCATAAATATTATTTTATAGAAAATATTTTTATATAATTTTTAATGTTAATCTCTTTATTTAAGACCTGTAAAAGAAGAGTGATTTGTCATCATATTAACAAATATTTTGGTGCTCATATGACATCATTCATGACCTACTTATGTAAAGATGCCACAGTGATTAGAAACGTAATCTAGGCTCCTAGGATCATCCCAATTAAAAATAAAGCACAAAGAAAAAAAAATTAAGGACACTACAGCCATGATTTTGAAAGTTGGAATTAAATAATAAATATCTGGGGGTGAAGTACTTAGACATTCATAATAATCTTTTATTTTCCACAGATTCCTTCTAATCCCTCTAGTTAACACTCATTGAGTGTCAGCAAAGTTTAGTTTAAATATTGATTTGTCTCCCCCCCCAGCTTTATTGAGGTGTAATTGACAAGTAAAATTGTATATGTTCAAAATGTACAATGTGACAATTTGCTATATATATACATTTTGAAATGATTTCTCACCAATGCACATTTTATGTAGAACACATTATAATCGGCAGAATAAAATGCTGATATGCAGAGGTTCATGGGACAATGTTTGTGGGAAGCCAAGAGATTATTTATAAAGCAAAACCCATAAAAGTATTATTTCTATTTATTCTTCCTTGTCACCCTCAAATCAGTGACAGACATCATTAAGCATTTACTGCTTAAACACTCAAAAAGATGTCACTTTCTTTCCCTTGATCATTTGTGCAAGCAAATAGTCTCTAACCCTTCCCATATTACTGGAAGCAATGCAAAATAAGTTAATACTGCTTTTAAAATACTAAAAGGAAATATTAAAAAAATAGATTTCAAATAGAGATTATATGTATAACATAATACCATTCAGCTGGATAGGGTTACGTGAAGTATATTATTTTATTAAAACGCTTTTCTCTATCCTTTGAAAAATACAAGTTTTGAATATGATTCATTTAACAAGTGAACTAGTAATATATTTGAAATTTACATTCATGTCTTATATTTTTAACCAGTGAAGAATTTAAAGAATGGGACACTGCTCTAAAAGTTATTGGAAAAAGACAGATAACAGAATAATTGAATGTGAATAAATATCTAAATTAAAAAAAAAACAATGTAGAGTAAGCTGGGATTCCAGTTGTGATCCATTTCATAAATGTAAAGCTGACAGGTTGAATCAAAGGAATAGTTCTGCACAATGTCTTCTATTTAAGTTCAAATAGTAGTGGAGGAGAGACGAAGTCAAATCTAAGTATACAATTTAATATAAGTAGATGAGTCCACTCAAAGATATTTTTAAATATAATTAGTAATTTAGAAAGAGCCTTACTCTACTAAAACCATTTTTTATGAAGAAGTAATTGAATTGCCTTTGATTTAGAAGAGAAAACACAGAGGTAGCTATCAACTTTTACTGCTATATGCCAAACAGGATTTTCTGTAGTACTCCTAAAGCCTCATATACTCATATTTATTACTGATATAAGTCATTAGTAAGGTATTTTCTCATCATGGCACTCAATGAATGACTATGAAGATCTAAAAACATATGGTGAAGACATTTTTCATGGTAGAAATAAAAAAGCCCATATTTTTCAGAAGCATTAAAATAGCGACATATTTATATTTATATTATAATTAGTGTAAAAAGCACTTCGTTTTTCCTTTATGAGTCTTAACTACATTTCTGACCAATTTCAGATTGAACAAATTTTGTATTCCTTATGTTCGTGATGGAAAGTACACTCCTACAGATATACCTCTGTCCAAATCCTTAAGTCTCACATGAACCATTATAATAACTCTGTACTATCCCTTCTACCTTTTGTTATTATTTTGTTTATTCTAATCAACCTTCAAAAATGTTAGCGGATTAATTATGCAAACTGCTTTCATTATGCAAAACTCTTGATCAATTAAGAACAACTTCTTCATTCTGTAGAAAAGTCTTCTACAGCATAACCCACTTCTGGACCTCATCTTTATAGGACTGTGTTCCATTTAACATAGACTACACATTATTTCGTAAATGTTCTAAGCATTTATTGCTTATCTAGTACTGTAAAAATAAACACCATTTCCCTACCTCCAGCATTAAAGCTCCTTGATTATTCTAGATCTTCCATAAAATATTTCCTAACTTCTCACCTCTTTAAGCCCACATAACACAAAGCCCTCGAATGTTCCATATTTATTGATTATTTCACTAGTTATTGAAAATAGCTAGGAAGGAGAAGAAGAAAAATCAAAAAGAAAGCTCACTAAGTAGGCTTACTTGTTCTGCCCAGCCGTCATGAAATCACCAATGTAATGGGGCAGTTTAATGTTCTACAGAATGTACACAATGTCCAGATCACTTTGAATCATACTATGAGAGAGGATAAATTATCCATATCCATAAGGCAACACTGTTAATTCATATTATTGGATGTTCCATTTGAAGGTGAACTATTTTTGGTCAGCTTTCCTATCAGTATAGAAATTAACATACTCACTAAATATCAATGATCACATACCACATACCTGAGTCCGTACTGTACTATCTAGTAACAGCACAATCCATCACAGTTGTGATCAGGGATATGACTCTGATGGACTAGCAGGAGTTTATAGTCATTCTCTAGGATCCATCCAATTATTGCATGTGTCAGACCAGTGAATCAGAGATATGATATGCAATACCGCTCTTCCAAACTGTAGATCTTTAAGGGTAGTGCTTACTGCTTCCTTTCCCCACTTTGAGATAAAATATTGTTTGTGATTTATTCTCTTGGCCAGAAAGAGGAATGTTTCAAGGCCTTGGCTTGGCCTTCCTCGTTATGATGCTTCTTACCTCAAAGGCCAAAAGTCTGATGTGGAGGTTATTCCAACTTCTAAGTATGCCAAAATGACATCCTCTCTTAATTAATCATTGCATAGAATTTTAGGAAGAAATTCTAGGTTTCCCTTTTGGTGAAAGAATTACATTGTTAAGATAAGTTTACCTTTTTCTTAGGAAAAGTAAAGGTCTTATAGTATACTTAGTATAAAATAAAGTGAGTCCATTAACATTGCATTTTAAATATTTCCTTTGGAAAGCTCCTTGAAATAACATACTTTCCTAGTGAAACAGAGAAAAACTGAACAACAAAGTTTGAAAAAAAAATCTGGTTAAGACTCCTAGCCAGTACTGTTTTAATTACTGAAGTATATCAATTATATATTATTTATAATACAATATTATTTTTAAATAAGTGTCATACCTAAATCCAAGTGGAAGTCCTGATGAATTCAGCATTTCTCTCATTGTTTTGCACATAAGCCATATTTGCAGTTTTTAAAATTGTATTCACTTAGTGGGCATTTACTACATGTGTATATCCTTTGTTGATGTAAAGAATCAAACTGAGCCTAAGATTGTAAAACATACCAAGCTAATCTCATACCAGAATTAGTTTATTTTTTTACTTTATTTCCGGAATGTTTACAAGAAGATTTGGTCACACAAAAAACATGCCAGAAAGATACTAAACATCCTTGTGATTTTATTTTCTGATAACAGAGTCCCTAATTTCAGCAGTTCTAACCAGTTAGTTTCCTATTTGTAACCACTCAGCTGAGAGCTATGAGTACAAATGGAGGAGGTTAATTTAAAAAGTGCTAAAATTTGTGGACCTCTTTCTAAAGTTCTTAAATATATTTATGGCATATAAGAAAAGTGTTTTACCAATATTCTCCACAGTTAAAACGTATTATACTCCAACTACATTAAAAAAGCATATGTAACAAATATATTTTGTTTTTTAACTACAGCTTCAGAATTAGATAAACCTGATATTCAAAACCAGAATAACTCATTCCATTTCTGTGACCTTGGGTATAATTGGCAGTTTTCCTATCATTGGTCACCCACAGAGTTAGAATAATTGTACCACCTTTTACAGCTCTTGTGTGAATGAGATAATAAATGCAAAGTCTCTATTTTGTAGGCACTCAAATGGTATTATTTTACTTTTGATTTAAGTACTTGCTTTTGTATATATACTTAAAATAAAATACATTCATTACATAAGTAATTATATAGTAGCGTAGACCAAGAAGTGATGGATTTGTGTTTCAAAATATATCAGTATTTGAAAAATAAACATTTAAAATTATTTAAGGTAAAGATGCCATGTTAGAAAATATGTTATTTTATGATTCTATGTTATACCTAAGAAACCCCAAAATGAAGAGCTTAAGACTGAAGGCGGTCAGGTTATATTAAGTTCTCCTACCCAATTTCAAATTCACACTGATAGCAGGAAAAATAATAATAATTTCTGCAACTTAATGTTTGCCTAACTTGATAAATACCTGTATACATTTAGCTGAATTCAAGGTTCTAGAATAGCGTATTGAAACTTAACTACATAGGAGTGGCTAAAAAAAATCTGTATTTGCAATCAACACCTCTTCTAAATGATGAAGAAGAATGAAAATATATAATTTACCTTTTTCTGAATCTTTTTCCAATACGCTTTGCATACTTTATATATGTTACAAGTCCATAGCACTACACAACACAAGTCGTATTTTCTATCAGTGTTTTGAGAAAAGAAAGGAGAAGCCATTATCTAAATAATTTTTGTAATTAATATTTTCATGAGCAGAGTCAGAGTGAATCAAACAAATAAGCATCTTTATTTTGTATTCACTGAAGTGTGTGTGTGTGTGTGTGTGTGTTTGTGTATGCCTTCCTGAAAAAAAAAAAAAAAAACTAATGCAAATACAAATCATAATGTACATTGGTCAGCTGTATTCTTTCATAAAGAAAATAAATTTTGGATCTGAGTAGTGCTTTTAAAATGCAGCAAGGAAAAAGACATAACGGGAGATGTTCCTCTCCCAAACTGGCTTTAAATGAAACAATTTTCAGGCTCAATCTACAATATTTTCTATCTGATTATGCTTTTTGGTTTTTGGTTTCTCCCATGATTTTGAAATGTATTACTTCCTTGCTAATTTATTTGTTGACCTTTATTCCTGCCTCCATGAACTACAGTTTGTTTACGGGTGCTCAGTATTGACTCTATTTATCTCTCTCTTGCATATTTGTTCAGTTTCTCCAACAGGCAGAGATCTTCAGGGATAATATTAATAGAAGAGGGCAAGTGCTTTTGTCTCTCTTTTGGCACAATATATTTCCTACATCACCAAGAATCACACTCTTCAAATTGGGATTTAGAATTTAAAAGAAAATACGACTGTGAAGTATAAAGCCTACGTGTTAGGCAATTTTTGTACATTGCTTTCTTTAACAACATGGTTTGATAGGAAGTCTAAGATAGATCGTGGGTACCATTATCAGCTAGTATCCTGCATGCCACATATCCCACCTCAGTAACTCACACATGAGAACTGGTCAAGTTAATAATGCTTTTTCCTTAAAGTGCCAATTTTTCAATTTCTTATGTAAGATGTATAATACCTGTTCAGAATTTGACATAAATGATCACTCTTTTCTTCACAATTACCTCCTATAAAATAATCCTCTCTTGGTTTTCCTTCTACTGTTTTTGAATGTCTGTTCTCTTTCACTTTTTGCATCCTCCTCCATGCAGCCTGCAAGTCTTTACAATTTGTCTTCCTCCTTAAATAAAGGATCTAGCCATCAAGGGAAAAGTCTTTGTGAACATATAGTGTATTCCAGAATACCTGAGTGCTTTCATGTTTTTAAATTTATGTATTTTTGCCCTTTTGGAATATATATATATATGTGTGTGTATATATATATATATATATATATATATATATATATATATACATATATATATTTCATATATATAACATGTATACTATTAATATACATGTTAATATCCATCTAATCATGTAAATCAATTACAATTATATGTATATACCTCTAATAAATGTTCTTTACTAGATATTTGATTTCACAAATGTTATTTGTACACCCCCTCCCCTCAAAAAATTGAAAAGACTAACTTTGGGGACAGATACATCATTAAAAAAAAAACAGAGCCCAATTATTTTTATCATTTAGTTAATAAACTCATGCTGATTTTGTAAGTGAAAAATGTTATTTAGGCACACGTTTTTTAAATTTAAATGTATACAGTTTGAAAATAGAGTTAGCTTTTAATATATTTTTCTTATGATTCAATCAGTTTTCGGCTGACATTCTCCATTCAATATCTTTAAAATACATATAAGCATTAATTGTCTCAGTTAGGTCTCAAAGATGATATATATTTTCTCTTTCCTAGAATATTCATAAATATTTAGAATTTCTATTTAACAAAAACATAAGCTTTAATCACTGGTTCTCAATAAGTACAATGAATTGTACTTATTTGTAGTAATCAACAGTGTAGGACAACAAGGGATGCAGAATACCTGTGATTGAGAGAAAGATGCTAGACAGTAATGCTGTATTGTTTCTTAGGCAATAGGCTAGTTAGAAGGCAAGATTTTCCATAATTACATGAGAAATTTCTTACTTCCTTAGATGACTTGCATAACTTGTACAATACACTGGTATGAATGAAAATTCCTAATCTCTTCAGCAAAAAAGTGAAAAAAATATTTTATTGAAGTACACTGAATATGGTGAGCACTGTGTTCCATTTTCCACTAAGTGTTGGAAAAGATTAATTTATAGTACAAAGAATTTGAGGTCATCTATAAGGACGCAACTGTTTATCAATCAGTATTACATCTATGTCAAGAAATATTACGGTATAGACATCAATCCTATTAGTCTTTTTAAAAATGAAGTTATCTTACTAACAGGCTTTTCAGTTCAACTTCAAAAATAAATGAACTGATTAAATAACCACTTCATTCTTTTCAAATGTATAATTCAGAATTCACGTAAATCCACATTTAGGTTTGTAATTAAATATTGTAACAGCTATACACAATGTCAGAAGGGTAGTAGATTGGGGGAAAACGATTATCACTTTGTGAGGGGTGTGAATCTCTATTACATTGTTCTGTACACCTGAAACTAATAAAAAAAAATATTGCGTATGGAGTGACATAAAAGTTTTAAGTTGAACTGTTTTATTTTCTTGCACGATAAATTACCTTTATATTTAGTAAATTAATAACTCAATTGTATTTCAAATCCATTCAGCATAAACCTTCTCTTATTTTGTTGGCTTGGAATGACATTGTGTTGGGCAGTATCTATTTATTGTGAGTGAAAAAACTGAATTCTAGCAACATTTTTGTCAGTGCACATTTAAGTGTTTCTGGCTTTTTTTGTTGGCCTCTATAAGATTAATCCAAACTATATAACTATTGATTTATTTTTTTAGCACTAGAATTCTAATCTATGTAAATACATTTCCCCACACCCCAATGGAGTTTTCAAGGAACCCCTCAATAACTTATATTTCAAATATTTAAGAGTAAGAAATATATATTCATCTAGTACTGATGAGAAACCAATAAGGCATAGGCATTATTATGTCATTGGGCAGGTGAGCAAAAAAAAAAAAAATCTCAGTAGACTTGAAAACTTCTATGAATAGTAAAAATCAGGATGTGAACTCAAGAAACTTGAAACATGCAAATTCATTTTTCAGTTTGTAAAACAAAACGTGATGTTTTTCTTTTTTTCAAAATTCTGTGATTTTATTTTATTCTAAAACTTTTGCCTTTAATTTTTAATCATTTCTATATAAATAATCATAATAATAATACAAGATTTCTAATTATATTAATATTTCGACTTATCTTATAATTTGCTCATCATACTCATTAACCCCTGATCTATTATTCATAAGGGTATATCTTAAGGTGCAAGGAAGCCTTGGCATGGCCTCTGACCTTTTGTTTTGTAATTCCCAATACTGGGTTTCATGTCTATAAAAAGACCTTCTTGCATGTGCAGAACTACTAGCATTTCAGTATACACAATTCTCTAAATATCTGCATAAGTGTTTACAGGAAAATAGTTGTTAACTTCATGTACTTTGCAGCCAGCAAGTGTAACTTCTTGATTGCAGTTCATTCAGTGTACTTCAATAAAATATGTTTTCACTTTTTTGCTGAAGAGATTAGGAATTTTCATTCATACCAGTGTATTGTACAAGTTATGCAAGTCATCCAAGCAAGTAAGAAGTTTCTTATGTAATTATGGAAAATCTTGCCTTCTAACTAGCCTATTGCCTAAGAAGCAATACAGCATTACTGTCTAACATTTTTCTCCCAATCACAGGTATTCTGCATCCCTTGTTGTCCTACACTGTTGATTACTACAAATAAGTACAATTCATTGTTTAGATGACAGAAAACCAATGATTAAAGCTTATGCTTTTTTGTTAAATAGAAATTCTAAAATTTATGAATATTCTAGGAAAGAGAAAATATGTATCATCTTTGAGACCTAACTGAGACAATTAATGTTTATACGTATTTTAAGGATATTGAATGGAGAATATCAGCTGAAAATTGATTGAATCATAAGAAAAAAATGTATTAAAGGCTAACTCTATTTTCAAACTGTATACATTTAAATTTAAAAAACGTGTGTCTAAATAACATTTTTCACTTAGAAAATCAGCATGAGTTTATTAACTAAATGATAAAAATAATTGGGCTCTGTTTTTTTTTTAAATGATGTATCTGTCCCCAAAGTTAGTCCTTTCAATTTTTTGAGGGGAGGGGGGTTACAAATAACATTTGTGAAATCAAATATCTAGTAAAGAACATTTATTAGAGGTATATACATATAATTGTAATCGATTTACATGATTAGATAGATATTAACATGTATATTAATGGCATATATGCTCCAAAAGGGCAAAAATAAATAAATTAAAAAAATGAATGCATTCAGATATTCTGGAATACACTATATGTTCACAAAGACTTTTCCCTTGATGGCAAGATCCTTTATTTAAAAAGTTATAAACTAACAGTGAATAAATCCATAAAACCACAATGTGATTTCTTAAACTACTTTTTATTAGCCGTAGATGACCATGATATTGAATGTTTTAATCCAAGATTTATCCTAAATATATAAAATCATATTAATGGCTGAGAAAGCATTTAGAATCAACTACAAATTACTGTCCTTATAAGAAAGCATGCTTAGATTATCACTTATAATTAAACCAAGTGAATATGTATGCATCTGATGTAGTTTTTTGCAGATCTTACAAATCAATATTTTGAATTCAGTGTAGTAGTATTTTAAGCTGAAATGTTGAATAATATATAAATTTGTGGTTTCCCCATATACCACATTTTTATTTTAGGAACACCAACAATATTGCTAAGTGGCTTAAAATCATATATTAACTGTAAAGGCATAAAATATGACAATTTCTAATTAAATATACAAAACCACCACTGATGTTTCAGAAAAAGTCATGGTATGAGTTTCAAATTAGGTCATATTTCAAAATGTTGTCCTCTCACTGTGGATTTTTAAAATAATGACTACATAATGTTTCATTATAGGGTGTAATTTGAACACTTTTATGACCACCAATCCTTTAGGAATTATAAGAGATGTGTGTATAATTATAGAAAACAATCTTTAAAATTGAAGATTTTATTTGGGTTGCAAATTACTTTATAAGGCTGTATTTTCCTGACAACTCTTAGCTAAAGTTAATTTTTTAATTTTATTTTTTTTTGTATTTTGTTTTTGTTTTTTGTTTTAATCTGTGATTTGCTGAGGATAATTTCAAAGGTCTCATAGTTTGAAAACACTAAACTTTGCTTTTGGAAGAAGAGGTATGCTAAAATTAAGTGCTGAATCTCAACTTGGGGAAATAAAGCATGTGTTTTACTAAACAAAAACCAATGTATGTGTTAAGCAGTTGTTTCAGAGTTCATTAAACAGTAAATTGGGCTCCCTTATTTTTGGCAGTATTTCCATCACACAGCATCTTATGTGAGCTTTTATATTGGTGGTCCTAATAAGCATTATTCACTTTACCTTTGTCTACAGAATATCTTACAAGCTCATAAAACATACATTGTTAAACAGAGAACAGATCGCTCTATCTTCTCATGGTTTCCTTTTCAAGTTGCACATAGCCAGAGGCTCAGAAAATATAAGGATGATATTAGTCTGCTGTATTTAAGACAGTGTAAGATAGTTTTTTTAAAAAAGTGAGCAAATGTCAATAATCAAATTAAGATGGTCAAAAAAAAGGGATGCAATAATGTTAATCAAATACATTATAATTCATTTTTGTAATGTGTGTTTAAGAGCCAAAGATGCTTGTTACTTGAGATATTATCAAAGAACAAAAATTCATTTGCCTACAAAGTTTATACAATATGCCTCCCAAGAAATTCCCAAATATAGTCTTTTAACATGATGAAGGGAAAACTGAACTCTTTTATGTTTATAGTAAAACATGTTGAAGATATTTAGCTACTCTTAAATCTAGAAAAGTGAATGAACAATGGCGCTCTAAGCATGATACAATAGAAGCAAAGCGGCATTGGGAGTAGGGGCTTGCAATCTTGGGCTGTACATTAGCACTTATGAGTCACTGTGGTAACATTTCCTGTGCCAGAAAAAGCCATTTACTAAATAGACTGTGAACTAGAAGAGCAAATACATATCCCAAATGCAAGCTGGTAATCTCTTCTCACAGGACTAAGCACAGTTTAAACACATTTCAACTACTTGCAATTTACTTTTAATGTTTCATGTTTCTTTTTGCTTTAAGAATATTCACCTTCATCACCTTCATGTAACATTTTTATTTCAGTAAATTAGGTAAAAAAAATTTGCATTTTGAGCTTAATAAAAAATGATCAGGTGTTTTTCTGTAGTGTGGATTTAAAGTAACATTGTAACAGCAATTAATAGAATATGAAATATTCCAAATTAGAAAAGTTTTGTAGAAGTCTAATTTGCAAATTTCAGAGAAAGTTCTCTTAGAGTAATGAATAATAATGAATAACTTCTCTTTGAAAATACATTTAATGGTATTTTCAGTTTTTAATCTCCACTATATAAAAGAGAAAATTGAATTTCAACACTCTTCAGTAATCTCGAGACATAATATTTTATCATCATTTACTAAACAGGAAGATAGCTCCTGGTTTTACACTAATTTTTCAAGACTAAATCAAAAGAAGGTACATTTATAGCCCAATAAATGAATCTATTTCTTGTTATATGCTTACCTCCGTGGTAATCAGAGAAGGCAGGGATAATCTTGAGTGCATTTCTTGGCAACCAATTATCTAAAAATATAAAAAAAAAATTTGTGCAAGAGTTCTACCTATTAATTTGAATTGTTGTCTACCTCAATATTTCATTTCCACATAAACACATTTTGAGCACATCAAAATGCTAATCAATTGTCAGAAAAATGAGTATTCCATGAAGAATTCTCTTCTGTGGGAGCAAACAGTAGGATCACCTTACATAACATAGAAGTACCTTTTGGTCCTAATATGCAAAGTATGTCTATCGTTTCCTCTTGTCTTCTTGATGATCATAACTAACCTTTGTGGATAGTTCATTTGATCAGTGAGCTTTCCATATGTATGTTTGTGTATTTAAATGATATAACTATAGTTGTTCTTTTTCAAAATGGACATGATTCTATTAGCTCATTTAGAAAGAATTATATGATTGATTGATGATTTCAATGGTTTTATAATCCCTTTCTCTTATATATGTATAATTAACTAGACACTAAAAGCATGGACGCTAGGGGCTTTGAATAGTTTGATTTTTATAATTGCAATATTTCTCTGAGTGACAAGTAGAGAAGTTGTTCAATAAATTAGTATTTAAAATATGAAGACATTTCATAGTCATGCTATTTAACTTTTGCTGCTTTCTATAATTGTATTCTCCTTTTATTAATTAGGTGTTGTGCTTACTGTTTCCTGATCATTAAATATGTTTAATGGAGAAAAATATGAAAAATGAAATAAAATTAAGATTCATAACCCCTTACTATTTTGTAGTCATTATTAATGTTCTTTGATTTTTTCATTTGTATTAAGTGTAATTTATATCATATATGTAATTTTTACTCATAAGAATTTGTGAAGTCATTATTTTTTTCATATATTATGTACATTAATAATAGTAAACATATAATTCAATAGCAAAACTGCTATTATTAAACATAGAGTTGTTTCTAATTTTCTTATTATAAACCACTCTGTGATGATTATGCTTGTCCATGTATTAATATCTGGGTATGCATATTTGCCTTTTAAAAACAATTCATGACTAAAACTGCTGGCTCAAGACTGTTGGGTTTTAATGGCCTAGATGCATAATCATACTAATTGTACCAAGTTCATTCCTATTGATAGTCCCTCTGTAGGTTCATGGAAAGGCTTGCTTGCCATTGTGCATCGTTATAACAAATAAAATATATTTAATAGTTGCTAAATTGGTATAAATCACACCTTTAATTCTTAGTTAGATTGCATATTTCACGTATTGTTTACTGAACATTTTATTTACCTAAATGTGAAAGGTATCTTCACATAATTTGCTACTCTTTTTATTATCTTAGAATTTCAATTTATATGTCTTTCAAAAACAAGTTTTAAAAATTTTTCAATTTGTGTAAATACTTTTATATTTTCTGTTTAAACTAATATTTTTGTAGATATTTTCAATGTGCATTTGTTTAATTGTGCATTTTCCAATCTCTTTTAGACTTTTCTTCCTAGTATATTCAATTTATCTAAATTTTCTCCTTCTTATTTATTTATTTATCTACTTATTCAACAAATACTATTTTAGTGTTTATTATGTCAGGTAATGTGCTAGGCACTGGAAATAGAACACACCCTAAGGATTTTATGGTCTATTAATGAAGAAAAAGAAGACGAAGAGAAAAACTACAGAATCATAGGGGAAAGTATAGTAGCAAAAGAAACAGTAGTGTGAAAGTACTATGGCATCCATGGACAGAGTGGAAATTGAACGCACAGGAACTAGTTCCAACTAGTTGAAATTGGAGAAAGTAAAGGAGTTTTTTGTACAGGAGATAATCCTTCCAAATATTGAACTCTGAGTAGAAATTAGCCTGGGGTAAGAAAAAAGCCAGGCATTCAAGGTATATAGAACCACATACAGATGTAGCCAAAGCCGCACCATCTGTCAAAATCAGAGACTGGGTTCCTGTGGGAGGAGAGGCATAGAACACTGTGAGAAAGAAAGCCGTGAGCATGAGGAAGGTCAGATTCTGAAGGACACAACATACTAAATGATGGAACTACTTTATCTTGAAGACAATGGGAATGACACTCAGGCTTCAATGTGGAAGTGACATCAGGGAGCAATGACTAATGACAGGATCAGCAGTTTGAAGGCTCTTAAAACTCAGGCTCTAGCATTATAAATGTGTTATTACACAAATTAACCCATTGAGATCTCAGTCTCCTCATCTAAAATAGGGATACCACCACCATAAAAATTTGTTATAATGATTAAATGAGATGATATTTTTACAGAATTCAAAATAGTCAGGTATACCTGACTATTTTGAATTCTGTAAAAAAATGGAGGAAATTAATATGTATTAAGGGATTAAATATAAGTTAAAATTTAAATGTTTGGAAAAATTTTAACTATTTTACTCTACACATATTGTTTGGTTAATTTTATGATACCTTTTGTATATAGTTCATAACCTGACATCTAAAAATCCCAGTCTAGAAGCCTCACAAAATCAACATGTACCATTTTAAATCATTTTCCAAAATCCTACCCACCAATTTGCCTCTCCTGCTATACCCACATCTTAATGAATTTGTATTGGTTCATCACAGAACCAGAGAATCATTCTGGAATCTTTCTTTTGGAATTCACTCAATTTCATATTCTCATATGCAAATCACCATCATTTTGTCTATTATAGTTCTAACCTGATTTTTAAAATGTATTTACTTCCTGTTCATTGGTAGACTTTTTCCCCAGCCAGATGTTTATAATTTATCTAAGATTTGAAAAATGAAAACTTTAACAAAGTAATGTTAAGGTGTGGCCACTGCTGGATTCCTTCATTTAAAGTCTTGTGCTTACTCTGTATAGGAATCTCTTATTTCATTGCTTTGATTTTTGCTTCTCTGGCTGTTCTCCTCTCACTCAAGATTGCGGTTTCATGAATATTGGATCATATACTCCATCTCTGTTTTATTTTTGCTAAGTATATTAATATTTTTTTGGTTTTCTTCAAAATTCCAAAAGGATTTTCAACTTTGACTTGTTTGTCAAATAGTATTCCGTGTTTTTTACCGGTTATTATATTGTACATAAATCTTTCATCAGATACTACCGTTCATTACTGATAGAAGATCACAGAAGAAATGTATCACAAATCTTGCAATTAATATTTATTTCTTGAATTTTCCTTTTGTTTTATGAGGGAATATGTTGCTTTGCTTTCTTAGCATGGCACACATATTCTGAACTTTTTTCTTTTTCAAATCTCTACTGATGTTCTATATTTTTCTGATCTTTTCAGAAAGTGGTCTAAGTTTGTACATTATTAGTGTTGTAATTGAAGTCTATGTGAATTTATTCAAAATATTGATCCTCCAAAATAAAAGTGGCAACCACAGTTTATTCATTTCTAATTTGTTTGATCAAGGTTTACTTGTCCAAGATACACAGCATGAGAAACTGGAAAGCCGGTTATGCAAAAGCCATTTCACTGGCTTCCTGGGTGGTCTATTTTTAAACATTTTATGTAAAGTTAAACACCATCCCAAATAATTCTTGGGAATGACTTGTCCACCCAGGTTGTTCCATGCGCTACTTTTGCCAACAGTTTTTGGTCCGTCGGGCTAAAATAATAATTTCTGGTGGCAGGTAGAAAAGAAGATACAGGAAAATTATTTAATGGTTGGGAAAACCTCTTTTTATAGAAAGACATTGGTGGTATGTTTGTTCTGTTTGTTGAAAGCAGCTTAAGAAAGAAAAATAGCTGTGTTATGTCCGGTCTTCCTTCTTCATTGTTTTTATTAGTGTTGTCATTGTTTTATATTTTTCAATGATGTTTTATTTTTTACTTGTTTTTTCTATTTTTTTTTTTTTTTTACAAAGCTAATGGGGGGGTTGGTTTTTTGTTTAATGGCTTTATTGGGTTATAGTTAATCCAATATCACAATTCTCTGCACATATTTTAACTGTAAAACTTGGTAAGTTTGAAGTATGTATACACCATGAAACCATCAATACATTCAACATGATAAGCATACCTATCACCCTAGAAGTTTCTTCATATCCCTTTGTTATCCCTTTTATCCCTCCTCACTATTCTCTCCACTCCAGTGCTAGGTGACTTTCTCCTTTCTGTCACTATACATTGGTTTGCATTTTGTACTGCTTTATATGCATAGAATCAAATAGTATGTACTTTTTTTTTTTTTTTGGTTCTGGCTTCTTTACTCAGCATAATCATTATGATATTTCATATTTACTCATGTTGTTTCATGTATCAATAGTTCATTCATTTTTTGATGTGTAGTAAACTGTTGCATACATATACTACATTTAATTTATCAATTCATCTAAAGATGGACATTTTTTATATTTCCACTTTCCACCTGGAAATAACAATTTTATTGCAAATAGAATTTCAATGACCACTCTTTGTACAACTCTCTGTATGAACACACACTTTAATTTGTTTTGAAGAAATATTTGTGTGTGATATCATATGGAGTATATGATAGGTGTATGTCTACATTTTTAAGAAACTGCACATTTTTTTCCAAAGTGGTAGAATAGTTTTACATTCCCAATCCAATATACGAGTATGAGAATCAGTCACTATTGCTCCACAGCCTTGCCAACACTTGTAATTGTAACTCTTTTTAATTTAAGACAATCTAGTAGGTATTTAGTCTTAAACCATTGTGATTTAATTTATATTTGTCCTTCTGACTAATGTTGAATATATTTTATGAGCTTATTTTCCATTTGTAATTGTCTGTTTAAATATTTTGCCCACTTTTACTTGAGTTTTCTTATTATTGAGTTTTGGAAGTAACCTGTATGTCCTAGATACAAGTTTCGATACATCATTTGCAAAAATTTCTCCCAATCATTATTTTGAAGAGCAACATTTTTAATCTTCATAAAGTCGAATTATCAATTTTATTTATAGATTATGATTTTTGTTCACTTAGCTAAGGAATTTTTGGCCAAGACAAGGCCAAAAATATTGTTTTCTGTGTGTGTGTTTTTTTTTTCCTAGATGTTTCATAACTTTAGGTTTTACATTTGGGTCAATGATCCATTTAAATTTAATATTTGTATATAATGTGAGGTATTATCAAAGTTTATGTATGTATGAATGTACAATTATTCAAGAAATATTTGTTGGAAGGACTGTACTTTCTCCACTGAATTGCCTTCACAACTTTGTCAAAAATAATTTGTCCTTATATGTATGAGTCTATTTTTAGCCTTTATTTTGTTCTATTGATCTATTTGTCTAGGTAGATTTATCTATGACCTCTAGAAAATTAAAATATTCTATTTTAAATATGTAAATAAAACCATTGTATAGTTTCTACCACTTTATCAATAAGTGTCTCCGTTACCATTATTATAACATAAAATTGAAATTTTAAAATTAAAAACAATAGGTTTGTAACAATGCTCAATAACAACTTTAAAGAATTAAAACAAATAGATTTGTTTCAAATCTAGATATTCAAATCTTTTTCTCCCTAGGATTTTCCATGTATTTTCTATTTTACTTCATACAAAATTTAGAAGCTCTCATTCTTCCGGGCAGTTTTCTTTGTGTTTTACTGAACACAGTCACTCTAAAAGATTTTGCATTGATTTTTTAAAATGATTTTACTCTCATAGAAGATACTTAATGGCTATGGCCTATACTTTCATGGGAGACCTTTTGTCACCTTATGTACCTTGTTGTTCTCTTAGATCTGAATCTGCTGTTTTTTTAATGTGTTCTAATCATAACCTTTGGACAATGTGAGCAAAAATGTTTGCTAATTAGGTCCCTCAATAGGAAGTAAGTTCCATGCTGAACTTCCAAATGACTGTCCTATTACAATTTTGTAAAGCTTGCTTGAAATAACACCTTAGTAAGCACCACTTTGAACATTTTTTTCCCCAAAGATTTAAATTTAGTTTAAAAATACCCAATATATTCTGAACTTCAGCATTCTGTAATATTCAGTTTGGATAGTTGAGGGCTAATTTGATAATTTTATGTTGTGATATTTCACACATATGTGGTAAATAATTGCTTGGCAATGTAACAACAGTAATACATTCCCATGAGAAAAATAAAAAGAGATAATCATTACTTTTTATTTTTTTCTTATGCTGGTGACACTTATTACTCATAGCCTAAATAAGACATATGGATATATACATATTGACCCCATCACTAACTTTGTCATCTTTTTATGAAATATCCCTTAGTTATTTTTTAAATAACAGAATGAACAGTTAGAAACATGATTGCATGTAATTTTTTC